>NC_091177.1:32619715-32649715 GCF_040958095.1 Procambarus clarkii
TTACCACCACAGCAGCCGTAATGTTCTTTACAGGAACTGCTGTGGGGAATCTGGTGGTTGGACACAGGATGGTTAGTATATAAGCGTTGCCAGAACTGGTCCGGGGTAAAGGACCAACACAGTCTATGATGAGTCTGTGGAAAGGCTCTGCAGACACCAGGATGGGAATTAATGGAGCCTTGGGAATCGGGATGTTAGGTTCCCTGCCATCTGACATATATGACACTGTTGCACGTAACTTTTGACGTCTTTAACCATACCTGGCCAGTAGTAGTCTTGTCTGATTCCGTGGTAGGTTTTGTTAAAACCATAGTGAGAAAGTGCTCCGTGGGCCAGGTGTAGAAAATCGGGCCGTAGGCTGGTGAGAACCACTAGTTATTCGACATTTACCCAATCGTCATCCTCCGTCAGCTTACTGGGTCTGTACCTGCGGTAGAGCAACTGATAATATAGGAGGAACCCAGGGATACTGTCAGGTTGAGTCTCAGCCTGGAAGAATAATGGTGTTAATGAAGGATCCTCCCTCTGTAACTTACGGAACTCCAACATAGTAAGATTCGGTGGTAGGTTCTGATGGTCTTGAGGGACAGCGGTTGCAGTAGAGTCAGCTGGTTGCGGGCATGCAGCTTGTGCACGGGTGGTTACCAAAACCGGAGGAGAAACGTCATCACTTTCTTGAACCTCTGCTGGAACATACTTTAAGATGGGGTTGTCCACTACAGAGTCACATACCTGGGGTTTGTCCATGAGATCAGGTTGGAAGGTTGCAGATCCTCGACCAAGTCATTGCCCAGGAGAAGTTGCACTACAGACATGGGAAAAGGCTTTTCCCTGATGGCGACTTGGACTTCACCAGTCACGAAAGCACAATCCAGGTGGACTATGGCGAGTGGATACGGAGTGGTAGCAGTGAGGTCAGTGATAAGGACGGTTTCCCCGGTGTAGGTGATGTTAGGCACAGCCGATTTCAATATTATTGACTGAAGAGCCGCTGTGTCCCTCAAGATCTTCAATTCGAAACGTCCCTCCGAATCTGTACTGTTGGCAGAGAGAGTTCCAGGATACAGGTGTTTGCTGAAGAGAGAAAGATCATTAACAGGAACACCAACATTCATCACAGGCTTACCGGACTTTGGAGGAGTCGGTTTGGGTTTAGGAGCCTATAGCCTTTGTATTGAGCTTTCTCACATTAATCTATGGTATGTCCATAGAGCTTGCAATACTTACAATACAATTGGGAGCTCGGTTGATCGGTACTCACATTGTCATAACTTACCAAGACTTCTTACTGGAAGGTGGTTCTGGTGTTAGCCGGTGTATGAGGCTGTAGGTGTCAGCCGACTTCGCACATCTGATGTAGTCGGTTTCTTCTTTGTCTGCTAAATATAAACGGATGGAAGTGGGAGCACGTCTAAAGAATTCCTCAACTAGAATGAGGTTGACGAGTTCTGAAAATGTAGAGACATGTGCGGCTTCTAGCCATTTCATGAAATATCTTTTCTTTGTATTGGCAAATTCTACAAAAGTGGTGGTACTTGCCTTTAGATAACCACAGAATTTTCGTCTGTAGCTGTCGGTGGAGAGAAGGTAGGCGTCTATAACTGCTTGCTTCAGGGTCTGGTAGTCATTCTCAGACGCTAAGGTACTGAGAGTAACTCCAGCTCTACCTGTGAGATGCACTCTGAGAAGGGTAGACCATTGATCTTCAGGCCAGCTAGGTTTTTTAGCTAGGGTCTCAAAGGTGGTAAAAGACACGTCTATCTCTGTCTAAACGAATGGTGGCATTAACTTACTTGCATGGGAGACATTGAAACTTACAGGAAGACTAGCTGTAGCTTGTTGGTGCTGAGTATATACATACATATATATATATATATATATATATATATATATATATATATATATATATATATATATATATATATATATATATATATATATATATATGTCGTACCTAGTAGCCAGAACGCACTTCTCGGCCTACTATGCAAGGCCCGATTTGCCTAATAAACCAAATTTTCCGGAAATAATATATTTCTCTAATTTTTTTCTTATGAAATGATAAAGCTACCCATTTCATTACGTATGAGGTCAATTTTTTTTTATCTGGGTTAAAATTAACGTAGATATATGACCGAATCTAACCAACCCTACCTAACCTAACCTAACCTATTTTTATAGGTTATGTTAGGTTAGGTAGCCGAAAAAGTTAGGTTACGTTAGGTTAGGTAGGTTTGGTAGTCGAAAAGCAATTAATTCATGAAAACTTGGCTTATTAGGCAAATCGGGCCATGCATAGTAGGCATAGAAGTGCGTTCTGGCTACTAGGTACGACATATATATATATATATATATAGTTGTGCCTTAAGCATAGACACTGTGTCTTCCCATATTAACAGGGACTTCATGAAATTAACGTCTAAATGACCCCTCACTTGCTCTAGTGCTCTTGGGAGGTGGTGATCTTTGTGGTATTTAAATACTCCGAAATTACCATCTCTTTTAAGGGTCTGAGCAGGTGGTGGAGAGGGTTAAGGCGTACCTGTTATGCCAGTTGCTGGAAGGCTTCTGTGCTGGCTAGGGTTCGAGTCTCCTGGTGGGAAAGTGTTCTAAAGTTGTATACTTGACTCTCGTGTTTAGGAGAGTTGTGCCTTAAGCATAGACACTGTGTCTTCCCATATTAACAGGGACTTCATGAAATTAACGTCTAAATGACCCCTCACTTGCTCTAGTGCTCTTGGGAGGTGGTGATCTTTGTGGTATTTAAATACTCCGAAATTACCATCTCTTTTAAGGGTCTGAGCAGGTGGTGGAGAGGGTTAAGGCGTACCTGTTATGCCAGTTGCTGGAAGGCTTCTGTGCTGGCTAGGGTTCGAGTCTCCTGGTGGGAAAGTGTTCTAAAGTTGTATATATATATATATATATATATATATATATATATATATATATATATATATATATATATATATATATATATATATATATATATATATATATATATATATATATATATATATATATGTCGTACCTAATAGCCAGAACGCGCTTCTCAGCCTACTATGCAAGGCCCGATTTGCCTAATAAGCCAAGTTTTCTTGAATTAATATATTTTCTCTAATTTTTTTCTTATGTAATGATAAAGCTACCCATTTCATAATATATGAGATCAATTTTTGTTATTGGAGTTAAAATTAACGTAGATATATGACCAAACCTAACCAACCCTCCCTAACCTAACCTAACCTATCTTTATAGGTTAGGTTAGGTTAGGTGGCAGAAAAAGTTAGGTTAGGTTAGGTTAGGTAGGTTAGGTAGTCGAAAAACAATTAATTTATGAAAACTTGGCTTATTAGGCAAATCGGGCCTTGCATAGTAGGCTGAGAACTGCGTTCTGGCTACTAGGTACGACATATATATATATATATATATATATATATATATATATATATATATATATATATATATATATATATATATATATATATATATATATATATATATATATATATATATATATATATGTCGTACCTAGTAGCCAGAACGCACTTCTCAGCCTACTATGCAAGGCCCGATTTGCCTAATAAGCCAAATTTTCATGAATTAATGTTTTTTCGACTACCTAACCTAACCTAATCTAACTTTTTCGGCTACCTAACCTAACCTAACCTATAATGATAGGTTAGGTTAGGTTAGGTTAGGTAGGGTTGGTTAGGTTTGGTCATATATCTACGTTAATTTTAACTCAAATAAAAAAAAATTGACCTCATACATAATGAAATGGGTAGCTTTATCATTACATAATAAAAAAAATAGAAAAAAAATATTAATTCAGGAAAACTTGGCTTATTAACAAATCGGGCCTTGCATAGTAGGCTGAGAAGTGCGTTCTGGCTACTAGGTACGATATATATATATATATATATATATATATATATATATATATATATATATATATATATATATATATATATATATATATATATATATATATATATATATATATGTATATATATATATATCTACATTTGAGTGAGGTGGATGGGGTGAGGTGGCATTAATAGGGTATTAATTTCATCAACACAAGACAGAACAAGAGGTGGCATTAATAGGGTATTAATTTCATCAACACAAGACAGAACACGAAACAATGGGTATTGAAATGGAAGTGATTGTAGAAAGCCTATTGGTCCATATTTCTTGATGCTTCTATATTGGAGCGGAGTCTTGAGGTGGGTAGAATATAGTTGTGCATTAATTGGCTGTTGATTGCTGGTGTTGATTTCTTAATGTGTAGTGCCTCGCAAACGTCAAGCCGTCTGCTATCGCTGTATCTATCGATGATTTCTGTGTTTTTACTAGGATTTCTCTGGCGATGGTTTGGTTGTGGGAAGAGATTATATGTTCCTTAATGGAGCCCTGTTGTTTATGCATCGTTAAACGCCTAGAAAGAGATGTTGTCTTGCCTATATACTGGGTTTTTTGGAGCTTACAGTCCCCAAGTGGGCATTTAAAGGCATAGACGACGTTGGTCTCTTTTAAAGCGTTCTGCTTTGTGTCTGGAGAGTTTCTCATGAGTAGGCTGGCCGTTTTTCTGGTTTTATAGTAAATCGTCAGTTGTATCCTCTGATTTTTGTCTGTAGGGATAACGTTTCTATTAACAATATCTCTCAGGACCCTTTCCTCTGTTTTATGAGCTGTGGAAAAGAAGTTCCTGTAAAATAGTCTAATAGGTGGTATAGGTGTTGTGTTAGTTGTCTCTTCAGAGGTTGCATGGCGTTTCACTTTCCTTCTTATATATATATATATATATATATATATATATATATATATATATATATATATATATATATATATATATATATATATATATATGCAAACAAGCCTGAATGGTCCCCAGGACTATATACAACTGAAAACTCACACCCCAGAAGTGACTCGAACCCATACTCCCACAACTGGTATGTACAGGGACGCCTTAATCCGCTTGACCATCACGACCGGACATAAGGAAGTGATAGCCGAGGCTATATGAACCACTTCCCCGCCGGCACTCGGATGGTAATCTTGGGCATAGCATTTTATCAAATCACCTCATTCTTTGGGGCACACGTGAGGAACACAAATGCAAACAAGCCTGAATGGTCCCCAGGACTATATACAACTGAAAACTCACACCCCAGAAGTGACTCGAACCCATACTCCCACAACTGGTATGTACAGGGACGCCTTAATCCGCTTGACCATCACGACCGGACATAAGGAAGTGATAGCCGAGGCTATATGAACCACTTCCCCGCCGGCACTCGGATGGTAATCTTGGGCATAGCATTTTATCAAATCACCTCACCTGATGGTCAAGCGGATTAAGGCGTCCCTGTACATACCAGTTGTGGGAGTATGGGTTCGAGTCACTTCTGGGGTGTGAGTTTTCAGTTGTATATAGTCCTGGGGACCATTCAGGCTTGTTTGCATTTGTGTTCCTCACGTGTGCCCCAAAGAATGAGGTGATTTGATAAAATGCTATGCCCAAGATTACCATCCGAGTGCCGGCGGGGAAGTGGTTCATATAGCCTCGGCTATCACTTCCTTATGTCCGGTCGTGATGGTCAAGCGGATTAAGGCGTCCCTGTACATACCAGTTGTGGGAGTATGGGTTCGAGTCACTTCTGGGGTGTGAGTTTTCAGTTGTATATAGTCCTGGGGACCATTCAGGCTTGTTTGCATTTGTGTTCCTCACGTGTGCCCCAAAGAATGAGGTGATTTGATAAAATGCTATGCCCAAGATTACCATCCGAGTGCCGGCGGGGAAGTGGTTCATATAGCCTCGGCTATCACTTCCTTATGTCCGGTCGTGATGGTCAAGCGGATTAAGGCGTCCCTGTACATACCAGTTGTGGGAGTATGGGTTCGAGTCACTTCTGGGGTGTGAGTTTTCAGTTATATATATATATATATATATATTATATATATATATATATATATATATATATATATATATATATATATATATATATATATATATATATATATATATATATGTCGTACCTAGTAGCCAGAACTCACTTCTCAGCCTACTATGCAAGGCCCGATTTGCCTAATAAGCCAAGTTTTCATGAATTAATGTTTTTTCGACTACCTAACCTACCTAACCTAACCCCAACCTAACTTTTTCGGCTACCTAACCTAACCTAACCTATAAAGATAGGTTAGGTTAGGTTAGGTAGGGTTGGTTAGGTTTGGTCATATATCTACGTTAATTTTAACTGCAATAAAACAAAATTGACCTCATACATAATGAAATGGGTAGCTTTATCATTTCATAAGAAAAAAATTTGAGAAAATATAATAATACAGGAAAACTTGGCTTATTAGGCAAATCGGGCCTTGCATAGTAGGCTGAGAAGTGCGTTTTGGCTACTAGGTACGACATATATATATATATATATATATATGTATATATATATTATATATATATATATATATATATATATATATATATATATATATATATATATATATATATATATATATATATATATATGTATATAGTATAGTACATATATAGTATAGTATATAGTACAGCTAGTATATATATATACTAGCTGTACCTGCCACGCGTTGCTGTGGCTCAGTCTGGTTAAATGGAAAAGAGAGAAAAGAAAAAGTGCACGTTTATGGTATGTTTAATTTCACAATGCTTGTGGATATACAATACTTTTTGTTGTTCCATTGTCTGTGGAGATATAGAGAGTGTCTGGTTTGCTGACTTCAGAACACACAACATATAATTGTCCATGTGAGAAGCAATCCGTGTATTGATATATACTGCACAATTCTAAAGATTGGCCCTGAGTTTTGTTGATGGTTATCTTGAGGTTATCTTAAGATGATTTCCGGGCTTAGCTTCCCTACGGCCCGGCCTCCTTTTTGTTACCCACCACAGGAAGCAGCCTGTAGCAGCTGTCTAACTCCCAGGTACCTATTTACTGCTAGGTAACAGGGGCATCAGGGGTGAAAGAAACTTTTTTGCCCATTTGTCTCCGCCTCCACTGGGGATTGAACCCGGGACCTCAGGACTATGAATTCAAAGCGCTGTCCAATCAATGCGTCGGGCGCCCCTGCAATGGTGATTGCAAACTCCAATCGAATTGGAAATTAAAATCTCTTAAATAGAAATGGCATATCCGTTGTATCATAGGAATGAGAAGAATGAGGACATCTTCACCTTTGAAAGGTCCTGTCATGATTGTTGCTTCTACGACGTTGCTGATTATTTTTTTCTGCAAGCCGCTTGACGTTGCAAAGCTTTGTCTGGTTGATATCTCACAACCTGATAATTGGCACGCCGATGTGTGCGGTCACCCGCCGGGGTTACGACGGTCCTCAGGTCAGTGTGTGGCGTCACGACGGCCCTCTGGTCAGTGTGAGGGGTCACCCAATGGGGTCACGACGGTCCTCAGATCAGTGTGAGGGGTCACGACGGTCCTCAGGTTAGTGTGTGGGGTCACCCAATGGGGTCACTACGGTCCTCAGGTCAGTGTGTGGGGTCACCCAATAGGGTCACGACGGTCCTCAGGTCAGTGTGTGGGGTCACGCAATGGGGTCACGATGGCCCTCTGGTCAGTGTGAGGGGTCACCCATTGGGGTCACGACGGTCCTCAGGTCAGTGTGTGGGGTCACCTGCTGGGGTCACGACGGTCCTCAGGTCAGTGTGTGGGGTCACCCTCTGGGGTCACAACGGTCCTCAGGTCAGTGTGTGGGGTCACGACGGTCCTCAGGTCAGTGTGTGGGGTCACGACGGTCCTCAGATCAGTGTGAGGGGTCACGACGGTCCTCAGGTCAGTGTATGGGGTCACCCTCTGGGGTCACGACGGTCCTCAGGTCAGTGTGTGGGGTCACCCGCTGGGGTCACGACGGTCCTCAGGTCAGTGTGTGGGGTCGCCCTCTGGGGTCACGACGGTCCTCAGGTCAGTGTGTGGGGTCACCCTCTAGGGTCACGACGGTCCTCAGGTCAGTGTGTGGGGTCACGACGGTCCTCAGATCAGTGTGAGGGGTCACGACGGTCCTCAGGTCAGTGTGTGGGGTCACGACGGTCCTCAGATCAGTGTGAGGGGTCACGACGGTCCTCAGGTCAGTGTGTGGGGTCACCCTCTGGGGTCACGACGGTCCTCAGGTCAGTGTGTGGGGTCACCCGCTGGGGTCACGACGGTCCTCAGGTCAGTGTGTGGGGTCACCCTCTGGGGTCACGACGGTCCTCAGGTCAGTGTGAGGGGTCACCCAATGGGGTCACGACGGTCCTCAGGTCAGTGTGTGGGGTCACCCAATGGGGTCACGACGGTCCTCAGGTCAGTGTGTGGGGTCACCCGCTGGGGTCACGACGGTCCTCAGGTCAGTGTGTGGGGTAACCCTCTGGGGTCACAACGGTCCTCAGGTCAGTGTGTGGGGTCACGACGGTCCTCAGGTCAGTGTGTGGGGTCACCCTCTGGGGTCACGACGGTCCTCAGGTCAGTGTGTGGGGTCACGACGGTCCTCAGATCAGTGTGAGGGGTCACGACGGTCCTCAGGTCAGTGTGTGGGGTCACCCTCTGGGGTCACGACGGTCCTCAGGTCAGTGTGAGGGGTCACCCTCTGGGGTCACGACGGTCCTCAGGTCAGTGTGTGGGGTCACCCTCTGGGGTCACGACGGTCCTCAGGTCAGTGTGTGGGGTCACCCGCTGGGGTCACGACGGTCCTCAGGTCAGTGTGTGGGGTCACCCTCTGGGGTCACGACGGTCCTCAGGTCAGTGTGTGGGGTCACCCTCTGGGGTCACGACGGTCCTTAGGTCAGTGTGTGGGGTCACCCGCTGGGGTCACGACGGTCCTCAGGTCAGTGTGTGGGGTCACCCTCTGGGGTCACGACGGCCCTCAGGTCAGTGTGTGGGGTCACGACGGTCCTCAGGTCAGTGTTTGGGGTCACCCTCTGGGGTCACGACGGTCCTCAGGTCAGTGTGTGGGGTCACCCTCTGGGGTCACGACGGTCCTCAGGTCAGTGTGAGGGGTCACCCAATGGGGTCACGACGGTCCTCAGGTCAGTGTGTGGGGTCACCCTCTGGGGTCACGACGGTCCTCAGGTCAGTGTGTGGGGTCACCCGCTGGGGTCACGACGGTCCTCAGGTCAGTGTGTGGGGTCACCCTCTGGGGTCACGACGGTCCTCAGGTCAGTGTGTGGGGTCACCCTCTGGGGTCACGGTTGTCATCAGGTCAGTGTGTGGGGTCACCCGCTGGGGTCACGACGGTCCTCAGGTCAGTGTGTGGGGTCACCCTCTGGGGTCACGACGGCCCTCAGGTCAGTGTGTGGGGTCACGACGGTCCTCAGGTCAGTGTTTGGGGTCACCCTCTAGGGTCACGACGGTCCTCAGGTCAGTGTGTGGGGTCACCCGCTGGGGTCACGACGGTCCTCAGGTCAGTGTGTGGGGTCACCCTCTGGGGTCACGACGGTCCTCAGGTCAGTGTGTGGGGTCACCCTCTGGGGTCACGACGGTCCTCAGGTCAGTGTGTGGGGTCACCCGCTGGGGTCACGATGATCCTCAGGTCAGTGTGTGGGGTCACCCGCTGGGGTCACGGCGGTCTTCAGATCAGTGTGTGGGGTCACGACGGTCCTCAGGTCAGTGTGTGGGGTCACCCGCTGTGGTCACGGCGGTCCTCAGGTCAGTGAGTGGGGTCACGGCGGTCCTCAGGCCAGTGTGTGGGGTCACCCTCTGGGGTCACGACGGTCCTCAGATCAGTGTGAGGGGTCACGACGGTCCTCAGGTCAGTGTGTGGGGTCCACCCTCTGGGGTCTCGACGGTCCTCAGGTCAATGTGTGGGGTCACCCTCTAGGGTCACGACGGTCCTCAGGTCAGTGTGTGGGGTTACGACGGTCCTCAGATCAGTGTGAGGGGTCACGACGGTCCTCAGGTCAGTGTGTGGGGTCCACCCTCTGTGGTCACGACGGTCCTCAGGTCAGTGTGTGGGGTCACCCTCTAGGGTCACGACGGTCCTCAGGTCAGTGTGTGGGGTCACCCTCTGGGGTCACGACGGTCCTCAGGTCAGTGTGTGGGGTCACCCTCTGGGGTCACGACGGTCCTCAGGTCAGTGTGTGGGGTCACCCTCTGGGGTCACGACAGTCCTCAGGTCAGTGTGTGGGGTCACCCGCGGGGGTCACGACGGTCCTCAGGTCAGTGTGTGGGGTCACCCGCTAGGGTCACGACCGTCCTCAGGTCAGTGTGTGGGGTCACCCGCTGGGGTCACGATGGTCCTCAGGTCAGTGTGTGGGGTCACCCGCTGGGGTCACGGCGGTCTTCAGATCAGTGTGTGGGGTCACGACGGTCCTCAGGTCAGTGTGTGGGGTCACCCGCTGGGGTCACGGCGGTCCTCAGGTCAGTGTGTGGGGTCACGGCGGTCCTCAGGTCAGTGTGTGGGGTCACCCTCTGGGGTCACGACGGTCCTCAGATCAGTGTTTGGGGTCACGACGGTCCTCAGGTCAGTGTGTGGGGTCACCCTCTGGGGTCACGACGGTCCTCAGGTCAGTGTGTGGGGTCACCCTCTAGGGTCACGACGGTCCTCAGGTCAGTGTGTGGGGTCACGACGGTCCTCAGATCAGTGTGAGGGGTCACGACGGTCCTCAGGTCAGTGTGTGGGGTCACCCTCTGGGGTCACGACGGTCCTCAGGTCAGTGTGTGGGGTCACCCTCTGGGGTCACGACGGTCCTCAGGTCAGTGTGTGGGGTCACCCTCTGGGGTCACGACGGTCCTCAGGTCAGTGTGTGGAGTCACGACGATCCTCAGGTCAGTGTGTGGGGTCACCCTCTGGGGTCACGACGGTCCTCAGGTCAGTGTGTGGGGTCACCCTCTGGGGTCACGACGGTCCTCAGGTCAGTGTGTGGGGTCACCCGCTGGGGTCACGACGGTCCTCAGGTCAGTGTGTGGGGTCACCCTCTGGGGTCACGACGGTCCTCAGGTCAGTGTGTGGGGTCACCCTCTGGGGTCACGACGGTCCTCAGGTCAGTGTGTGGGGTCACCCGCTGGGGTCACGACGGTCCCCAGTTCAGTGTGTGGGGTCACCCGCTGGGGTCACGACCGTCCTCAGGTCAGTGTGTGGGGTCACCCGCTGGGGTCACGATGGTCCTCAGGTCAGTGTGTGGGGTCACCCGCTGGGGTCACGGCGGTCTTCAGATCAGTGTGTGGGGTCACCCGCTGGGGTCACGGCGGTCCTCAGGTCAGTGTGTGGGGTCACGGCGGTCCTCAGGTCAGTGTGTGGGGTCACCCTCTGGGGTCACGATGGTCCTCAGATCAGTGTGTGGGGTCACGACAGTCCTCAGGTCAGTGTGTGGGGTCACCCTCTGGGGTCACAACGGCCCTCAGGTCAGTGTGAGGGGTCACCCGATGGGGTCACGACGGTCCACAGGTCAGTGTGTGGGGTCACCCCTGGGGTCACGGCGGTCCTCAGGTCAGTGTGTGGGGTCACCCGCTGGGGTCACGACGGTCCTCAGGTCAGTGTGTGGGGTCACCCTCTGGGGTCACGACGGTCCTCAGGTCAGTGTGTGGGGTCACCCTCTGGGGTCACGACGGTCCTTAGGTCAGTGTGTGGGGTCACCCGCTGGGGTCACGACGGTCCTCAGGTCAGTGTGTGGGGTCACCCTCTGGGGTCACGACGGCCCTCAGGTCAGTGTGTGGGGTCACGACGGTCCTCAGGTCAGTGTTTGGGGTCACCCTCTGGGGTCACGACGGTCCTCAGGTCAGTGTGTGGGGTCACCCTCTGGGGTCACGACGGTCCTCAGGTCAGTGTGAGGGGTCACCCAATGGGGTCACGACGGTCCTCAGGTCAGTGTGTGGGGTCACCCTCTGGGGTCACGACGGTCCTCAGGTCAGTGTGTGGGGTCACCCGCTGGGGTCACGACGGTCCTCAGGTCAGTGTGTGGGGTCACCCTCTGGGGTCACGACGGTCCTCAGGTCAGTGTGTGGGGTCACCCTCTGGGGTCACGGTTGTCATCAGGTCAGTGTGTGGGGTCACCCGCTGGGGTCACGACGGACCTCAGGTCAGTGTGTGGGGGGTCACCCTCTGGGGTCACGACGGCCCTCAGGTCAGTGTGTGGGGTCACGACGGTCCTCAGGTCAGTGTTTGGGGTCACCCTCTAGGGGCACGACGGTCCTCAGGTCAGTGTGTGGGGTCACCCGCTGGGGTCACGACGGTCCTCAGGTCAGTGTGTGGGGTCACCCTCTGGGGTCACGACGGTCCTCAGGTCAGTGTGTGGGGTCACCCTCTGGGGTCACGACGGTCCTCAGGTCAGTGTGTGGGGTCACCCGCTGGGGTCACGATGATCCTCAGGTCAGTGTGTGGGGTCACCCGCTGGGGTCACGGCGGTCTTCAGATCAGTGTGTGGGGTCACGACGGTCCTCAGGTCAGTGTGTGGGGTCACCCGCTGTGGTCACAACGGTCCTCAGGTCAGTGTGTGGGGTCACGGCGGTCCTCAGGTCAGTGTGTGGGGTCACCCTCTGGGGTCACGACGGTCCTCAGATCAGTGTGTGGGGTCACGACGGTCCTCAGGTCAGTGTGTGGGGTCCACCCTCTGGGGTCGCGACGGTCCTCAGGTCAATGTGTGGGGTCACCCTCTAGGGTCACGACGGTCCTCAGGTCAGTGTGTGGGGTTACGACGGTCCTCAGATCAGTGTGAGGGGTCACGACGGTCCTCAGGTCAGTGTGTGGGGTCCACCCTCTGGGGTCACGACGGTCCTCAGGTCAGTGTGTGGGGTCACCCTCTAGGGTCACGACGGTCCTCAGGTCAGTGTGTGGGGTCACCCTCTGGGGTCACGACGGTCCTCAGGTCAGTGTGTGGGGTCACCCTCTAGGGTCACGACGGTCCTCAGGTCAGTGTGTGGGGTCACCCTCTGGGGTCACGACAGTCCTCAGGTCAGTGTGTGGGGTCACCCGCGGGGGTCACGACGGTCCTCAGGTCAGTGTGTGGGGTCACCCGCTAGGGTCACGACCGTCCTCAGGTCAGTGTGTGGGGTCACCCGCTGGGGTCACGATGGTCCTCAGGTCAGTGTGTGGGGTCACCCGCTGGGGTCACGGCGGTCTTCAGATCAGTGTGTGGGGTCACGACGGTCCTCAGGTCAGTGTGTGGGGTCACCCGCTGGGGTCACGGCGGTCCTCAGGTCGGTGCGTGGGGTCACGGCGGTCCTCAGGTCAGTGTGTGGGGTCACCCTCTGGGGTCACGACGGTCCTCAGATCAGTGTGTGGGGTCACGACGGTCCTCAGGTCAGTGTGTGGGGTCACGACGGTCCTCAGGTCAGTGTGTGAGGTCACCCTCTAGGGTCACGACGGTCCTCAGGTCAGTGTGTGGGGTCACGACGGTCCTCAGATCAGTGTGAGGGGTCACGACGGTCCTCAGGTCAGTGTGTGGGGTCACCCTCTGGGGTCACGACGGTCCTCAGGTCAGTGTGTGGGGTCACCCTCTGTGGTCACGACGGTCCTCAGGTCAGTGTGTGGGGTCACCCTCTGGGGTCACGACGGTCCTCAGGTCAGTGTGTGGAGTCACGACGATCCTCAGGTCAGTGTGTGGGGTCACCCTCTGGGGTCACGACGGTCCTCAGGTCAGTGTGTGGGGTCACCCTCTGGGGTCACGACGGTCCTCAGGTCAGTGTGTGGGGTCACCCGCTGGGGTCACGACGGTCCCCAGTTCAGTGTGTGGGGTCACCCGCTGGGGTCACGACCGTCCTCAGGTCAGTGTGTGGGGTCACCCGCTGGGGTCACGATGGTCCTCAGGTCAGTGTGTGGGGTCACCCGCTGGGGTCACGGCGGTCTTCAGATCTGTGTGTGGGGTCACGACGGTCCTCAGGTCAGTGTGTGGGGTCACCCGCTGGGGTCACGGCGGTCCTCAGGTCAGTGTGTGGGGTCACGGCGGTCCTCAGGTCAGTGTGTGGGGTCACGGCGGTCCTCAGGTCAGTGTGTGGGGTCACCCTCTGGGGTCACGATGGTCCTCAGATCAGTGTGTGGGGTCACGACAGTCCTCAGGTCAGTGTGTGGGGTCACCCTCTGGGGTCACGACGGTCCTCAGGTCAGTGTGTGGGGTCACCCCTGGGGTCACGGCGGTCCTCAGGTCAGTGTGTGGGGTCACCCGCTGGAGTCACGAAAGTCCTCAGGTCGACCCCACAGAACTGAGGTTCTTTTATTTACCTTAAGTCAACAGTTTTCAAGGAGTACTTCCTTGACCTAACACGTTTAGTACTGGAGTACTTCCTTGACTTCACACGTTTAGTACTGGAGTACTTCCTTGACCTCACATGTTTAGTACTGGAGTACTTCCTTGACCTCACACGTTTAGTACTGGAGTAATCCTTGACCTCACACGTTTAGTACTGGAGTACTTCCTTGACCTCACACGTTTAGTACTGGAGTACTTCCTTGACCTCACACGTTTAGTACTGGAGTACTTCCTTGACCTCACACGTTTAGTACTGGAGTGCTTCCTAGACCTCAAACGTTTAGTACTGGAGTACTTCCTTGACCTCACACGTTTAGTACAGGAGTACTTCCTTGACCTCTCACGTTTAGTACTGGAGTACTTCATGGACCTCGCACGTTTAGTACTGGAGTACTTCCTTGACCTCGCACGTTTAGTACTGGAGTACTTCCTAGACCTCACACGTTTAGTACTGGAGTACTTCCTTGACCTTGCACGTTTAGTACTGGAGTACTTCCTAGACCTCACACGTTTAGTACTGGAGTACTTCCTTGACCTCACACGTTTAGCACTGGAGTACTTCCTTGACCTCACACGTTTAGTACTGGAGTACTTCCTAGACCTCACATGTTTAGTACTGGAGTACTTCCTTGACCACACACGTTTAGTACTGGAGTACTTCCTTGACCTCACACGTTTAGTACTGGAGTACTTCCTTGACCTCACACGTTTAGTACTGGAGTACTTCCTAGACCTCACATGTTTAGTACTGGAGTACTTCCTTGACCACACACGTTTAGTACTGGAGTACATCCTAGACCTCACATGTTTAGTACTGGAGTACTTCCTAGACCTCACGTATTGTAGTACTTCATAGACCTCTCACAATTTTCAACTTGTTATATATTTATATATATAAGAAATGTTACATTCTTGTAAAGTAACTAGCAAGCATAGCGTTTCGGGCAGGTCTTTAATCCTAATTTTTTCCCCGGAATCCGACTCGCCAAATCGTTTATCAACAAGGTACCGATTTACTGCTGGGTGAACCGAGGCAACAGCGGATTGGCACTCAGTCAATCCTCACCGGTCAGGATACGAACCCAGACAAGAACGCTCGCGAAACGCAGGGTGAGTGTTTTTCCACTGTGCCACGGGGACAGTGGAAGCACAACTAGGTGAGTACAACTAGGTGAGTACAGTACAGGGCCCAATGATCCAGTAATTCACCAACTCAAGATAAACATTACATCAAAACTTTGGAAAATTTAAGTTTTGATAAGTTAACTTAGAAAAGGTTAAGTACATGACACTGAAGTACAGAGGTACTTTACCTTACACGTAACCTTACATATAATCAAGTCTCTAAGGACATTTTCCTTTACATATTATTGGAAAGTCTACTTTTCATTCATTACGAAGATCAAATTTGAGGGTAATTGAGGGCTATTGTGGTGGATTATTATGGAGGGTTATTGTCGTGGATTAGTAGGGAGGGTTATTGTGATGGATTGTTCTGAAGGGTTAT
The DNA here is from genome assembly GCF_040958095.1 of Procambarus clarkii. Lineage (NCBI taxonomy): Eukaryota > Metazoa > Arthropoda > Malacostraca > Decapoda > Cambaridae > Procambarus > Procambarus clarkii. The sequence goes on from NC_091177.1 coordinate 32,635,444, forward strand.
TGTGGTGGATTATTATGGAGTATTATTGTGGTGGATTATTATGGTGGGTTATTTTTGTGGATTATTATGGAGGGTTCTTCAGGTGGATTATTCAGGTAGGTTATTGTAGTTAAAAATTTTGGAGGGTAACAAATTAATTTGTTACCCTCCAAATTTGATTTGGAGGTAATTTGACAAATATTTGACAAATAGTGTTTTCCTAACTCAAACAATGTGGGGTTTATTATTCTAAATATATTTATAATGTCCCCAGGTGTTCACATTCACGTAGATAGTGGTCAAAGCGGTGTCTGTCACTCTCATCACAGATTCTGCAAATCCGCTGATCAACTGTAGTTTCCATTCCGAATCTCCATGGATATTTGTGTCCAAGGCGTATTCTCGCAATTATTGATTCTCTCCCGTGTCCTCCTCCTGTTCGTCCATAATGATAGAGCATTGTGGTGGATTATTTTAGAGGGTTTTTGTTTTTCTATTATTATAGAGGGTTAGCATGGTGGCTTATTCTGTTGGATTATTCTCGTGGATTATTATGGAGGGTTATTGTAGTGGATTATTATGTAGGATTATTTTGGTGGATTGTTATTGAGAAATATTGTGGCACATTATTATTGAGGGTTTATTTTGTTACTGCTCGTTCACACAGCTCGTAGAGTTAGGGGACAGTGATAAGCATAGTCACGGGTTAGTCACTGTCTCTAAGTATGCTCTACCAGAGTGCCTCGTGAGTCAGTACAAAACAGGAAGAAAATACAATAATAGGATATAAAAACATGCACATAAAAATACGTATATATAATATAGCTTTAAGATTATTCAAAAATGTATTACAGTATAATCAGATGGCAAATCAACACAATAATATATAAATTATCTCACCAGATAAATAATCTACTACAACGAAACAAGATTAAGCGTTAACAGACTTATCAGACATGATGTTCCCCGACTCAGTACCTCCAGCAAACTGAAGTCTCCCTTGGACTCTCTACCCACAATACTGCTCCCGCCTTCATCCAGGAGAAGGGATGCTAAACAAGAACTTTTACTTAAATGCAACTAATGAGAAAAGCAATCGATCTCACACGGATATGAATGAAAACTAAAATATAACGGCAAAATGTAAATAATATAGGTTACAATGCCACATGCTTAATCAAAGGAAAATAATAATAATATTAATATTAAAAGGTGACATCTAGCAACTGCCACAAATATACACGTACAATTATTTGGTCCAAACTGACCAGATTAATACAGGTATAATACCTGTGGTCATATAGCAAGCCCGCACTATGCTTTAACTATGTTGCCAAGGTATACTACACATTTCAAAAGTATACACATGTTCATACAAAGAAACAATCTCAAACAATTTTATTTCATATTAAACAATGTGAGTATCCATGTATAGGGATACGTAATAACTGTGGTGGTTTAATACGAATGGCTACTGTGATGAATTATTTGGTCGTTCAGGCGGATCACCAGAGGATGTGAATAAAATACTGGGATGAGAACTTTATTAATAAGGAAGAGTCATGGTCAGAGTCTGGAGTCACCTGCTGGGGTCCCGACGGTCCTCAGGTCGACCCCATGAGCTAGCTGATCTACCTTTTACCTTAAGTCAACATTTTAATATAATTTCCCAAAACACGTAATAAACTCAGCAACCGAACATGTTGAATGAAGTCCTGAACAGCAGATGAAACATGAAGTCACCTCAGAAGTTTGGCTTCAATAACAATTAAAAGCGACTAAGAGCAAAAGATATAATTGTGTTTAAAAAGAAACTGAACATATAGGTTATTACTCCGGGATATTATTAGAACAGGCTATTATTGTAGATTATTATTGTGAGTTATTATTACAACAGGCTCCTCTCGTAGCTTTTTAGTGCAAGTTATAATTGCAGGTTGTTATATCAGCTGGCTGTTCATTCAGGATTTTGATACTGATTATAAATGTGGGTTATAATAACAGGTGACTAGTGATAGTTTATCAACTAATTGATTTACACAAACTATTGCTTACTATTACTTCCGGTTATTACTGCAGGTCATTAGTGTTATTCTTTACAAAAGGTAATTACCGGATTACAGCAGGTTTTCCTGCTGTAATAACCGGAGATTACTTCCGGTTATTACAGCAGGATAATACTGCAGTTTCTTACAGCTGAATTTTAAGATTTTTCCTTTATTCAAGCTTATAAAATAAATCCCAAATTCGCATAATACGTTTTAAAATAGGCTCAAGGAGCTGCATCATGATGCAACATGATGCCATGTTGCAATTTGTACTTATAATATCTCACATGGAAGATATTATTCCTTATTCAATAACAGATAAAAACGGGTTACAATAATATATATTTCTCTTGAGAGAGATTATTTCAGAAGGTTATTACTGTGAGGTATCATTAAAGGCTGTTATTGTGGTAATTATGATAGGCAATTTCTGCAGCTGTTACAGCAAAATATTGCCAAAGGCAAAAACTCCATGAATTTTCAAAGTTATTTCATCAGATAATTACAGTTGGTTATAACTTCTAGTTATTACTTACGTTATAAGAACAGGTTATAAGGTCTGGTTATGTTCGCAGGTTGTTAGACTGACAACTCCACAGTATACCTGAGAATGTGACTGCCAGACGAGGGCTTCTACAGGTTACATGAACATGTGGTTGCCAGGTAAACCAAAATCAGTGTATAAATCCACAAGGGCCTTGACGAGGATTCGAACCTACGTCCGGTAGCATCCAAACGCTACCTTTATCGACTGAGCTACAACATGGTAAAAGAGTAAAAATTGAAGTTCTACTGAACTTACTGGATCCTGCAGTCTCTACGAGACACAAACCAGGGTTTTACACAACTCCCCTATGCACTCGAGCTATGTCAATAGGCCGTTCTCCCTCTTCACCTTTACTTCATTACACACAGAAATCACAATAGCGTGATGCAGTGAGTTCAGTAGAATTTCCGTTTCAACTCTTTTACCATGTCGTAGCTCAGTCGATAAAGGTAGCGTCTGGGATGCTCCCGGACGTAGGTTCGAATACTTGATTTCTGTGTGTAATAACAGTGTATCTGATCTCTTGGTTTACCAGACAAGCAGTTACACAATATTGAGAATTTCATGGTTACCAGACATGCCAGCTTCGCTGTGTACAAAACAAGGTAGTTTTCAGACAAGCAGCTTTGCAGTATACATGAGAACAGAGTTGCTAGGATTAATATCTCCAGAGTATACATGACAACATCGTTACTAGGTTAACATTTCTAGAGTATACATGACAACATCGTTACTAGGTTAACATTTCTAGAGTATACATGACAACATCGTTACTAGGTTAACATCTCCAGAGTATAAATGACAATATCGTTGCTAGGCTTACATCTCCAGAATATATATGACAACATTGTTACAAGGTTAACATCTCCAGAGTATATATGACCACCTCGTTACCAGACAAGCCAATTATACAAAATATATGACCTTTTGGTTGCAAGACCAGCAGCTTCTCATGACCACGTGGCTGTCAGGTCAGCTCTACAGTATACATGACTACGTGGTAAGTGAGCTACACAGAATAAATGCTCACGTGATATCTACAGTGCAACCGTTGATTAATGATAACATAAGTAAACACACTGGTGACCTCTGATGACCCAGAGGTCATAACAGTCTTGACACGAGTCAACGTTTTCATTCTTAAAATAACAGCAGTCTTGTATTAAGAATTTCTGATTACTACTTGAGGGCAGTTTTCACTCCTTAATGCTTATTAATTCCTTTAGATAAAGGTTCTCAGTGTCACTTAGTGTTGAGGTGAAGGTCTATATACAACCCGTCCTCCAAATAGAACGTCGAATTTTGACGTATACTCTACCTAAAGAAAAATTGTCGTACTGGAAAATGGTAGCGGTTCGTGAAATTTTCATAATCTCCTATTTTCTGTTTGGGGTCCTCTGGTAGGTTAAGATAATGGAACCTTAGTACGAAAGTTTCTTGACGTTGGGAAACCTTAGGAGGACGGGTTGCTATATAATACTTTGTGAGTCTTGACTAATCAGGAAGAGTCATGGTCAGTGTGTAGAGTCATCCACTGGGGTCCCGACGGTCCTCAGGTCGACCCAAGCAGAATGGCTGTTTCCTTTTACTTTAAGTGAACATTTTAATATAATTTCGCAAAACAAGTAATAAACGCAGCAACCGAACATGTTTAATAAAGTCGTGAACAACACGTGAAACATAAAGTCACCTCAGAAGTTTGGCTTCAATAATAGTTAAAAAGGACTAAGAACAAAATATATAATTGGGTTTTAAAAAGAAGCTGAACATATAGGTTATTATTTCAGGATATTATTACAACAGGCTATTATTGTAGGTTATTATTGTGAGTTAATAATACAACAGGTTATCCTCATAGGTTTTTATTGCAAGTTATTATTGCACACCTTGCCTAAGTTGCGTGACCTTGGGAAGGTGGTCGTGGCTGATCTTCGAGACTACAGTGCTTCAGCTTCATGTGTACATGTGGTAGTATGCTTTTGTAGGCCGACCTGGTTAACTGAGTGAGTACACTTGTGTTGTATTGGTGATTATTGTCTCTAAACCTGATTCGAGGTCAGGGGGGGTCCGCCAGCATTGTCTCTCTTGCGCGTGGTAGGTGAACGGGAAGTGTAGTGTACTTAGAGTTTCACCTACTTGGACGTCCTGTCAGTCAATGGAGGGCTTGAACTGAGTGTATGTATGCAGACGTGATGTGTATTTGGCCTCACGGGAGAAACACATTCAGCATGTGTATTAAAGTCGGACAGGTGAGGGCCGTCCAGAGTTATTATACTCCATACTGGTGAGGGGTTATGTGTTGATTACATTTCTATTTATGTAAATGTTTATGCCATTTCCCCATGTCCACATGTGAATTCAATTTCAGGAGAAGTTCCTTCCGGTCGTCATATTACGGTATTGTAACAGTAATGTAATTAATGCTTTCTATGCGGGATATTTCTGTTCTATATGTAATTAATGCGGGAGCTTTCCTGGCAAAGAATAATGTAAAGTGTTACCAGTGTGTGTGTTTCTATACAAGTGTATTGTGTGTTCCTGGGTTGTGACAAGTGTTACAATGCCACATGCTTAATCAAAGGAAAATAATAATAATATCAATATTAAAAGGTGACATCCAGCAACTGCCACAAATGTACACGTACAATTATTTGGTCCAAACTGACCAGATTAATGCAGGTATAATACCTGTGGTTATATAGCAAGCCCGCACTATGCTTTATCTATGTTGCCAAGTTATACTACACATTTCAAAAGTATACACATGTTCATACAAAGAAACAATCTCAAACAAATTTATTTCATATTAAACAATGTGAGTATCCATGTATAGGGATACGTAATAAATGTGCTGGTTTAATACGAATGGCTACTGTGATGAATTATTTGGTCGTTCAGGCGGATCACCAGAGGATGTGAATAAAATACTGGGTTGAGAACTTCATTAATAAGGAAGAGTCATGGTCAGAGTCTGGAGTCACCTGCTGGGGTCCCGACGGTCCTCAGGTCGACCCCATGAGCTTGCTGATCTACTTTTTACCTTAAGTGAACATTTTAACATAATTTCCCAAAACACGTAATAAACTCAGCAACCGAACATGTTGAATAAAGTCCTGAACAGCAGATGAAACATGAAGTCACCTCAGAAGTTTGGCTTCAATAACAATTAAAAGCGACTAAGAGCAAAGGATATAATTGTGGTTCAAAAGAAACTGAACATATAGGTTATTACTCCGGGATATTATTAGAACAGGCTATTATTGTAGATTATTATTGTGAGTTATTATTACAACAGGCTCCTCTCGTAGCTTTTTAGTGTCAGTTATAATTGCAGGTTGTTACACCAGCTGGCTGTTCATTCAGGATTTTGATACTGATTATAAATGTGGGTTATAATAACAGGTCACTAGGGATAGTTTATCAACTAATTGATTTACACAAACTATTACTTACTATTACTTCCGGCTATTACTGCAGGTTATTAGTTATTCTTTACAGAAGGTAATTATCTGAAATCACTACGAGCGGTTATTACAGCAGGATAATACTGCAGTTTCTTACGGCTGATTATTAAGATTTTTTCCTTTATTTAAGCTTATAAAATAAATCCCAAATTCACATAATACGTTTTAAAATAGGCTCAAGGAGCTGCATCATGATGCAACATGATGCCATGTTGCAATTTGTACTCATAATATCACATGGAAGATATTATTCCTTATTCAATAACAGATAAAAACGGGTTACAATAATATATATTTCTCTTGAGAGAGATTATTTCGGAAGGTTATTACTGCGAGGTATCATTAAAGGCTGTTATTGTAGTAATTATGATAAGCAATTTCTGCAGCTGTTACAGCAAAATATTGCCAAAGGCAAAAACATAATGAATTTTCAAAGTTATTTCGGCAGATAATTACAGCTGGTTATAACTTCTAGTTATTACTTACGCTATAAGAACAGGTTTATAAGGTCCGGGTTTGTTCGCAGGTTGTTAGACTGACAACTCCACAGTATACCTGAGAATGTGACTGCCAGACGAGTTCTTCTACAGGTTACATGAACATGTGGTTGCCAGGTAAACTAACATCAGTGTATAAATCCAGAAGGGCCGTGACGAGGATTCTAACCTACGTCCGGGAGCATCCCATACGCTACCTTTATCGACTGAGCTACGACATGGTAAAAGAGTAAAAATCGAAGTTCTACTGAACTTACTGGATCCTGCAGTCTCTACGAGACACAAACCAGGGTTTTACACAACTCCCCTATGCACTCGAGCTATGTCAATAGGCCGTTCTCCCTCTTCGCCTTTACTTCATTACACAAAGAAATCACAATAGCGTGATGCAGTGAGTTCAGTAAAATTTCCGTTTCAACTCTTTTACCATGTCGTAGCTCAGTCGATAAAGGTAGCGTCTAGGATGCTCCCGGACGTAGGTTCGAATACTTGATTTCTGTGTGTAATCACAGTGTATCTGATCTCTTGGTTTACCAGACAAGCAGTTACACAATATTGAGAATTTCATGGTTGCCAGACATGCCAGCTTCGCTGTGTACAAAACAATGTTGTTTTCAGACAAGCAGCTTTGCAGTATACAAGAGAACAGCGTTGCTAGGATTAATATCTCCAGAGTATACATGACAACATCGTTACTAGGTTAACATTTCTAGAGTATACATGACAACATCGTTACTAGGTTAACATCTCCAGAGTATAAATGACAATATCGTTACTAGGTTAACATCTCCAGAGTATACATGACAACATTGTTACTAGGTTAACATCTTCAGAGTATATATGACCACCTCGTTACCAGACAAGCCAATTATACAAAATATATGACCTTTTGGTTGCAAGACCAGCACCTTCTCATGACCACGTGGCTGTCAGGTCAGCTCTACAGTATACATGACTACGTGGCCGTCAGGTCAGCTCTACAGTATACATGACTACGTGGCCGTCAGGTCAGCTCTACAGTATACATGCCTACGTGGTAAGCGAGCTACAGAGTATACATGATCACGTGATATCTAAAGTGCAACCGTTGATTAATGCCAACACATTGGTGACCTCTGATGACCCAGAGGTCATAACAGTCTTGACACGAGTCAACGTTTTCTTTCTTAAAATAACAGGAGTCTTGTATTATGACTTTTCTCATAAGTACTTGGGGGCAGTTTTTACTCCTTAATGGTTATCACTTCTCTTCAGATAAAGGTTCTTAGTGTCACTTAGTGTTGAGGTGAAGGTCTATATACAACCCGTCCTCCAAATAGAACGTTAAATTTTGACGTATATTCTACCTAAGGCCAAAAATTGTCGTACTGGAAAATGGTAGCGGTTCGTGAAATTTTCATAATCTCCTATTTTCTGTTTGGGGTCCTCTGGTAGGTTAAGATAATGGAACCTTAGTACGAAAGTTTCTTGACGTTGGGAAACCTTAGGAGGACGGGTTGCTATATAATACTTTGTGAGTTTTGACTAATCAGGAAGAGTCATGGTCTGTGTGTAGAGTCATCCACTGGGGTCCCGACGGGCTTGAGGTCGACCCTAACAGGATTCCTGCTTCCTTTTACTTTAAGTGAACATTTTAATATAATTTCGCAAAACAAGTAATAAACGCAGCAACCGAATATGTTTAATAAAGTCCTGAACAACAGATGAAACATAAAGTCACCTCAGAAGTTTGGCTTCAATAATAGTTAAAAAGGACTAAGAACAAAATATATAATTGGGTTTTAAAAAGAAGCTGAACATATAGGTTATTATTTCAGGATATTATTACAATAGGCTATTATTGTAGGTTATTATTGTGAGTTAATAATACAACAGGTAATCCTCATAGGTTTTTATTGCAAGTTATTATTTCACACCTTGCCTAAGTTGCGTGACCTTGGGAAGGTGGTCGTGGCTGATCTTCGAGACTACAGTGCTTCAGCTTCATGTGTACATGTGGTAGTATGCTTGTGTAGGCCGGCCTGGTTAACTGAGTGAGTACACTTGTGTTGTATTGGTGATTATTGTCTCTAAACCTGATTCGAGGTCAGGGGGGGGTCCGCCAGCATTGTCTCTCTTGCGCGTGGTAGGTGAACGGGAAGTGTAGTGTACTTGAGTTTCACCTACTTGGACGTCCTGTCAGTCAATGGAGGGCTTGAACTGAGTGTATGTATGCAGACGTGATGTGTATTTGGTCTCACGGGAGAAACACAATCAGCGTGTGTTTTAAAGTCGGACAGGTGAGGGCCGTCCAGAGTTTTTATACTCCATACTGGTGAGTGGTTATGTGTTGATTACATTTTTATGTATGTAAATGTTTAGGACATTTGCCCATGTCCACATGTGAATTCAATTTCAGGGGAAGTTCCTTCCGGTCATCATATTACGTTATTGTAACAGTAATGTAACACCGGGAGCTTTCCTGGCATACAATAATGTAGAGTGTTTCCAGTGTATATATATATATATATATATATATATATATATATATATATATATATATATATATATATATATATATATATATATATATATTAGTATATTTTGGTAGCACTCTTTCCTGTAGACATATATTATTAAATATGACCGATAAAGTAAGATTAATAATTCTAACACGAATTTTCTCAATCTTTCGTATATTTCTTTTCACTGTTGGTGGTAATTCAAAAATCAATTCTCTAAAATTCATTTTTATTTCTAGTCTGACGCGACACTTGAGCGCGTTTCGTAAAACTTATTACATTTTCAAAGACTTTAGTTTACACATACACAACTGAATAGAACTTACACATCTCCGATTTGTTTATATCTACATTTTAGTGAGGTGGATGGGGTGAGGTGGTTTAATAGGGTATTAAATTCATTAACACAAGACAGAACACGAAACAATGGGTATTGAATGGAAGTGATTGTAGAAAGCCTATTGGTCCATATTTCTTGATGCTTCTATATTGGTGCGGAGTCTTGAGGTGGGTAGAATATAGTTGTGCATTAATTGGCTGTTGATTGCTGGTGTTGACTTCTTGATGTGTAGTGCCTCGCAAACGTCAAGCCGCCTGCTATTGCTGTATCTATCGATGATTTCTGTGTTGTTTACTAGGATTTCTCTGGCGATGGTTTGGTTGTGGGAAGAGATTATATGTTCCTTAATGGAGCCCTGTTGCTTATGCATCGTTAAACACCTAGAAAGAGATGTTGTTGTCTTGCCTATATACTGGGTTTTTTGGAGCTTACAGTCCCCAAGAGGGCATTTGAAGGCATAGACGACGTTGGTCTCTTTTAAAGCGTTCTGCTTTGTGTCTGGAGAGTTTCTCATGAGTAGGCTGGCCGTTTTTCTGGTTGTATAGTAAATCGTTAGTTGTATCCTCTGATTTTTGTCTGTAGGCAGAACTACCTTACAAGCAGAACTTATTGCGGAAGGAGGAAAGAATCGAGGCAATTACAGAAGCACCATATTGTCCCCCGAGCTCAAATCGGCAGCTAAAAGCCTTCGTGAGAACAAGGAGATAGTTGTCAGGAGAGGTGACAAGTCGCCAATATACGTCATTCTTAAAAAAGACGAATATCTGGCGAAAATGAACCTCATACTCTCTGACCAAACTAAATTCCAAAGGGTAACGAAGGACACTACAGCCGAATTGAAAGCAAAGGTCAACAAACTGATCGAAACTGTGAACGCCAAGAAATCAGGACTCCACCTGCCAAAGATCATTGGGGAATATAGACCTGGATATGCGTATGGAAATGTCAAGACACACAAGCCTGGAAACCCACTTCGGCCAATCATTAGCCAGATACTCACACTCACGTACAGACTGGCGAAGCGACTCAACGGCCTGCTGACTCCTTATGTCCCTTGCGCCTTCAGCCTGAAGACTCCAAAGGAATTTGTTGACTTACTGCGGGGCACATGGGCCACAGGGATAAGAACCTCGTTGGACGTAGAATCACTGTTTACCAATGTACCTGTGGACGAGACAATCGGGATGATAGCCGACAGAGTGTATCGTGATCCAGCCTGTACTCCTCTTGACATACCAGAAAATATTCTAAGGAAACTACTCCAAGCTTGTACTAAAGAGGCACCCTTCTTGAGCCCGGATGGGCACATGTATAAGCAAGTAGATGGGGTCGCCATGGGTTCTCCCCTAGGTGTCCTGTTTGCAAACTTCTACATGGGTACCATCGAGCAAAAAGTCTTAGTCGACATGAACTTGAAACCGGCCATATACTGCAGGTATGTTGACGACATTTTTACACAGGCACCTGATGCCAGACATCTGCAGGAGCTGAAGGAAGCATTTGAGCAGAGTTCCGTGCTGCGTTTCACTTACGAGATGGAAAAGGATGGGAAGCTGCCCTTTCTAGATGTAACAGTCATGGAAAAGAGCGGAGGTTTCCACACTGCAGTCTACACTAAGGAAACGAACATAGGAATGTGCCTAAATGCCAACAGCGACTGCCCAGACAGGTACAAGAGGAGTGTTGTTAACGCATATGTCGACCGTGCTCTCAGCCACAGCTCAGAATGGAAGCAAGTCGACGAAGAACTCTGTAGGGTAAGGCAGGTCCTAGTCAACAACGGCTTCTCCAATGGTTTCGTCGAAGACATCATAAGAAGGAAAGTGAAACGCCATGCAACCTCTGAAGAGACAACTAACACAACACCTATACCCCCTATTAGACTATTTTACAGGAACTTCTTTTCCACACCTCATGAAACGGAGGAAAGGGTCCTGAAAGATATTGTTAATAGAAACGTTATCCCTACAGACAAAAATCAGAGGATACAACTGACGATTTACTATAAAACCAGAAAAACGGCCAGCCTACTCATGAGAAACTCTCCAGACACAAAGCAGAACGCTTTAAAAGAGACCAACGTCGTCTATGCCTTCAAATGCCCTCTTGGGGACTGTAAGCTCCAAAAAACCCAGTATATAGGCAAGACAACAACATCTCTTTCTAGGCGTTAAACGATGCATAAGCAACAGGGCTCCATTAAGGAACATATAATCTCTTCCCACAACCAAACCATCGCCAGAGAAATCCTAGTAAACAACACAGAAATCATCGATAGATACAGCGATAGCAGGCGGCTTGACGTTTGCGAGGCACTACACATTAAGAAGTTAGCACCAGCAATCAACAGTAAATTAATGCACAACTATATTCTACCCACCTCAAGACTCCGCTCCAATATAGAAGCATCAAGAAATATGGACCAATAGGTTTTCTACAATCACTTCCATTCAATACCCATTGTTTCGTGTTCTGTCTTGTGTTAATGAATTTAATACCCTATTAAAACCACCTCACCCCATCCACCTCACTAAAATGTAGATATAAACAAATCGGAGATGTGTAAGTTCTATTCAGTTGTGTATGTGTAAACTAAAGTCTTTGAAAATGTAATAAGTTTTACGAAACGAGCTCAAGTGTCGCGTCAGAATAGAAATAAAAATGAATTTTGGAGAATTGATTTTTGAATTACCACCAACAGTGAAAAGAAATGTACGAAAGATTGAGAAAATTCGTGTTAGAATTATTAATCTTACTTTTTCGGTCATATTTAATAATATATATATATATATATATATATATATATATATATATATATATATATATATATATATATATATATATATATATATATATATATATATATATCTATATATATATATATATATATATATATATATATATATATATATATATATATATATACTGCTGCCAGTATACACCAATATAAACCCACATGACCCAGCAGTCCGCAATACAGAGTTTACCTATAGGTATAGGCAAGAGCTCATTCGGCATCAACTAAACAAGAAGAAGGAAGCCCTCCAAACCCATAGAGAGCAGGCTGAGCATCTGTTAAACAAATGGACCCAGTACGACATCCCTATCCAACTCAAGCAAACCATCAACAGTGAACTATTTAACCTGAAACAACAACATAAAACTCTTGTAGAAACAAAGACACTCCGTAAGTTAACAGCCCTAAACGGTGGACAGTTAAAGATCCCTCGTCCTAAAGATGGCTACATTAACCTGACTTCTTATGATCATACCCAGGACCAACGAGACCTCTTAAATCTTGGTCTAAATTGTCAATTCTTATCTAAACCAAAGGTGCATCAAAAACGCCTGGAAATCGAAATGCTTCTGGACGATATCCATAAGCTAGAAGACAACAAAAAAGTCATCACCACTGACACACTTCAAGCTGAACTACTTGCAGAAGCAGGGAAAAAACGAGGAACATATTCATCTACAATCCTAACCCCACGACTCAAAGAAGCAGCGAAACAACTAAAAAATCTGAAAGACGTAACAATAAGAAAAGCCGACATGACAGCAGCATATGTATTGATTCCTACCCATGAATACATGAACAAAATTAGCGACATCCTTAGTGACGACTCCAAATTTCAACGAATCACGAGGAACTCCGTAGAAGACCTTAAGCGGAAAGTAAACAAAACAATTACAGCAATCAACGCAAAGAAAGGTAGTGTGCATTTTAATAAACTTCAAGGCGACTATGGCTTAGGATATGCCTACGGCAATGTTAAGACGCATAAACCAGGTAACCCACTACGCCCTATAATCAGCCAAATACCAACCCCAACTTATCACCTGGCAAAGAAACTCAATGAACTCCTAACTCCATACACTCCAAGTAAGTTTAGTCTACAATCATCAGCAGATTTTCTAGTTTTGATCAAATCTACCATGCCCGATGGAATCATCGCATCCCTGGACGTTGAATCCCTATTTACCAACGTCCCAGTCGACACAACCATAGGAATGATACTGGACAGAGTATACAGAGACGAGAGCACCCCCACATTAGACATACCTGAGCCACACTTGAAGAGTCTTCTCGAAGCATGTACAGAGGAAGCCCCTTTCATCAGTCCACAAGGAGACATGTATTTACAAATAGACGGAGTAGCAATGGGCTCCCCCTTAGGAGTTTTATTTGCTAATTTTTATATGGGAACCATCGAAGACAGGGTCTTCAGTAGCAGACAAAAACCAACTGTATATTACCGTTATGTAGATGACATATTCGTAATAGTAAAAGACTAAGATGAACTAATTGACCTAAAAAAGACATCTAGAGAGAGAGTCAGTACTCCGATTTACACATGAAAATAGTGAAAATAACAGTCTGCCATTCCTGGATGTACTAATAACAAAAACAGGAACCTCTTTAAGCACCAACGTATATACCAAGCCCACCAACATAGGATTATGCCTGAACGGTAGAAGTGAGTGCCCCCAAAGATACAAAGCCAGTGTTCTCAATGCTTATATTCGTCGAGCGCTTACCCACTGCTCTGAATGGAGCAACGTGAGTAGAGAGTTTGAAAGAGTAACTCAGGTATTGGTGAGCAACGGATATAGCAACGCGGAAATAAACGCTGCTATAAGAAGACACTTGGACCGTTGGTATAATCCAGAACCTAGAACAGAAACCACAACACCTCCAATAAAATTATATTACAAATCAACCATGCACAGTGAACATATTAAAAGAGGAAAGAATAATGAAAGAAATAATCTGTAAAGGAGTAAAAAGCACTACTCCTAACCAAAACATAAACCTGATAATATTCTACAAAACCAAGAAGACTTCCGAACTCCTTATCAAAAACAGCCCGAAGCCGACGGAGAACCCTCTACAGC
>NC_091177.1:32654715-32690107 GCF_040958095.1 Procambarus clarkii
CGTGATGGTCAAGCGGATTAAGGCGTCCCTGTACATACCAGTTGTGGGAGTATGGGTTCGAGTCACTTCTGGGGTGTGAGTTTTCAGTTGTATATAGTCCTGGGGACCATTCAGGCTTGTTTGCATTTGTGTTCCTCACGTGTGCCCCAAAGAATGAGGTGATTTGATAAAATGCTATGCCCAAGATTACCATCCGAGTGCCGGCGGGGAAGTGGTTCATATAGCCTCGGCTATCACTTCCTTATGTCCGGTCGTGATGGTCAAGCGGATTAAGGCGTCCCTGTACATACCAGTTGTGGGAGTATGGGTTCGAGTCACTTCTGGGGTGTGAGTTTTCAGTTATATATATATATATATATATATATATATATATATATATATATATATATATATATATATATATATATATATATATATATATATATATATATATATATATGTCGTACCTAGTAGCCAGAACGCACTTCTCAGCCTACTATGCAAGGCCCGATTTGCCTAATAAGCCAAGTTTTCATGAATTAATGCTTTTTCGACTACCTAACCTACCTAACCTAACCTAACCTAACTTTTTCGGCTACCTAACCTAACCTAACCTATAAAGATAGGTTAGATTAGGTTAGGTAGGGTTGGTTAGGTTCGGTCATATATCTACGTTAATTTTAACTCCAATAAAAAACAATTGACCTCATATATAATGAAATGGGTAGCTTTATCATTTCATAAGAAAAAAATTAGAGAAACTATATTAATTCAGGAAAACTTGGCTTATTAGGCAAATCGGGCCTTGCATAGTAGGCTGAGAAGTGCGTTCTGGCTACTAGGTACGACATATATATATGTATATATATATATATATATATATATATATATATATATATATATATATATATATATATATATATATATATATATATATATATATTGGTGTATACTGGCAGCAGGTTTTCTTTCAAACATGTTTCATTGAATATGACCGCATATTCTGTATTTATTATTTTCTGGTTTAGGGCTTCTATCCCTCTAACTATTTTCTTAGCATCAGGGCTTAATTGAAATAGGAGTTCTCCAAAACTCATTTTCGTACTTTTAAGGTGAAGATAAGAAGTGATTTACTATAGAGTGTATTACACTTATTTGTATAATTTTCACGACGTTTCGAACCTCCATGGTTCATTCTCAAGTGAACAGATCTTACAATACTAGTTGATTTTATACCCGCATTAGGTCAGGTGATAATACAATGAAGGTGAAAACATGGGGGGATACATAAGGGATAAACATAGGGGCTGCAGAAGGCTTATTGGCCCATACGAGGCATCTCCTATCTAAACACAAATAACAGGCCAATTACACTGGATTAATCTTTGTGTTTAGATAGGAGATGCCTCGTATGGGCCAATAAGCCTTCTGCAGCCCTTGAATGGTCAAACGGATTAAGGCGTCCCTGTACATACCAGTTGCGTTGCTCCTGGCAGTATGGGTTCGAGTCACTTCTGGGGTGTGAGTTTTCAGTTGTATATAGTCCTGGGGACCATTCAGGCTTGTTTGCATTTGTGTTCCTCACGTGTGCCCCAAAGAATGAGGTGATTTGATAAAATGCTATGCCCAAGATTACCATCCGAGTGCCGGCGGGGAAGTGGTTCAAATAGCTTCGGCTATCACTTCCTTATGTCCGGTCGTGATGGTCAAGCGGATTAAGGCGTCCCTGTACATACCAGTTGCGTTGCTCCTGGCAGTATGGGTTCGAGTCACTTCTGGGGTGTGAGTTTTCAGTTGTATATAGTCCTGGGGACCATTCAGGCTTGTTTGCATTTGTGTTCCTCACGTGTGCCCCAAAGAATGAGGTGATTTGATAAAATGCTATGCCCAAGATTACCATACAAGTGCCGGCGGGGAAGTGGTTCAAATAGCTTCGGCTATCACTTCCTTATGTCCGGTCGTGATGGTCAAGCGGATTAAGGCGTCCCTGTACATACCAGTTGCGTTGCTCCTGGCAGTATGGGTTCGAGTCACTTCTGGGGTGTGAGCTTTCAGTTATATATTTATATATATATGAGAAAATGGTAGCGGTTCGCGAAATTATCATTCTTTCCCGTTTCCTTTTAGGGTCCTCTGGTAGGTTAGGATAATGGTACATTAATACGGATAGGCTGCTATATAATACATTGTGACACCTGACTAATCAGGAAGAGTCATGGTCTGTGTCTGGGATCACCCGCTGGGGTCACGATGGTCCACACGTCGACCCTATTCAACTCTTCTTCCTTTTACCTTAAGTCAACATTTTAATATAATTTCCCAAAACACGTAATAAGCTCAGCAACCGAATATGTTGAATAAAGTCCTGAACAGCAGATGAAACATGAAGTCACCTCAGAAGTTTGGCTTCAATAACAATTTCAAGCGAGTATTGGAGTACTTCCTTGACCTCACACGTTTAGTACTGGAGTACTTCCTTGACCTCACACGTTTAGTACTGGAGTACTTTCTTGACCTCACACGTTTAGTACTGGAGTACTTCCTTGACCTCTCACGTTTTGTACTGGAGTACTTCCTTGACCTCTCACGTTTAGTACTGGAGTACTTCCTTGACCTCACACGTTTAGTACTGGAGTACTTCCTTGACTTCTCACGTTTAGTACTGGAGTACTTCCTAGACCTCACACGTTTAGTACTGGAGTACATCCTTGACCTCACACGTTTAGTACTGGAGTACTTCCTTCACCTCACACGTTTAGTACTGGAGTACTTCCTTGACCTCACACGTTTAGTACTGGAGTACATCCTTGACCTCACACGTTTAGCACTGGAGTACTTCCTTCACCTCACACGTTTAGTACTTCCTTCACCTCACACGTTTAGTACTGGAGTACTTCCTTGACTTCTCACGTTTAGTACTGGAGTACATCCTTGACCTCACACGTTTAGTACTGGAGTACATCCTTGACCTCACACGTTTAGTACTGGAGTACTTCCTTCACCTCACACGTTTAGTACTGGAGTACTTCCTTGACTTCTCACGTTTAGTACTGGAGTACTTCCTTCACCTCACACGTTTAGTACTGGAGTACTTCCTTGACCTCTCACGTTTAGTCCTCCCCACCATCTCACACTTCCGTCCCCTCGTCATACGCACCATTCCCTATTACCTTGTCCGATGCCTTCCCAAATGGTCTGATGTTCCCATCAGAAAATTGGGAACATGAAGTGATCTGATGTTCCCATCACTGATATATAAGAAAAAAACAATTTCAAAATTAAATGAAATATGAAAAAGTAAAAAAAAAATAAACTATACTCACAAAATCAACGGTATGGTAAACAACACAGCTCAATTCCAACGCAATTCACACAAAATAATTACATCTACATGAAAAATAAATCAAAATCTATGTAAATTATATTTATCAATGCAATCAGAAACATTGAAATGGAATTGTAACAAATTTAGTATAGCATGTGTGTTCCTCTTACATGCAACAGATGACGTGGTTTTTTAAGAAACGCTAGTTTTACCTGTCACAGGTGTGGCATCTATGCTTATACTTACGAAATGAATGGTATGGTAAATAACACAGCTTAATTCCAACACAATGTCCCACAAAATAGTTCAATAAAAATAAAATATATCGAAATCTATGAAAATAAAATTTATCAATGCAATCGGATGCATTGAAATGGAATTCGTGACATATTTAGTAAAGCGTGCATGTTGCTATTATGTGCAACAGGTGGCGCTGTTTTTCAAAAACGCATGTTTATACCTTTCACAGAGGTTACATCTATGTAGTAGGTATAAAAAAAGACGTGCTGTCAGATCCGCTCTACAGAATACATGGTTGTCAGGTCAGCTCTTCAATATTCATTAATACGTGGCTGTCAGGTGGGCTCCACAGTCTACATGAATACGTGGCTGTCTGGCCAGCACCACAATATACATGAATATTTGGCTGTTTGGTCAGCTCTACAGAATACATGAATACGTGGCTGTCTCGTCAGCTCTTCATTTTACATGAATTCATGGCTGTCAAGTCAGTTATACAGTACACATGAATACTGTCTGTCAGGTCAGCGCTACAGTATACATAAATACGTGACTGTCAGGTCAGTTCTAGAGTTTATATGAATACTTGGCTGTCAGGTCAGCTCTAAAGTTAACATAACTGTGTGGTAAGCGAGCTATAAAGTATACATGATCACGTGATATCTACAGTGGAACCGTTGATTAATGCTAACATAAGTAAACACACTGGTGACCTCTGATGACCCAGAGGTCATAACAGTCTTGACATGAGTCAATGTTTTCATTCTTAAAATAACAGGAGTCTTGTATTAAGACTTTTCTCATAAGTACTTGAGGGCAGTTTTCACTCCTTAATGGTTATCACTTCCTTCAGATAAAGGTTCTTAGTGTCACTTAATGTTGAGGTGAAGGTCTATATACAACCCGTCCTCCAAATTGAACGTCGCATTTTGACGTATACTCTACCTAAGGCCAAAAATTGTCGTACTAGAAAATGGTAGCGGCTCATGAAATTTTCATACTTTCCTAATTTTCTGTTTTTGGTACTCTGGTAGGTTAGGATAATGGGACTTTAGCACGACAGTTTCTTGACGTTGGGAAACCTTAGGAGGACGGACTGCTATATAATACTTTGTGAGTCTTGACTAATCAGGATGAGTCATGGTCAGTGTGTGGGGTCACCCGCTGGGGTCACGACGGTCCTCAGGTCGACCTCATATAGAGAGCGATATTCCTTTTAACTTAAGTTATTTTAATATAATTTCCCAAAACACATAATAAACTCAGCAATCAAACATGTTGAATAATGTCCTGAACAACAGATGAAACATAAAGTTACCTCAGAAGTGTGCCTTCAAT
Organism: Procambarus clarkii; assembly: GCF_040958095.1. Lineage (NCBI taxonomy): Eukaryota > Metazoa > Arthropoda > Malacostraca > Decapoda > Cambaridae > Procambarus > Procambarus clarkii. Next base: position 32,659,598 of record NC_091177.1, read on the forward strand.
AACAATTAAAAGCGGCTAAGAACAAAAGATATAACTGGGGTTTAAATGATTATTAAAAGAATATTTTATTGCAAAATTTCTATGGGATATTATTACAACAGGCTAATATTGTATGTTAATACTGCAGGTTATTATTACAACAGACAATTATTGTAGGTGATTTCTGTAGATTATTATTACAACAGACTATTACTGTAGGTTATTATTATTATTTATGCAACACGCTTTTGCTGTTGGTTATTTCTGCTAGTTATTATTACGCTATTATTTGTTGTTTTAGAGCAGGTCGTTATTTCGGATTGCCGTTTATTGATATTGATGCTGATTAGCGAGGCGGGTTATTATAACAGGTCACTTGGGAAGTTTCGACAATTGATTGTTAAGTCTGATCGTTTACACAGGCTGGTTGTTGTGGCTGGTTACACCAGGCTATTTGGGAGAGGTTATTTCGGAAGTTATTACGTGAAGGTATTAAAGCAGGTTATTGGGGGCGCGGAGTTATGAGGCAGTTGTTATACAAGGTGTTTTTGTGTAGTATAATTTTTGCAAGATATTACATGAAGAAATAACTTTGATGTTATTTCTGTGCGTTATTGTATCAGGTTATGATGTGTTATTACTGGAGATTAATAGGGCGAGTTATTATGTCAAACTTTAGAAAAATGTTATTAATTATGTTTTTGCTGCTATTATTTACAATTGGTAATTACCTAATATAACTACGAGCGGTTATTATAGTTGTTTACAACTGCAGTTTCCTACGGCTGATAATTAAGATTGATTAGTTCTCTTCATTCAAACTATTAATATAAATTACTGGGACGAGGACTTTATTAATAAGGAAAAGTCAAGGTCAGTATGTAGGGTCACCCACTGGGGTCACGATGGTTCTCAGGTCAGTGTGTGTGGGGTCACGACGGCCCTCAGGTCAGTGTGTGGGGTCACCTGCTGGCGTCACGATGGTTCTCTGGTCAGTATGTAGGGCCACTCACTGGGGGTCACAACGGTCCTCAGGTCAGTGTGTGGGGTCATCCGCTGGGGTCACAACGGTCCTCAGGTCGATCCCATGACACACGGAACCTTCCTTTTACCTTAAGTCAACAGTTTAAGATAAATTCCCCAAACACGTTATAAACTCAGCAACCGACATATTCAGATGAAACATAAAGTCACCTCAGAAATCACCACCACCTTTGGCTTTAATAAATTAGAAGCGACTAGAGCAAATGATATAATTGGGATTAAAAAAAAAACTGAACAAATAGGATATTACTCCAGGATAATATTAAAACAGGCTATTATTAAAGGTTATTACTGTGGGTTATTATTACTACAGGCTATTCTCGTTTGTTTTTAATGCAAGTTATAATATCAAGTTTGCTATTCACCAGCTTGCTATTCATTCAGGATATTGAGACTGATTATTAACTGCAACCTTAGACAGGCCAGGTTGCAGTCTCCGTGGTGTAGTGGTAAGACACTCGCCTGGCGTTCCGCGAGCGCTATGTCATGGGTTCGTATCCTGGCCGGGGAGGATTTAATGGGCGCAATTCCTTAACTGTAGCCTCTGTTTAACGCAACAGTAAAATGTGTACTTGGATGAAAAAACGATTCTTCGCGGCAGGGGATCGTATTCCAGGGACCATAGGATTAAGGACTTGCCCGAAACGCTACGCGTACTAGTGGCTGTACAAGAATGTAACAACTCTTGTATATATCTCAAAAAAAAAAAATTATAGAGGGGGTTATTATAACAGGGCACAAGTGATAGTTTAACAATTGATTGTTACGTCTGGTCATTTACACAAACTAACTTTTGTTATCGGTTATTATATCATGCTATTACATAAAGTTTTTTAGGCTAGTTAAGACGGGTTATTAGAACGGTGAATTATGAAAGCTGGTTATTCAGATTTTTGCAGCATGTTTTGTGCTGGATATTTCCTGCAACTATAGCCAGCTGGGTGGCCCAGCTTTAATGGTGCATGGGTATGGTGCCAGGGCTGTCACTACAGGAAGCTGCGTGGATCAGCTATATATGAGTGTCTAGGTATGGTGACAGGCCTGTTACTATAGCAAGCTGGGTGCCAAGCTGTATATGGATGCTGAGTAAGGTACCAGGCCTGTCACTATAGCAAGCAGGGTGGTCCAGGTGTATTTAGTATCGGGGGGGTTTGGGATTTTCTATGAAACTTGGTTATTTAACCAACCTGATACTAGCTTACCTTCGAACAGAGACCCAAACTACTCCCTTACAGAAATATGACCGACGACGACAGCCACATTTCTGCTGCCGTCAGTCGACCAGCAATGGGCACTGGAGTGTTGCAATTATTAGGGAGATCACCCTGGTAAGTGTCTTGTTCTTGGAGAGGAGTTCAGCGTCACCTTTATTCAAGGGTGCGGCTCCACTGCCTAATTGTCAAGAGCACACACCCAAATCGAGTCGCCGTGACTCCCCGCACTCTCCTTATTCTGGGATGATCTCTCAAATTCTCCTTTGATAAGTTATTGTCCACTATCACCCAAGTTTCAGAAGTGTCTCTCTCTCTCTCACTAGCCAAGAAGCCTCACCATGACAAGAGCAAGAAGGAGCTAACATATGACACATTTAAGACATATAACATACACATGAATATGTACATTAATAGTGATATTACATTACTACGTCCTAGGCTGCTACCGACTGATAACACTCCAATATTCCCTTAGGTCTTCATCCTATAACCGTATTATGCTGCTGCTCACTCCTCAAGTCACAACCTACTGCATCCTTCACTGCTTTGGGCTGAAATACAGGTCGCAAAAAATATTCATATATCTCGTGCTGCAAAATGAACATCCATCTCTCAACTTGCACTTGCACCAAAAGGGCAATCAAGCACTCTCTTAAACATCAATGTGACTATATGATCCTCTGTTCTATTCCTCGAGGCCCATTATCAATTACATCTGTCCAAGTCTCCAAAATCAGGTTAGGTATTCAATGCAGTTCCTTCAATCTGCTCCTCATGAAGTCCTCCTTGAATATCAGTGAAGCTCTTAAACACTTCTTCACAAAAGAGACGTGTAGCTCCCGTAACTACTTGAAGATTCACTATGTCAATAGAGTTCCACTCCTCACTGGAAGTCCTACTCCACTTTGCAGTTTAGCTCCCACATGGAGTTCAGTTTAAACTCCTCCTCTGGTGCGAAGTTCCTTCACTAATTTCTCAGATACAAACCCCCACAGAATTCATAGCTTGGGGGGCGCTCAACTCCGGCGCTCAAAGATTGTGCCCTCTAAAACGTCCAACAAAGTTCCTTAAAGACTTCCTCAAAGCTCTTCTGCTCCTGACTTGAGCTCACACAGTCGCCAGGCTGGCTCCACACAAGGACACCTGCTAATCCACCTTCTCCTGAGGATACCACGATTTAGAGTTCCACACAGGTATGACCACCACTAGACGTCAGGTCGTCTCCAAATCTTCATAAATACTGAGAATTAACGTGCGTCACACACTCGGCAACTTCTTCAACAGTCATGCACTGTAGCCGTCACTCAAATACTTCATCCAGAGCCGCATTCCTTTATATTCCTGGGACACTGGAATGCACGTTCACCTCTGACGACTGCGGCAACTAAAGGGGCATTACGATGTCTGCTAGCGTCACATAACATCACAAACTGTCGACATCCTATCACCAGTAACATTGACAAGATGTTCATTCTCTGCCTGTATTATTTAATCACTCATTGACGTTCATTATATATTTCTTCCTCTGACCTCACATTTTCTGGTCCAGAAAGCAGAATAATTCTCATCAGGTAGAGTTGTTTTCCCAGGCTACCTTGGGTCATAACATTATGTGTCTGGATATGGTGGTAGGTCTTGTCATTATAGCAAGTTGGGTGGACCAGCTGTATATGGGTGCCTGGGTATGGTGCCAGTACTTTCACTCTTAGCTGAGTGGCAGTCTTCCCGATATTTTACATTTCTTACCAAACTAAGAGTTCCTGGCCCAGTGACAGTGTCAGTAGAGTGGGTTGTGTGCCGTGTAAACTGTAGGTTATTATGGAGGGTTATTGTGATGGATTATTATGGTGGGTTATTGTGGTGGATAATAATGGAGGGTTATTGTGGTGGATTATTATGGTAGGTTATTGTGATGGATTATTTTGGAGGGTTATTGTAGTGGATTATTATGGAAGGTTATTGTAGTGGATTATTATAGTTGGTTATTGTGGTGGATTATTATGGTGGGTTATTGTCGAGGATTATTATTGAGGGTTATTGTGGTTGATTATTTTGGAGGGTTATCGTAGTGGATTATTATGGAGAGTTATTGTGGTGGATTATTATGATTATTATGGTGGGTTATTTTCGTGGATTATTAATGAAGGATATTGTGGTGGATTATTTTGGAGGGTTATTGTGAAGGATTATTATGTAGGGTTATTGTGGTGGATTATTGTGATGGATTATTATTATTGAGGGTTAATGTGGTGGATTATTATAGTGGGTTATTGTTGTGGATTATTATGAAAGGTTATTGAAGTGGGTTATTGTGGCAGATTATTTTGAGGGGTTATTGTGGTGGATTATTATGGAGGGTTATTATGGTGAATTATTTAGTTGTTCAGGCGGATCACCTGAGAAGGAGAAGTCATGCTGGGTCATTACTGGGTTGATGGCTTTATTAATTAGGAAGAACCATGGTCAATGTCTGGGGTCACCCGCTTGCGTCCCGACGGTCCTCAGGTCGACCCGATGTTCACGCAGTTCTTCCTTTTACCTTAAGTCAACATTTTAATATAATTACCCAAAACACATAACAAACTCAGCAACTGAACATGTTGAATAAAGTTTTGAACAGCAGATGAAACATAAAGTCACCTGAGAAGTTTGGCTTCATTAATAATTAAAAGTGACTATTAGAACAAAAGATATAATTGGGTTTAAATGATTCTTAATATAATAATTTATGTTGCAAAATTACTGCAGGTTATTATTAAAACAAGCTATTATTGAAGATTATTACTAAAGGGATATTATTACAACAGGCAATTTTTTTAAGTTATTACTATGGGTTATTATTACAAAAGGGTGTTATTGTAGGTTATTACTTGGGGATATTTTTACAAAAAACTATTAAAACTATATTATAAGTAGCTATAATAAGCTATTAGAAGCAGGATATAACAGCAGGTTGTTATTCCAGCTTGATGTTTATTAATATTGTTGCTGGTTAGTGAGGCGGGTTATTATTACAGGTTACTATGAAAGTTTTAACAACTGATTGTTAAGTCTGATCATTTACACAGGCTGGTTGTTAAGGCTGGTTACACCAGACTATTAGAACAAGGATATTTCTGGAAGTTATTACGTAAGGATAATAAAGAAAGTTATTGGGGCACGGAGTTATGAGGAAGTTGTTGTACAGGGTTTTACAACATTTTTTTTAATTTATGTAAGATATTACGTGCGTAAATAACTTGATGTTATTTTTGTACGTTATTGCGTCAGGTTATTATGATGTGTTATTACCGGAGATTATTAGGGCGAGTTATTATGTCAAACTTTTACAGAAGGTTATTACTTCCCTTTATTATTTCCGGTTATTACTGCAAGTATTTGTTGATAATATTTACAGTTGTTAATTACCTGAGATAACCACTATTATAATCATTAACTAACCACTAATTATCTGAATTACCACTACGAGCGGTTATTACAGCAGGATAATACTGAAGTTTCCAACGCCTGATTATTAAGACTGGTTATTTTCCTTTATTCAAACTATTAGTAAATTCCTAACTCACGTAATATATACACCTTTCCTGAGGTGTACAAATTACTGGGTTTAGGACATTATTAATGAAGAAAATTCATGGTCAGTGTGTGGGGTCACCCGCTGGGGGTCACGACGGTCCATAGGTCGACCCCACAGAACCGATCCTCTTCCTTTTACCATAACAGTTTACAAGGAGTACTTCTTGACCTCCCACGTTTGGTACTGGTGTACTTCCTTGACCTCACACGTTTGGTACTGGTGTATTTCCTTGACCTCACACCTTGAGTACTGGAGTTCTTCCTTGACCACACACACTTAGTACTGGACTTCCTTGACCTCACACCTTGAGTACTGGAGTACTTCCTTGACCTCACACCCTAACTAATGGAGTACTTCCCTAACTTCACACGTTTAGTACTGATGTTCTTCCTACATCTTACACGTTTAGTACTGTAGTACTTCCATGACATCTCACGTTTAGTACTGTAGTATTAACCTGACTTCACACATTTAGTACTGGTGTACTTCCTTGACCTCTCACGTTTAGTACTCCAGTACTAAAAGGTTTAGTGAGTACTAAACACTCGCACCCTGACGCAGGGTGAGTGTTTTACCACTGCGCGATGGGGACAGTACAAGGTCCAGTGGTCCAGTAATTCGACAACTCAAGATAAATATTCCATCATAACTTTGGAAAAATTAAGTTTTGATAAGTTAACTTAGAAAAGGTTAATTAAGTACATGACATTGAAGTACAGAGGTACTTTACCTTACCTCTTACGCTTCATGCAAGTCGGAGTTCAATCCCCGACCGTCCAAGTGGTTGCGCACCATTCCTTCCCCCGTTCCATCCCAAATCCTTATCCTGATCCCTTTCCAGTGCTATATAGTTGCAATGGCTTGGTGCTTCCCCTGATGATTCCCTTCTATCCTTACAGGTAATCAAGTCTTTTTGGACATTTTTCTTTACATATTATTGGAAAGTCTACTTTTCATTCATTACGAAGATCAAATATGAGGATTATTGTGGTGGATTATTATAGAGGTTTATTGTGGTGGATAATTATTGAGGTTTATTGTGGTGGATTATTATTGAGGTCTATTGTGGTGGATTATTATTGAGGGTTATTGTCGTGGATTAGTATGGAGGATTATTGTGATGGAATATTTTTAAGGGTTATTGTGTTATTTTTTTAGATTTTTGTGGTGGATTATTATGGAGAGTTATTAGTGGATTGTTAAAGAGGGTTATTGTGGTGTATTATTATGGAGAGTTAATGTGGTGGAATATTATGGAGGGGTGTTGTGGTTGATTATTATACAGGGTTGGTGTAGTGGATTATTATGGAGGTTTATTGTTGTGGATCATTATGGTGAGTTTATGTCGTGGATTATTTTGAAGGGTTATTATGTTGGATTATTATGGAGGCTTATTATGGTAGATTGCTATAGAGGGGTATTGTGTATGTATTATTATGCTGGGTTATTGTTGTGGATTATTATGGAGGGTTATTCTAGTGGATTGTTCTGGTAGGTTATTTTAGTTGAAAATTTTGGAGGGTTATTGTGGTGGATTAATATAAAAAGTTATTATGGTGGATTAATATAAAAGGTTATTATGGTGGATTAATATAAAAGGTAATTATAGTGGTTTAACATGGAGTGTTATTGTTGTGGAATATTATGGAGGGTTATTGTTGTGTATCTTTAAGGAGTGTTATTGTGGAGGATTATTATTATGCACAGTTATTGTGGTGGATTATTTTAGAGGGTTATTGTTGTGGATTATTGTGGGAGGTTATTATGGAGGGTTATTGTGGTGGATGATTTTGGAGGGTTATTGTTGTGGAGGATTTTGGAGGGATATTGTCATGTATTAATATGGAGTGTTATTTTGGTGGATTATTATGGAGTATTATTGCGATGAATTATTATGGAGAATTATTGTGGTGGATTTATATGGAGGATTAGTGTGGTGTATTATTATGGAGGGTTATGTGGGGGAATTTTTACTGGTGGGATAGATATTATGTAATTGATTTTAATTATTAATTTATTTATTTATTTAATGAATTTGTATTTAAGATGTATAATTAATCTATTTATGAGTTCTTCCGATAGCCTAGTGGACTGTATGTTTTATTGAGCTGACTGTAAGGATTTATATTCTCCCACAAGTCATATCCCAACACTACTTGGGGGGGGGGGGGGTATTTAATTATTGTAGCCTATCAATCGAGAATTTATCGACTGAGAGGAAAATTCTATTAAATGTTAGTTTATTAATTTACTTGGGTTAGTTTAATAACTGACAGTCTTATCTGATTAGAAGACTTCAGTCTGGATATTAGAGGGACACTTGAGCAGTCTGTTAGGTATAGGCCTCGTGGCAATGGCGTTTGTTCCCACGTGAAGCAACCGGTTGATGTCACTTGGTTCCCTGATGACCACAGAAGATCTGATGGAACAATACAATATAACAACTGCAAATATACTTCCTATCACAGATGTGGCACGTTCAAAATTATAATTAACCGAGTGATTGTGAGAGGCTCACCTTGTTTTACTAGTTTGCCTGCCTCATCACCAGTTGGTTATTTTATAATATTATAGGGGCCTGTAATGAAATGTGACTTATTTTGACCAACCGGATACGAGGTACTCTCGTTATTAAGAGGTTGCGGCTGCTGAAGAACGTCTAGAAGGCTCGGGGTCACGAGTTAATCGTAGCTGCTTCTGGTTGTTGTTAAAGATTCGCTACCTGGAACAAAGCTCCAAGTAGCACGGGCTATAGTGAGCCCGTAGTACCTGCTTCTGGTGCGTCCTCACGAGAGATTCTCTGGTTACACAAAGACCGTCTATCTCCTCTGTCCCGGCTGGTGACGCCACCAGAACCGGTTCAATTTGTGTGAATTTATGGCTAAAGGTGGGAGGTTTTAATTCTAAATTTATTTGATCCAGTCACAGGGAAGTTTTTTTATTTATTAATTAATTAATTACTACTGGACTGGAGGTTTTAGTGGTAATTTAAATGTTTGATGTTGATATTTTAATGACGTGGCTTTAATACATGTCCCATGTTTAAGGGAAAATTCCACTAGAAAATCGTTATCTTTGAACGAGTTATTAAATTAATTTGTGTTAGTATTGGTTAATATGTTAGTACAAAAACTGCAGCGCAATTATCTGCATATTGTAAATTGAATTATTAAAGGAGGTTGGTTTTTTCCCGACAGGTTATTGTGGTGGACTATTATGGAGGATTATTGTGGTGGATAATTTTGGAGGGTTATTGTAGTGGATTATATTATTATTATATATTGTTGTAGATTAGTATGGAGTGTTATTGAGGTGAATTATTATGCAGTTTTATTGTAGTCGATTATTATGGAGGTTATTGTGGTGGATTATTATGGAGGTTATTGTGGTGGTTTATTGTTGATGGTTATTGTTGTGGTCTATTATTGAGGATTATTGTGGTGGATTATTGTGGTAAATTATTTTAAATGAATTTCTTTTTGAGTATTATAAAAGGTTATGGTTGTGGATTGTTCTTGTGGAATATTATGGAGGGTTATTGTGGTGGATTATTACAGAGTTTAATTTGGGTATTTTTTAGGGTTATGTTAATGGATAATTATTGAGGGATATTGAGGTGCAATGTTATGGATGATAATAGTTGTGGAGTATTGTGTTGGATTATTTTAGAGGGTTTTTGTTTTGGATTATTATAGAGGGTTAGCATGGTGGCTTACTCTATTGGATTATTCTCGTTGATTATTGTGGAGGGTTATTGCAGTGGATTATTATGGAGGATTATTTTGATGGATTGTTATGGAGGAATATTGTGGCGGATTATTTTTGAGGGTTATTGTGGTGGTTTAATACGGATGACTACTGTGATGAATTATTTGATTGTTCAGGCGGATCTCCAGAGGATGTGAATAAAATACTGGGTTGAGAACTTTATTAATAAAGAAGAGTCATGGTCAGTGTGTGGGGTCACCCGCTGGGGTCCCGACGGTCCTCAGGTCGACCCCATGAGCATGCTGATAATTCACATTTTAATATAATTCCCCAAACACATAATAAACTCAGCAACCGTCCATATTGACCAAAGTCCTGAACAGCAGATGAAGCATGAAGTCACCTCAGAAGTTTGGCTTCAATAACTATTAAAAGTGACTAAGAGCAAAAGATATAATTGGAGATACAAAAAGAACCTTAACATATAGGTTATTACTCTAGGATATTATTAGAACAGGCTGTTATTGTAGATAATTATTGTGAGTTATTATTACAACAGGCTCCTCTCGTTGCTTTTTAGTGCAAGTTATAATTGCAGGTTGTTATATCAGCTGGCTGCTATAAAAACCAATCATTAAATTCCTTCAGGATTTTGAAACTTATTATAGGTGTGGGTTATTATAACAGGTCAGTAGGGATAATAAATTTACCAACTGATTGTTACGTCTGATCATTTACATAAACTGATTGCAGTGCTTGGTTATTACATCAGTCTATTATGAAAGGGTTATTAGTATAGTTAACACTGGTTACTGGATCGGGGAATTAAGAGGAGCTAATTACATAGAATGATGTAGCATGTTTCTATGTTTTATAGTTTGAGTTGGATATTACCTGGAATTATTCGTGTTATTTCTGCTCGCTATTACGTCATGCTTATATGATGTGTTATTACTGTAGGTTATTAAGGTAGGTTATAATGGCAAACTTTTGTAAAAAGTTATTACTGCTGGTTATTAAAGCAGGTTATTGCTGTTGTTCTTTACAGATGGCAATCACCTGAGATCACTACGAGAGGTTATTACAGCAAGTTTATACAACAGTTTTTTTTACAGCTGATAATTTGATTCGTTATTTTACGTTATTTAAGCTTTTCATAATACAATATTCACTTAATCAATTTGAAAATAGACACAAAGAGCTGCATCATGATGCAATATTATGCCAGAATACAATTTGTACTCATAATATCTCGCATGAAAAATATTATTCCTTATTCAATAACAAATATAAACGGGTTGCAATAACATATATTTACCTTGAGAAGGATTATTTCGTAACGTTATTACTGTGAGTTATCATTGAAGGCTGTTATTATAGTAATTATGATAAGTGATTTTTGCCAAAATTGCCAAAGGCAAAAACAGCAAGAATTTATATGGGCAGATAGTTACTACTATATTACTAGAAGTTATAACTTCTAGTTATTAGTTTTGTTATAGGAACAGGTTATAAGGTCTGGTTATGTTTGCAGGTTGTTAGACTGACAACCTGAGAATGTGACTGCCAGACGAGGGCTTCTACAGGTTGGGTGCCTGGGTATGGTGCCAGGCCTATAACTATAGCAGGCTGGGTGGCCAAGCTATATGTAGGTGCCTGGATATGGTGCCAGACCTGTCAATATAGCAAACTGCTTGGACAAGCTCTATATGGGTGCCTGGGTATAGTTTCACTATAGCTGGGTGGCCATCTTCCCGATATTTTACATTTCTTACCAAACTAAGAGTTCCTGGCCCAGTGACAGTGTCAGTAGAGTGGGTTGTGTGCCGTGTAAACTGTTGGTTATTATGGTGGGTTATTGTGGTGGATTATTTTGGTGGGTTATTGTGGTGGCTTATTATGGTGGGTTATTTTAGTGGATTATTGTGTTGGATTATTGTGGTGGATCGTTGTCGTGGATTATTGTGAATAATTATTTTGATGGATGTTGTATTGAATTGTTAGATAACGTTACCGTGGAAGATTATTCTGGTGGGTTATCTTCGTAGATAATTATTGATAATTATTGTGGTGGATTATTACAGAGGATTACTGTGGTCGATAATTTTAGAGGGGTTATTGTGTTAGATTACTTTAAAAGTCTTAAATAGTGGTGGTGTGGTAATGGTGGTGTAGTGATAGTGGTAGTGGTGGTATGTGTGGTATTGGTGGTACTTACCTAATTGTGCTTGCGGGGGTTCAGCTCTGGCTCTTTGGTCCCGCCTCTCAACTGTCAATCAACTAATGTACAGGTTTCTGGGCCTACTGGGCTCTATCATATCTACACTTCAAGCTGTGTATGGAGTCAGGCTCACCACATCACTTCCTAATGCATTCCATTTGTCTACTACTCTGACACTTAAAAATTTTTTTCTAACGTCTCTGACTCATTTGGGCACTTAATTTCCACCTGTGTCCCCTCTTGCGTGTGCCTGTTATTAGACGAGGGCTTCCCGAAGATGAGTATGGCGCTTGAAGACGTCTCCATAACTGCACCTAGCGTGTGGGCTAGTGTTGTGTTGAAGACCTCGTCAGAGGACTATAGTGTCCGTAATCTTTGAAGCTAACTCGTGTGAGGGCTAGTGATGCTCTGGATGACCTCTCAAAGTAACTTGTACATAGTAGTGGTGACGGATAATAAGAACGGTTGATTTTAAGTGCTATTTAATTTCATATCCCTAACAATTATACTATATACTATCCAAGGTTAACGACCTCTGAACATGAGTAGGATTATAGAGTTTTAAAAGAACCCCGTTACGGAAGGGCTCGTAACAGTTAAGTATCATTCAAACCCCAGTTATATATTTTGTTCTTTGTCGGTTTTAATTGTTATTGAAGCCAAATTTCTGAGGTGATTTTATGATTCATCTGCTGTTCAGGACTTTATTCAACATGTTCGGTTGATGAGTTTATTACGTGTTTTGGGAATTTACATTAAAATGTTCACTTAAGGTAAAAGAACAAGATGCTATTATGGGGAATTTGACTTAAGGACAATCGGGACTCCGGCGGGTGATCCTACACACTGACCTGAGGACCGTCGTGACCCCAGTAGGCAATCCGTTCTCGCACTTGCTTATAGTCAATATCCCGCTTATGAATAAGTGCATATGAGACATACTAATTTATTGTGAATATATGAGTTTACCTTGAAAAGCTGAATAGAAAACCACAACCTAACCTAACTTTCTTAGTATGTTAAGATATTACAGTTAGTACTGAACCTATACCTATATATATATTTTTTTTGAGACATATACAAGAGTTGTTAATTGATATTACAGTTTTATAAAATAATAGAAAAAGTTAGTGCCTTTAAAAAAATATGGCTTGGAATATGTCACATATGTACTTATTTATAAAAGAAATGGTGACTATAATAAGTCATATATGATTAATTCACCACAATAGCAATCCGTATTAAACGAACACAATAAACCACAAAATTAATCTACCGCAATATCCCTCGAAAATAATCTACCATAATAACTCTCTAGAATAACCCACGAGAATAATCAACCAGAATAATCCACCAAGGTAACCCACTATAATAATCCACCAAGTTAACCCTCTATAATAATTCACCAAAGTAACCCTCTATAATAATACAACACAAAAAACTTTCGTTTTTCCAGAAGGTGATAATAATAATCCACCACTATCATCCTCGATAATAATCACCCTCAATATCCTTACATATAAATCCAGTCCAATAATCCTACAAAATAATCCACCACAATAACCCTTCATAATTATCCACCACAATAACCCTTCATACTCATCAAGAAAATTAATCCACCAAAAAATTCCACCATGATAACTCACTATAATAATCCTGTAAAGTATCCTTCAAAACAATTCACCACAATAACCATACAAGATAATCCCCCACAATAACCCACCAAAATATTCCACCAAAATAACCCTCTATAATATTCAGCCACAGTAACCCTTCACAATAATCCCCTCCCCCCCCTACAATACCCTTCCTTAATATTCCACAACAATAACCCTCCAAAATAATCCACCACAATAATCCTCCATAATAATCCACCACAGTAACCCTTCATAATAATCCACCAAAATAACCCTTTATAATAATTTACCACAATAACCCTCCAAAATAATCCACCACCATAATCCTGCCTAATAATTTTCCACAATAATCCTCCATAACAATCCATCACAATAATTTTTAATATTAATCCACCACAGTAACCTTTCATAATAATCCAACATAATAAACCTTCAAAATAATTCACCAAAATAACCCTCAAAAATAATCCACTACAATTACCCTCCATACTAATCCTCCACAATAACCCTCCAGAATAATCCACCATGATTACATTCCAAATTAATCCACCACAACAACCCACAAAAAATAATCCACAACAATAACCCACCAAAACAATCCACTTCAATAATTTTCAAAAATAATCCTCTATTATTACCCTCCATGTAAATCCACCACAATAACATTTCATAAAATTCCGTGGGAATAATCAACCAAAAAATCCAGCACGATAACACTCTATAATATCCCTAAACAAAAAGCCTATAAAATTATCCAGCACAATAACACAATACAAAATAACACCACAATAACCATAAAAAATAATATACCACAATAACCCTTCATAACAATCCATCACAATAATCCTCCGTAATAATTCATCACAATAACCCTCCATAATAATCCACGAGAATATATCACCACAATAATCCACCACGATAACCTTCCATAATAATTCAAAGCAACATCATCCAAAAAATTCCACCACAAAAATCCCCAATAATTATCCGCCAAAATAATGCACCACATTAATCAATCATATTAATCCTCAAAAATATTTCAAAACAATAATCCCCTCAGTAATCCAAAACATTAACCCTCAAAAGTAATCCACCACAATATTCCACCATAAAAAAATCCACCACAATAACCCACAATAATAATCCACCACAATAACCCACAATAATAATCCACCACAATAACTCACAATAATAATCGACCACAATAACCCTCCAAAAAATTCCACTGAAATAACCACCCAAAATTATCAAACACAATCACCCTCAATTATAATCCATCACAATCCCTTCCTTAATTATCCACAAAAATAGTCCATTAGAATAATATAACACGATAAGGTTTTAAAATAATTCTTTAAAAATCAACTAAAATAATCCACCACAATATTCCTCTACAATAATCAACCGCAATAAACCTCAACTATCCACACAATAGTCCACCATAACACCCCACCTCTACAATCCTCCACAATTACCCTCCAAAATAATCTACCACAATGACTCTCGAAAATACTCCACCACAATAACCCCTCATAACAATCCACCACAATAATCCTCCATAATAATCCACCACAATAGCCCTCCTTAATAATCTACCATAATAATCCACAATAATAATCCACCACAATAACCCCTCATAACAATCCACCACAATAACCCTCCATAATAATCCACCACAATAACCCTCCTTAATAATCCACCACAATAACCCCTCTTTAATAATACACAACAATAATCCTCCTTAATAGCCCTCCTTAATAATCTACCATAATAATCCACAATAATTATCCACCACAATAACCCCTCATAACAATCCACCACAATAATTCTCCATAATAATCCACCACAATAACCCTCCTTAATAATCCACCACAATAACTCTCTTTAATAATACACAACAATAATCCTCCATATTAATCAATCACAACGTCAAAAAAACAAAAACAATAACCTTCTTTAATAAACCACCACACTAACTCTCAATAATATTCCACCACAATAACCCTCAATACTAATCGACCACATAACACTCCATAATAATCCACCACAATAACCCTCCATAATAATCCACCACAATAACCCACAGTAATAATTCACCACAATAACCCTACATAACAATCCACCACAATAATTCTCAATATTAATCCATCACAATAACCCTCCATATTCATGAATGAAATTAATCTAGCAAAATAATGAATCACGATAACCCACTATAATAATCCCACAAAATATCCTTCAAAATATTCCACCAAAACAATTCACCACATTAATCCTGCAAAATAATCCACTTAATAACTTACCCAAAATGATCCACCACAATAAACCTTTATGATAATAACCACGATAACCCTCTATAACAATTCACCATGATAACCTTTCTATTCAAAATAATCAACCACAATATCCTTCCTTAATATTCCCCACAATAACCCTCCAAAATAATCCACCTAATAACTCACCAAAATGTTCCACCACAATAAACCTTTATAATAATCACCACAATAATCCTCAATAATCCACCACAATAAACCTTCATAATAATCCACCAAAATAACCCATCATAATAATACACCACAGTACCTTCTGTTATATAATCCACCAAAATAACCCTCCAAAATAATAATTCACGAAAATAGTTCATTAGAATAATCCAACACGATAACGTCTTATAATAATCCATTAACAAATCCTCAATAATAATCCACCACAATAACCCTCCTTAATAATCCACCACAATAACCCACTTTAATAATACACCACAATAAGCCTCCAAAATAATCAATCACAACCCTGAATAATAATCCACAACAATAGCACTCAATAATAATCCACCACCATAACCCTCCATAGTAATCCACCACCATAACCCTCCATAAAAATCCACCACAATAATCCTCCATAATAACTTACAGTTTTCGCGGCGCACAACCCACTCTACTGACACTGTCACTGGGCCAGAAACTCTTAGTTTGATAAGAAAGGTAAAATATTGGGAAGATTACAACTCAGCTATAGTGACACTATACCCCAGGCACCCATATACAGCTTGTCCACCCAGCTGGGGTCATTTAAACCCCAATTATATCTTTTGTTCTTAGTCGCTTCTAATTATTATTGAAGCCAAACTTCTGAGATGACTTTATGTTTAATCTACATTTCAGGACTTTATTCAACATGTTCGGTTCATGAGTTTATTACGTGTTTTGGAAAATTATAATAAAATGTTGACTTAAGGGAAAAGGAAGAGCTTTTGGTACGTGGGGTCGACCTGAGGACCTTCGTGTCCCCAGCGGGTGACCCCACACACAGACCATGACTCTTCCTGGTTAATAAAACCCTGAACCCAGTATTTTAATCACCTCCTCAGGTGACCCGCCTGAACAACCAAATAATTCACCACACTAGCCATCCGTATTATTAAAAATAAAAACACCCATATAGTGACGGGCCTGGCACCATGCCCAGGCATCCACATGCAGACGGTCCACCCAGCTTGCAGTAGTTCCAGGGAATATCTAGCACAAAAGCATGCTGTAACACCCTGTATAACAGGCGTTCGTAATTCGTAATTCCCCCACTCTAATAACCTGTCTTAACTAGACTGTATAACATTTTCGTAATAGTCTGATGTAATAACCGACCACAACAATTGGCTTGAGTAAATGACCTGATGAAACAATCGGTTTTTAAACTATTCCTATTGACCTGTTATAATAACCCACCTCTATAATCAGTCACAATATCCTGAATGAACAGCTAACTGGAATAGCATCATGCAATCTTAATTTGCCAAAAAGAACGCTAGGAGAATAGCCTGTTGTAATTATAACTCACAATAATAACCTACAATATGAATAAAATAATATATTAAGTGTCATTTAAACCCCATTTATATCTTTTTTTTTTCTTAGTCGCTTCTAATTGTTATTGAAGCCAAACTTCTGAGGAGACTTTATGTTTCATCTGGTGTTCAGGACTTTATTCTACGTGTTCGATTGCTGAGTTTATTACGTGTTTTGGGAAATTTTATTAAAATGTTGACTTAAAGTAAGAAGAAGAAACGAGGCGAAAGTGGGGTTCGACCTGGGGACCGTCGTGACCCCAGCGGGTAACCCCACACACTGACCTTGATTCCTTCTGATTAATAAAGTCTTCAACCTAGTATTTTATTCACCTCCTCATGTGACCTGCCTGAACAACCATATAATTCACCAAAATCCGTATTAAACCAACACAATATCCCACAAAATTAATCCACCACAATATCTCTCTAAACTAATCTACTAAAATAACCCTCTAGAATAACCCACGAGAATAATCCACCAGAATAATCCACCAAGGTAACCCTCTATAATAATCCCACACAAAAATCCTCTAGTTTTCCATAAGGTAATAATAATAATCCACCACTTTAATTCTGAATAATAATCCCCCTCAATATCCATAAATATTTATCCATTACAATAACCCTCCAAAATAATTTATCACAATAACCTTCCATAATTATCCACCACAATAACCCTCCATAATTATCCATCACAATAACCCTCCATATTCATGAATGAAATTAATCTACCAAAATAATGAATCACGATAACCCACTATAATAATCCCATAAAATATCCTTCAAAATATTCCACTAAAACAATTCACCACATTAACCCTGCAAAATAATCCACTTAATAACTTACCAAAAATTATCCACCACAATCAACCTTTATGATAATAATCACGATAACCCTCTATAATAATCCATAACGATAACCTTTCTATTCAAAATAATCCACCACAATATCCTTCCTTAATATTCCCCACAATAACCCTCCAAAATAATCCACCTAATAACTTACCAAAATGATCCACCACAATAAACCTTTATAATAATCACCACAATAAGCCTCCATAATAATCCACCACAATAAACCTTCATAATAATCCACCAAAATAACCCATCATAATAATTCACCACAGTACCCTCTGTCATATAATTCACCAAAATAACCCTCCAAAATAATCTTCACCAATAACACTCCATTAAAATCCACCAAAATATTCTTTGAAAATAATCCACTACAATAATCCTCAATAATAATCCAGCACAATAACTCTCCAAAATAGTCCACAACAATAACATTTCTTAGTAATCCACACGAATAATCTACCAAAATAATCCACCATGATAACCTTCTACAATAATCCACCATAATAATCCACCATGATAACCTTCTACAATACTCCAACAATAATCCACCACAATATTCCACCACATTAATCCATCATATTAATCCGACAAAATAATCCACAACAATAATCATCCATAATAATCCAACACAATAACCCTCTAAAGTAAACCACCACAATATCCTTCTGCAATAATCCACTACAATATCCCACCGTAATAATTCACCACAATCCCCCCTCCATAATAATTCACGAAAATAGTTCATTAGAATAATCCAACACGATAACGTCTTATAATAATCCATTAACAAATCTTCAATAATAATCCACCACAATAACCCTCCTTAATAATCCACCACCATAACCCTCCATAGTAATCCACCACCATAACCCTCCATAAAAATCCACCACAATAACCCTCCATAATAACTTACAGTTTTTGCGGCACATAACCCACTCTACTGACACTGTCACTGGGCCAGAAACTGTTAGTTTGATAAGAAAGGTAAAATATTGGGAAGATTACAACTCAGCTATAGTGACACCATACCCCAGGCACCCATATACAGCTTGTCCACCCAGCTGGGGTCATTTAAACCCCAGCTGGGTGGTCAATTATATATTTTGTTCTTAATCGCTTCTAATTGTTATTGAAGCCAAACTTCTGAGGTGACTTTATGTTTAATTTACTTTTCAGGACTTTATTCAACATGTTCGGTTCCTGAGTTTATTACGTGTTTTGGAAAATTATAATAAAATGTTGACTTAAGGGAAAAGGAAGATCTTTAGTACGTGGGGTCGACCTGAGGACCTTCGTGACCCCAGCGGGTGACCCCACACACAGACCATGACTCTTCCTGGTTAATAAAACCCTGAACCCAGTATTTTATTCACCTCCTCAGATGACCTGCCTGAACAACCAAATAATTCACCACAATAGCCATCCGTATTAGACCACCACAATTACCCACAATAATAATACACCATAATATCCCTCCAAAATAATCTACCACAATAACCATCTATAATTACCTACGAAAATAATCCAACTGAATAATCATCCAAGGTAGCCCTCTACAATAATCCAACACAAAAACCCTCTGATTTTTCCATAGGGTAATGATAAAGATCAACCATATTAATCAACCACTATAATCCTCGAAAATAATCCACCTTAATATCCCTAAATATTTATTCATTACAATAACTCTCCAAAATGATCTACAACATTAACTCTCCATAATTATACATCTCAATAACTCTCCATATTCATCAACAAAATTAATCCACCAAAATAATCCACCACGAAAACCCACTATAATAATCCCATAAAATATGCTCCAAAATAATGCACCACACTAATCCATCACATTAACCCTGCCAAATAATCCACCACAAAAACCCACCAAAATAATCCACCACAATAATCCCTTTTAAAAATCCACCACACTAACACTATAATAATCCACAACAATAATCCTTCAAAATAATCCACCACAAAAATCCTACAAATAATCCTCCACAATAACTCTTCAAAATAGTCCACCACAATAATCCTCAATAATAATCCACCACAATAACCCTTCATAATAATTCACCACAATACCCCCTGTTATAATCCACCACTATAACCCTCCAAAATAATTGGCCATAATAACATTTCATAATAATCCATGAGAATAATCCACCAAGATAACCCTCTATTATAATGATAAACAAAAAGCAGTTAAAATAATCCAGCACAATAGTGCACAACAACAACCTTCCCAAATAACCCACCACAATAACCCTCCAAAATAAACCACTGCAATTCCACTACGTAATAATCCACTAGAATATGCCACAAGGTTAATCCACCACAAAAACCCTCTATAATAATACAACACAAAAACTGTATAAAATAATCAACCAAAATAACTCTCCAAAATAATTCACAATAGTATTCCTTTGTAATGATCCACCACAATAACCCTCCATAAAAAATCCACCACGATAACCTTCTATGATAATCCAAATTAAGATCATCCGAAATAATCCACCACAAAAATCCACAATAATAATCGACACTAATAATCGACTACATTAATTTATGACATCAATCCTTAATAATTATCTACCACAATAATCCTCCAAAATAATCCACCACAATATCCCACTGTAAAGGGGGTCAGAATTTATTATCCCTCCTGACCATTTATCCGGCGGTAATTAAAGCTTCTGGTGTTCACCATTGTTCCTGCCGGACCTTCAGTCCAACCCTCGTGACCTTGGGCGTTTT
Source organism: Procambarus clarkii (assembly GCF_040958095.1). Taxonomy (NCBI): domain Eukaryota; kingdom Metazoa; phylum Arthropoda; class Malacostraca; order Decapoda; family Cambaridae; genus Procambarus; species Procambarus clarkii. The sequence goes on from NC_091177.1 coordinate 32,680,440, forward strand.
ATCACCTAGATTCCTCAACACGAGGACGCTGTACTTTGTTACTAACAAACTCTGAGACCTTCCTGCTGCCACCAACGATCCTCTAATGATTCTGTAATCCCGCTAATTGATTGTGGGACCGGATTGCAATTAAATCATTTTCAATCAATTGCCATTAAATCCACGATTGTGGTTCCCAATTATTTGAAATGGAGTAATGAATATACTTTAAAGTGAGGACTAACTCAAACCAAAGAGCTTATATACATTTTAAATCGACAAAGGTGCTTGTGAAGTTCACAGGAGCTTATTCAATAACACACAATGAAACATAAATGGGGGAACAATTCTGCTAAACAACCGAGATCACTTCAATCATTATTTATTATAAAAGTTATGAAAACAAAAGGAGAACACTAACTAACTGAAAACGTCCTATCTGAGGCAAATGATTATGAAATTGATCACTACAACTGTATCTCAGTTCAAGAAAACAAGAAACTTTACCTTAATTTATTAAATTTAAATACCAATACTCCAGGTCAGATGTTGCGACCTTGTCTCAGGGAGAGACCTGTCTTGCCCAGCTGCTGCCCCAAAACACACCAACTGAAAATTTCCTCCCAAGCTGAGAGGCTGACCTTGACATTGTTGCAAAACTACTTCTTAAAGATAATTAACAAATTAGATTCGTATTGACTTGTTACTTTAAGGTGATTAGATTCCTATTCAAAATGAAGGGTAATTACATAAGTACTTGATCCCAATTAATAGTTGAGTACAATATTGATAAATAACATTCATTTTAATAATTTGAATGCATTAACAAACAAGATGCTTGATAGCATTACCGCAGCGAAGGCTGCTAACTGAGCCTAGTGTGTGTATTCAGAAATTAGTTCTCATATTCTAGATGAGTCATCTACACTTGCCGACTAGGAGGAGTTGACTCTTTTCTCTAAACGGCGTTAAATTAACATAACTACTTAAGCAACGTTGATTATTACTACAATTACTATTAATAACTGAATTTATCTATACTTGATGAAATAAACTCACAGGAAGGCTGTAGCAATCGTGCATGCATCACTCCCCTAATCTCTTGAGACAAACCTTTCTGGAAACTCGGGTAGAAACTACCCAGAAACTCCATAACCTAGATTATCCATGTATCCAATACTACACACGATGTAGGTTCCTTTATAAACAGCTAAACTGTTACAACACCATAATAATCTACCATAATAACCCACAATAATAATGCCCCACAATAACCCACAACAATAATCCACCACAATAACCCTCCAAAATAATACACTGTAATAACCCTCCAAAATATTCAACCACAATCACCTTACATTTTAATCCAACACAATACCCCTTCTTAATAATTAACGAAAATAGTCTTTTCGAATAATCCAACTCGATAACGTTTTCAATTAATCCAATAAAAATCCTCCAAAATAATTAACCTCAATATAATCCACAACAAAATTCTTCAATAATGATACACACAATAGTCAACCACAATAATCCACTACAATGTCCTTCCTTAATAATCCTCCACAATAACCCTCCAAAATAGTTCACCTCAATGACCCTCAAAAATACTTCATCACAATAACCCTCAATAATAATCCACCACAATTACCCTCCATAAAAATCCACCACAATAACCCTCCTTAATAATCTGCCACAGTAACCCACATTAACTATCCACCACAATTACTCCCTTTCCACCCTTTCTGGAAACTCAGGTAGAAACTACCTTGAGACTCCTAAACATAGCTTATCCATGTATACCACAATATAATATAATTGTGTATAACACAATTATATATAATATAATTATGTATACCACAATAAGGGATAATCCACCACAATAACCCTCCATAACAATCCATCACAAATATCGCTCAATAATAATCCACTACCAATAACCCTCCATAATAATCCACCAAATAACCCTCCATAATAATACACCACAATAACCCTCCATAATTATCCACCATAAAAACCCTCCATAATAATCCACCACAATAACCCATATTAATAATCCACCACTATAACTCTCCAAATTAATCCACCACTATAACTCTCCATAATAATAACCCTCCATAATAATCCACCCCAATAAACTATAATGATCCACCCCAATAAACTATAATAATCCACCACAATAATCCTCCATATTAATCCACCACAATAATCCTCCATATTAATTCACCACAATAACCCTACATAACAATCCACCACAATAACCGTCCATAATAATCCACCACAATAACCCAGTAATCCACAACAATAACCCTCCATAATAATCCACCACAATAACCCACCATAATAATCCAACACAATAACCCTCCATATTCATGAATGAAATTAATCTAGCAAAATAATGAATCACGATAACCCACTATAATAATCCCACAAAATATCCTTCAAAATATTCCACCAAAACAATTCACCACATTAATCCTGCAAAATAATCCACTTAATAACTTACCCAAAATGATCCACCACAATAAACCTTTATGATAATAACCACGATAACCCTCTATAACAATTCACCATGATAACCTTTCTATTCAAAATAATCAACCACAATATCCTTCCTTAATATTCCCCACAATAACCCTCCAAAATAATCCACCTAATAACTCACCAAAATGTTCCACCACAATAAACCTTTATAATAATCACCACAATAATCCTCAATAATCCACCACAATAAACCTTCATAATAATCCACCAAAATAACCCATCATAATAATACACCACAGTACCTTCTGTTATATAATCCACCAAAATAACCCTCCAAAATAATAATTCACGAAAATAGTTCATTAGAATAATCCAACACGATAACGTCTTATAATAATCCATTAACAAATCCTCAATAATAATCCACCACAATAACCCTCCTTAATAATCCACCACAATAACCCACTTTAATAATACACCACAATAAGCCTCCAAAATAATCAATCACAACCCTGAATAATAATCCACAACAATAGCACTCAATAATAATCCACCACCATAACCCTCCATAGTAATCCACCACCATAACCCTCCATAAAAATCCACCACAATAATCCTCCATAATAACTTACAGTTTTCGCGGCGCACAACCCACTCTACTGACACTGTCACTGGGCCAGAAACTCTTAGTTTGATAAGAAAGGTAAAATATTGGGAAGATTACAACTCAGCTATAGTGACACTATACCCCAGGCACCCATATACAGCTTGTCCACCCAGCTGGGGTCATTTAAACCCCAATTATATCTTTTGTTCTTAGTCGCTTCTAATTATTATTGAAGCCAAACTTCTGAGATGACTTTATGTTTAATCTACATTTCAGGACTTTATTCAACATGTTCGGTTCATGAGTTTATTACGTGTTTTGGAAAATTATAATAAAATGTTGACTTAAGGGAAAAGGAAGAGCTTTTGGTACGTGGGGTCGACCTGAGGACCTTCGTGTCCCCAGCGGGTGACCCCACACACAGACCATGACTCTTCCTGGTTAATAAAACCCTGAACCCAGTATTTTAATCACCTCCTCAGGTGACCCGCCTGAACAACCAAATAATTCACCACACTAGCCATCCGTATTATTAAAAATAAAAACACCCATATAGTGACGGGCCTGGCACCATGCCCAGGCATCCACATGCAGACGGTCCACCCAGCTTGCAGTAGTTCCAGGGAATATCTAGCACAAAAGCATGCTGTAACACCCTGTATAACAGGCGTTCGTAATTCGTAATTCCCCCACTCTAATAACCTGTCTTAACTAGACTGTATAACATTTTCGTAATAGTCTGATGTAATAACCGACCACAACAATTGGCTTGAGTAAATGACCTGATGAAACAATCGGTTTTTAAACTATTCCTATTGACCTGTTATAATAACCCACCTCTATAATCAGTCACAATATCCTGAATGAACAGCTAACTGGAATAGCATCATGCAATCTTAATTTGCCAAAAAGAACGCTAGGAGAATAGCCTGTTGTAATTATAACTCACAATAATAACCTACAATATGAATAAAATAATATATTAAGTGTCATTTAAACCCCATTTATATCTTTTTTTTTTCTTAGTCGCTTCTAATTGTTATTGAAGCCAAACTTCTGAGGAGACTTTATGTTTCATCTGGTGTTCAGGACTTTATTCTACGTGTTCGATTGCTGAGTTTATTACGTGTTTTGGGAAATTTTATTAAAATGTTGACTTAAAGTAAGAAGAAGAAACGAGGCGAAAGTGGGGTTCGACCTGGGGACCGTCGTGACCCCAGCGGGTAACCCCACACACTGACCTTGATTCCTTCTGATTAATAAAGTCTTCAACCTAGTATTTTATTCACCTCCTCATGTGACCTGCCTGAACAACCATATAATTCACCAAAATCCGTATTAAACCAACACAATATCCCACAAAATTAATCCACCACAATATCTCTCTAAACTAATCTACTAAAATAACCCTCTAGAATAACCCACGAGAATAATCCACCAGAATAATCCACCAAGGTAACCCTCTATAATAATCCCACACAAAAATCCTCTAGTTTTCCATAAGGTAATAATAATAATCCACCACTTTAATTCTGAATAATAATCCCCCTCAATATCCATAAATATTTATCCATTACAATAACCCTCCAAAATAATTTATCACAATAACCTTCCATAATTATCCACCACAATAACCCTCCATAATTATCCATCACAATAACCCTCCATATTCATGAATGAAATTAATCTACCAAAATAATGAATCACGATAACCCACTATAATAATCCCATAAAATATCCTTCAAAATATTCCACTAAAACAATTCACCACATTAACCCTGCAAAATAATCCACTTAATAACTTACCAAAAATTATCCACCACAATCAACCTTTATGATAATAATCACGATAACCCTCTATAATAATCCATAACGATAACCTTTCTATTCAAAATAATCCACCACAATATCCTTCCTTAATATTCCCCACAATAACCCTCCAAAATAATCCACCTAATAACTTACCAAAATGATCCACCACAATAAACCTTTATAATAATCACCACAATAAGCCTCCATAATAATCCACCACAATAAACCTTCATAATAATCCACCAAAATAACCCATCATAATAATTCACCACAGTATCCTCTGTCATATAATTCACCTAAAATAACCCTCCAAAATAATCTTCACCAATAACACTCCATTAAAATCCACCAAAATATTCTTTGAAAATAATCCACTACAATAATCCTCAATAATAATCCAGCACAATAACTCTCCAAAATAGTCCACAACAATAACATTTCTTAGTAATCCACACGAATAATCTACCAAAATAATCCACCATGATAACCTTCTACAATAATCCACCATAATAATCCACCATGATAACCTTCTACAATACTCCAACAATAATCCACCACAATATTCCACCACATTAATCCATCATATTAATCCGACAAAATAATCCACAACAATAATCATCCATAATAATCCAACACAATAACCCTCTAAAGTAAACCACCACAATATCCTTCTGCAATAATCCACTACAATATCCCACCGTAATAATTCACCACAATCCCCCCTCCATAATAATTCACGAAAATAGTTCATTAGAATAATCCAACACGATAACGTCTTATAATAATCCATTAACAAATCTTCAATAATAATCCACCACAATAACCCTCCTTAATAATCCACCACCATAACCCTCCATAGTAATCCACCACCATAACCCTCCATAAAAATCCACCACAATAACCCTCCATAATAACTTACAGTTTTTGCGGCACATAACCCACTCTACTGACACTGTCACTGGGCCAGAAACTGTTAGTTTGATAAGAAAGGTAAAATATTGGGAAGATTACAACTCAGCTATAGTGACACCATACCCCAGGCACCCATATACAGCTTGTCCACCCAGCTGGGGTCATTTAAACCCCAGCTGGGTGGTCAATTATATATTTTGTTCTTAATCGCTTCTAATTGTTATTGAAGCCAAACTTCTGAGGTGACTTTATGTTTAATTTACTTTTCAGGACTTTATTCAACATGTTCGGTTCCTGAGTTTATTACGTGTTTTGGAAAATTATAATAAAATGTTGACTTAAGGGAAAAGGAAGATCTTTAGTACGTGGGGTCGACCTGAGGACCTTCGTGACCCCAGCGGGTGACCCCACACACAGACCATGACTCTTCCTGGTTAATAAAACCCTGAACCCAGTATTTTATTCACCTCCTCAGATGACCTGCCTGAACAACCAAATAATTCACCACAATAGCCATCCGTATTAGACCACCACAATTACCCACAATAATAATACACCATAATATCCCTCCAAAATAATCTACCACAATAACCATCTATAATTACCTACGAAAATAATCCAACTGAATAATCATCCAAGGTAGCCCTCTACAATAATCCAACACAAAAACCCTCTGATTTTTCCATAGGGTAATGATAAAGATCAACCATATTAATCAACCACTATAATCCTCGAAAATAATCCACCTTAATATCCCTAAATATTTATTCATTACAATAACTCTCCAAAATGATCTACAACATTAACTCTCCATAATTATACATCTCAATAACTCTCCATATTCATCAACAAAATTAATCCACCAAAATAATCCACCACGAAAACCCACTATAATAATCCCATAAAATATGCTCCAAAATAATGCACCACACTAATCCATCACATTAACCCTGCCAAATAATCCACCACAAAAACCCACCAAAATAATCCACCACAATAATCCCTTTTAAAAATCCACCACACTAACACTATAATAATCCACAACAATAATCCTTCAAAATAATCCACCACAAAAATCCTACAAATAATCCTCCACAATAACTCTTCAAAATAGTCCACCACAATAATCCTCAATAATAATCCACCACAATAACCCTTCATAATAATTCACCACAATACCCCCTGTTATAATCCACCACTATAACCCTCCAAAATAATTGGCCATAATAACATTTCATAATAATCCATGAGAATAATCCACCAAGATAACCCTCTATTATAATGATAAACAAAAAGCAGTTAAAATAATCCAGCACAATAGTGCACAACAACAACCTTCCCAAATAACCCACCACAATAACCCTCCAAAATAAACCACTGCAATTCCACTACGTAATAATCCACTAGAATATGCCACAAGGTTAATCCACCACAAAAACCCTCTATAATAATACAACACAAAAACTGTATAAAATAATCAACCAAAATAACTCTCCAAAATAATTCACAATAGTATTCCTTTGTAATGATCCACCACAATAACCCTCCATAAAAAATCCACCACGATAACCTTCTATGATAATCCAAATTAAGATCATCCGAAATAATCCACCACAAAAATCCACAATAATAATCGACACTAATAATCGACTACATTAATTTATGACATCAATCCTTAATAATTATCTACCACAATAATCCTCCAAAATAATCCACCACAATATCCCACTGTAAAGGGGGTCAGAATTTATTATCCCTCCTGACCATTTATCCGGCGGTAATTAAAGCTTCTGGTGTTCACCATTGTTCCTGCCGGACCTTCAGTCCAACCCTCGTGACCTTGGGCGTTTTATCACCTAGATTCCTCAACACGAGGACGCTGTACTTTGTTACTAACAAACTCTGAGACCTTCCTGCTGCCACCAACGATCCTCTAATGATTCTGTAATCCCGCTAATTGATTGTGGGACCGGATTGCAATTAAATCATTTTCAATCAATTGCCATTAAATCCACGATTGTGGTTCCCAATTATTTGAAATGGAGTAATGAATATACTTTAAAGTGAGGACTAACTCAAACCAAAGAGCTTATATACATTTTAAATCGACAAAGGTGCTTGTGAAGTTCACAGGAGCTTATTCAATAACACACAATGAAACATAAATGGGGGAACAATTCTGCTAAACAACCGAGATCACTTCAATCATTATTTATTATAAAAGTTATGAAAACAAAAGGAGAACACTAACTAACTGAAAACGTCCTATCTGAGGCAAATGATTATGAAATTGATCACTACAACTGTATCTCAGTTCAAGAAAACAAGAAACTTTACCTTAATTTATTAAATTTAAATACCAATACTCCAGGTCAGATGTTGCGACCTTGTCTCAGGGAGAGACCTGTCTTGCCCAGCTGCTGCCCCAAAACACACCAACTGAAAATTTCCTCCCAAGCTGAGAGGCTGACCTTGACATTGTTGCAAAACTACTTCTTAAAGATAATTAACAAATTAGATTCGTATTGACTTGTTACTTTAAGGTGATTAGATTCCTATTCAAAATGAAGGGTAATTACATAAGTACTTGATCCCAATTAATAGTTGAGTACAATATTGATAAATAACATTCATTTTAATAATTTGAATGCATTAACAAACAAGATGCTTGATAGCATTACCGCAGCGAAGGCTGCTAACTGAGCCTAGTGTGTGTATTCAGAAATTAGTTCTCATATTCTAGATGAGTCATCTACACTTGCCGACTAGGAGGAGTTGACTCTTTTCTCTAAACGGCGTTAAATTAACATAACTACTTAAGCAACGTTGATTATTACTACAATTACTATTAATAACTGAATTTATCTATACTTGATGAAATAAACTCACAGGAAGGCTGTAGCAATCGTGCATGCATCACTCCCCTAATCTCTTGAGACAAACCTTTCTGGAAACTCGGGTAGAAACTACCCAGAAACTCCATAACCTAGATTATCCATGTATCCAATACTACACACGATGTAGGTTCCTTTATAAACAGCTAAACTGTTACAACACCATAATAATCTACCATAATAACCCACAATAATAATGCCCCACAATAACCCACAACAATAATCCACCACAATAACCCTCCAAAATAATACACTGTAATAACCCTCCAAAATATTCAACCACAATCACCTTACATTTTAATCCAACACAATACCCCTTCTTAATAATTAACGAAAATAGTCTTTTCGAATAATCCAACTCGATAACGTTTTCAATTAATCCAATAAAAATCCTCCAAAATAATTAACCTCAATATAATCCACAACAAAATTCTTCAATAATGATACACACAATAGTCAACCACAATAATCCACTACAATGTCCTTCCTTAATAATCCTCCACAATAACCCTCCAAAATAGTTCACCTCAATGACCCTCAAAAATACTTCATCACAATAACCCTCAATAATAATCCACCACAATTACCCTCCATAAAAATCCACCACAATAACCCTCCTTAATAATCTGCCACAGTAACCCACATTAACTATCCACCACAATTACTCCCTTTCCACCCTTTCTGGAAACTCAGGTAGAAACTACCTTGAGACTCCTAAACATAGCTTATCCATGTATACCACAATATAATATAATTGTGTATAACACAATTATATATAATATAATTATGTATACCACAATAAGGGATAATCCACCACAATAACCCTCCATAACAATCCATCACAAATATCGCTCAATAATAATCCACTACCAATAACCCTCCATAATAATCCACCAAATAACCCTCCATAATAATACACCACAATAACCCTCCATAATTATCCACCATAAAAACCCTCCATAATAATCCACCACAATAAC
>NC_091177.1:32690607-32748880 GCF_040958095.1 Procambarus clarkii
ATTATAGTGTTAGTGTGGTGGATTTTTAAAAGGGATTATTGTGGTGGATTATTTTGGTGGGTTTTTGTGGTGGATTATTTGGCAGGGTTAATGTGATGGATTAGTGTGGTGCATTATTTTGGAGCATATTTTATGGGATTATTATAGTGGGTTTTCGTGGTGGATTATTTTGGTGGATTAATTTTGTTGATGAATATGGAGAGTTATTGAGATGTATAATTATGGAGAGTTAATGTTGTAGATCATTTTGGAGAGTTATTGTAATGAATAAATATTTAGGGATATTAAGGTGGATTATTTTCGAGGATTATAGTGGTTGATTAATATGGTTGATCTTTATCATTACCCTATGGAAAAATCAGAGGGTTTTTGTGTTGGATTATTGTAGAGGGCTACCTTGGATGATTATTCAGTTGGATTATTTTCGTAGGTAATTATAGATGGTTATTGTGGTAGATTATTTTGGAGGGATATTATGGTGTATTATTATTGTGGGTAATTGTGGTGGTCTAATACGGATGGCTATTGTGGTGAATTATTTGGTTGTTCAGGCAGGTCATCTGAGGAGGTGAATAAAATACTGGGTTCAGGGTTTTATTAACCAGGAAGAGTCATGGTCTGTGTGTGGGGTCACCCGCTGGGGTCACGAAGGTCCTCAGGTCGACCCCACGTACTAAAGATCTTCCTTTTCCCTTAAGTCAACATTTTATTATAATTTTCCAAAACACGTAATAAACTCAGGAACCGAACATGTTGAATAAAGTCCTGAAAAGTAAATTAAACATAAAGTCACCTCAGAAGTTTGGCTTCAATAACAATTAGAAGCGATTAAGAACAAAATATATAATTGACCACCCAGCTGGGGTTTAAATGACCCCAGCTGGGTGGACAAGCTGTATATGGGTGCCTGGGGTATGGTGTCACTATAGCTGAGTTGTAATCTTCCCAATATTTTACCTTTCTTATCAAACTAACAGTTTCTGGCCCAGTGACAGTGTCAGTAGAGTGGGTTATGTGCCGCAAAAACTGTAAGTTATTATGGAGGGTTATTGTGGTGGATTTTTATGGAGGGTTATGGTGGTGGATTACTATGGAGGGTTATGGTGGTGGATTATTAAGGAGGGTTATTGTGGTGGATTATTATTGAAGATTTGTTAATGGATTATTATAAGACGTTATCGTGTTGGATTATTCTAATGAACTATTTTCGTGAATTATTATGGAGGGGGGATTGTGGTGAATTATTACGGTGGGATATTGTAGTGGATTATTGCAGAAGGATATTGTGGTGGTTTACTTTAGAGGGTTATTGTGTTGGATTATTATGGATGATTATTGTTGTGGATTATTTTGTCGGATTAATATGATGGATTAATGTGGTGGAATATTGTGGTGGATTATTGTTGGAGTATTGTAGAAGGTTATCATGGTGGATTATTATGGTGGATTATTGTAGAAGGTTATCATGGTGGATTATTTTGGTAGATTATTCGTGTGGATTACTAAGAAATGTTATTGTTGTGGACTATTTTGGAGAGTTATTGTGCTGGATTATTATTGAGGATTATTGTAGTGGATTATTTTCAAAGAATATTTTGGTGGATTTTAATGGAGTGTTATTGGTGAAGATTATTTTGGAGGGTTATTTTGGTGAATTATATGACAGAGGGTACTGTGGTGAATTATTATGATGGGTTATTTTGGTGGATTATTATGAAGGTTTATTGTGGTGGATTATTATGGAGGCTTATTGTGGTGATTATTATAAAGGTTTATTGTGGTGGATCATTTTGGTAAGTTATTAGGTGGATTATTTTGGAGGGTTATTGTGGGGAATATTAAGGAAGGATATTGTGGTGGATTATTTTGAATAGAAAGGTTATCGTTATGGATTATTATAGAGGGTTATCGTGATTATTATCATAAAGGTTTATTGTGGTGGATAATTTTTGGTAAGTTATTAAGTGGATTATTTTGCAGGGTTAATGTGGTGAATTGTTTTAGTGGAATATTTTGAAGGATATTTTATGGGATTATTATAGTGGGTTATCGTGATTCATTATTTTGGTAGATTAATTTCATTCATGAATATGGAGGGTTATTGTGATGGATAATTATGGAGGGTTATTGTGGTGGATAATTATGGAAGGTTATTGTGATAAATTATTTTGGAGGGTTATTGTAATGGATAAATATTTATGGATATTGAGGGGGATTATTATTCAGAATTAAAGTGGTGGATTATTATTATTACCTTATGGAAAACTAGAGGATTTTTGTGTGGGATTATTATAGAGGGTTACCTTGGTGGATTATTCTGGTGGATTATTCTCGTGGGTTATTCTAGAGGGTTATTTTAGTAGATTAGTTTAGAGAGATATTGTGGTGGATTAATTTTGTGGGATATTGTGTTGGTTTAATACGGATTTTGGTGAATTATATGGTTGTTCAGGCAGGTCACATGAGGAGGTGAATAAAATACTAGGTTGAAGACTTTATTAATCAGAAGGAATCAAGGTCAGTGTGTGGGGTTACCCGCTGGGGTCACGACGGTCCCCAGGTCGAACCCCACTTTCGCCTCGTTTCTTCTTCTTACTTTAAGTCAACATTTTAATAAAATTTCCCAAAACACGTAATAAACTCAGCAATCGAACACGTAGAATAAAGTCCTGAACACCAGATGAAACATAAAGTCTCCTCAGAAGTTTGGCTTCAATAACAATTAGAAGCGACTAAGAAAAAAAAAGATATAAATGGGGTTTAAATGACACTTAATATATTATTTTATTCATATTGTAGGTTATTATTGTGAGTTATAATTACAACAGGCTATTCTCCTAGCGTTCTTTTTGGCAAATTAAGATTGCATGATGCTATTCCAGTTAGCTGTTCATTCAGGATATTGTGACTGATTATAGAGGTGGGTTATTATAACAGGTCAATAGGAATAGTTTAAAAACCGATTGTTTCATCAGGTCATTTACTCAAGCCAATTGTTGTGGTCGGTTATTACATCAGACTATTACGAAAATGTTATACAGTCTAGTTAAGACAGGTTATTAGAGTGGGGGAATTACGAATTACGAACGCCTGTTATACAGGGTGTTACAGCATGCTTTTGTGCTAGATATTCCCTGGAACTACTGCAAGCTGGGTGGACCGTCTGCATGTGGATGCCTGGGCATGGTGCCAGGCCCGTCACTATATGGGTGTTTTTATTTTTAATAATACGGATGGCTAGTGTGGTGAATTATTTGGTTGTTCAGGCGGGTCACCTGAGGAGGTGATTAAAATACTGGGTTCAGGGTTTTATTAACCAGGAAGAGTCATGGTCTGTGTGTGGGGTCACCCGCTGGGGACACGAAGGTCCTCAGGTCGACCCCACGTACCAAAAGCTCTTCCTTTTCCCTTAAGTCAACATTTTATTATAATTTTCCAAAACACGTAATAAACTCATGAACCGAACATGTTGAATAAAGTCCTGAAATGTAGATTAAACATAAAGTCATCTCAGAAGTTTGGCTTCAATAATAATTAGAAGCGACTAAGAACAAAAGATATAATTGGGGTTTAAATGACCCCAGCTGGGTGGACAAGCTGTATATGGGTGCCTGGGGTATAGTGTCACTATAGCTGAGTTGTAATCTTCCCAATATTTTACCTTTCTTATCAAACTAAGAGTTTCTGGCCCAGTGACAGTGTCAGTAGAGTGGGTTGTGCGCCGCGAAAACTGTAAGTTATTATGGAGGATTATTGTGGTGGATTTTTATGGAGGGTTATGGTGGTGGATTACTATGGAGGGTTATGGTGGTGGATTATTATTGAGTGCTATTGTTGTGGATTATTATTCAGGGTTGTGATTGATTATTTTGGAGGCTTATTGTGGTGTATTATTAAAGTGGGTTATTGTGGTGGATTATTAAGGAGGGTTATTGTGGTGGATTATTATTGAGGATTTGTTAATGGATTATTATAAGACGTTATCGTGTTGGATTATTCTAATGAACTATTTTCGTGAATTATTATTTTGGAGGGTTATTTTGGTGGATTATATAACAGAAGGTACTGTGGTGTATTATTATGATGGGTTATTTTGGTGGATTATTATGAAGGTTTATTGTGGTGGATTATTGAGGATTATTGTGGTGATTATTATAAAGGTTTATTGTGGTGGAACATTTTGGTGAGTTATTAGGTGGATTATTTTGGAGGGTTATTGTGGGGAATATTAAGGAAGGATATTGTGGTTGATTATTTTGAATAGAAAGGTTATCATGGTGAATTGTTATAGAGGGTTATCGTGGTTATTATCATAAAGGTTTATTGTGGTGGATCATTTTGGGTAAGTTATTAAGTGGATTATTTTGCAGGATTAATGTGGTGAATTGTTTTGGTGGAATATTTTGAAGGATATTTTGTGGGATTATTATAGTGGGTTATCGTGATTCATTATTTTGCTAGATTAATTTCATTCATGAATATGGAGGGTTATTGTGATGGATTAATATTGAGAATTATTGTGGTGGATTGTTATGTAGGGTTATTGTGGTGAATTATTACTGTGGGTTATTGTGGTGGATTATTATGGAGGGTTATTGTGGTGGATTATTATGGAGTGTTATGTGGTCGATTAGTATTGAGGGTTATTGTGGTGGAATATTATTGAGAGTTAGTGTGGTGGTTTATTAAAGAAGGTTATTGTTTTTGTTTTTTTGACGTTGTGATTGATTAATATGGAGGATTATTGTTGTGTATTATTAAAGAGAGTTATTGTGGTGGATTATTAAGGAGGGTTATTGTGGTGGATTATTATGGAGAATTATTGTGGTGGATTGTTATGAGGGGTTATTGTGGTGGATAATTATTGTGGATTATTATGGTAGATTATTAAGGAGGGCTATTAAGGAGGATTATTGTTGTGTATTATTAAAGAGGGGTTATTGTGGTGGATTATTAAGGAGGGTTATTGTGGTGGATTATTATGGAGGGTTATTGTGGTGGATTGTTATGAGGGGTTATTGTGGTGGATTATTATTGTGGATTATTATGGTAGATTATTAAGGAGGGCTATTGTGGTGGATTATTATGGAGGATTATTGTGGTGGATTGTTATGAGGGGTTATTGTGGTGGAGTATTTTCGAGAGTCATTGTGGTAGATTATTTTGGAGGGTAATTGTGGAGGATTGTAGAGGTGGGGTGTTATGGTGGACTATTGTGTGGATAGTTGAGGTTTATTGCGGTTGATTATTGTAGAGGAATATTGTGGTGGATTATTTTAGTTGATTTTTAAAGAATTATTTTAAAACCTTATCGTGTTATATTATTCTAATGGACTATTTTTGTGGATAATTAAGGAAGGGATTGTGATGGATTATAATTGAGGGTGATTGTGTTTGATAATTTTGGGTGGTTATTTCAGTGGAATTTTTTGGAGGGTTATTGTGGTCGATTATTATTGTGAGTTATTGTGGTGGATTATTATTGTGGGTTATTGTGGTGGATTATTATTGTGGGTTATTGTGGTGGATTTTTTTATGGTGGAATATTGTGGTGGATTACTTTTGAGGGTTAATGTTTTGGATTACTGAGGGGATTATTGTTTTGAAATATTTTTGAGGATTAATATGATTGATTAATGTGGTGCATTATTTTGGCGGATAATTATTGGGGATTTTTGTGGTGGAATTTTTTGGATGATGTTGCTTTGAATTATTATGGAAGGTTATCGTGGTGGATTATTGTGGTGATATATTCTCGTGGATTATTATGGAGGGTTATTGTGATGAATTATTACGGAGGATTATTGTGATGGATTGTTATGAAGGGTTATTGTGGTATATTATTTTTTATGGTTATTGTGGTGTTATTTTGTATTGTGTTATTGTGCTGGATAATTTTATAGGCTTTTTGTTTAGGGATATTATAGAGTGTTATCGTGCTGGATTTTTTGGTTGATTATTCCCACGGAATTTTATGAAATGTTATTGTGGTGGATTTACATGGAGGGTAATAATAGAGGATTATTTTTGAAAATTATTGAAGTGGATTGTTTTGGTGGGTTATTGTTGTGGATTATTTTTTGTGGGTTGTTGTGGTGGATTAATTTGGAATGTAATCATGGTGGATTATTCTGGAGGGTTATTGTGGAGGATTAGTATGGAGGGTAATTGTAGTGGATTATTTTTGAGGGTTATTTTGGTGAATTATTTTGAAGGTTTATTATGTTGGATTATTATGAAAGGTTACTGTGGTGGATTAATATTAAAAATTATTGTGATGGATTGTTATGGAGGATTATTGTGGAAAATTATTAGGCAGGATTATGGTGGTGGATTATTTTGGAGGGTTATTGTGGTAAATTATTATAAAGGGTTATTTTGGTGGATTATTATGAAGGGTTACTGTGGTGGATTATTATGGAGGATTATTGTGGTGGATTATTTTGGAGGGTTATTGTTGTGGAATATTAAGGAAGGGTATTGTAGGGGGGGGAGGGGATTATTGTGAAGGGTTACTGTGGCTGAATATTATAGAGGGTTATTTTGGTGGAATATTTTGGTGGGTTATTGTGGGGGATTATCTTGTATGGTTATTGTGGTGAATTGTTTTGAAGGATACTTTACAGGATTATTATAGTGAGTTATCATGGTGGAATTTTTTGGTGGATTAATTTTCTTGATGAGTATGAAGGGTTATTGTGGTGGATAATTATGAAGGGTTATTGTGGTGGATTATTTTGGAGGATTATTGGACTAGGATTTATATGTAAGGATATTGAGGGTGATTATTATCGAGGATGATAGTGGTGGATTATTATTATCACCTTCTGGAAAAACGAAAGTTTTTTGTGTTGTATTATTATAGAGGGTTACTTTGGTGAATTATTATAGAGGGTTAACTTGGTGGATTATTATAGTGGGTTACCTTGGTGGATTATTCTGGTTGATTATTCTCGTGGGTTATTCTAGAGAGTTATTATGGTAGATTATTTTCGAGGGATATTGCGGTAGATTAATTTTGTGGTTTATTGTGTTCGTTTAATACGGATTGCTATTGTGGTGAATTAATCATATATGACTTATTATAGTCACCATTTCTTTTATAAATAAGTACATATGTGACATATTCCAAGCCATATTTTTTTAAAGGCACTAACTTTTTCTATTATTTTATAAAACTGTAATATCAATTAACAACTCTTGTATATGTCTCAAAAAAAATATATATATAGGTATAGGTTCAGTACTAACTGTAATATCTTAACATACTAAGAAAGTTAGGTTAGGTTGTGGTTTTCTATTCAGCTTTTCAAGGTAAACTCATATATTCACAATAAATTAGTATGTCTCATATGCACTTATTCATAAGCGGGATATTGACTATAAGCAAGTGCGAGAACGGATTGCCTACTGGGGTCACGACGGTCCTCAGGTCAGTGTGTAGGATCACCCGCCGGAGTCCCGATTGTCCTTAAGTCAAATCCCCCATAATAGCATCTTGTTCTTTTACCTTAAGTGAACATTTTAATGTAAATTCCCAAAACACGTAATAAACTCATCAACCGAACATGTTGAATAAAGTCCTGAACAGCAGATGAATCATAAAATCACCTCAGAAATTTGGCTTCAATAACAATTAAAACCGACAAAGAACAAAATATATAACTGGGGTTTGAATGATACTTAACTGTTACGAGCCCTTCCGTAACGGGGTTCTTTTAAAACTCTATAATCCTACTCATGTTCAGAGGTCGTTAACCTTGGATAGTATATAGTATAATTGTTAGGGATATGAAATTAAATAGCACTTAAAATCAACCGTTCTTATTATCCGTCACCACTACTATGTACAAGTTACTTTGAGAGGTCATCCAGAGCATCACTAGCCCTCACACGAGTTAGCTTCAAAGATTACGGACACTATAGTCCTCTGACGAGGTCTTCAACACAACACTAGCCCACACGCTAGGTGCAGTTATGGAGACGTCTTCAAGCGCCATACTCATCTTCGGGAAGCCCTCGTCTAATAACAGGCACACGCAAGAGGGGACACAGGTGGAAATTAAGTGCCCAAATGAGTCAGAGACGTTAGAAAGAATTTTTTAAGTGTCAGAGTAGTAGACAAATGGAATGCATTAGGAAGTGATGTGGTGAGCCTGACTCCATACACAGCTTGAAGTGTAGATATGATAGAGCCCAGTAGGCCCAGAAACCTGTACATTAGTTGATTGACAGTTGAGAGGCGGGACCAAAGAGCCAGAGCTCAACCCCCGCAAGCACAATTAGGTAAGTACCACCAATACCACACATACCACCACTACCACTATCACTACACCACCATTACCACACCACCACTATTTAAGACTTTTAAAGTAATCTAACACAATAACCCCTCTAAAATTATCGACCACAGTAATCCTCTGTAATAATCCACCACAATAATTATCAATAATTATCTACGAAGATAACCCACCAGAATAATCTTCCACGGTAACGTTATCTAACAATTCAATACAACATCCATCAAAATAATTATTCACAATAATCCACGACAACGATCCACCACAATAATCCAACACAATAATCCACTAAAATAACCCACCATAATAAGCCACCACAATAACCCACCAAAATAATCCACCACAATAACCCACCATAATAACCAACAGTTTACACGGCACACAACCCACTCTACTGACACTGTCACTGGGCCAGGAACTCTTAGTTTGGTAAGAAATGTAAAATATCGGGAAGATGGCCACCCAGCTATAGTGAAACTATACCCAGGCACCCATATAGAGCTTGTCCAAGCAGTTTGCTATATTGACAGGTCTGGCACCATATCCAGGCACCTACATATAGCTTGGCCACCCAGCCTGCTATAGTTATAGGCCTGGCACCATACCCAGGCACCCAACCTGTAGAAGCCCTCGTCTGGCAGTCACATTCTCAGGTTGTCAGTCTAACAACCTGCAAACATAACCAGACCTTATAACCTGTTCCTATAACAAAACTAATAACTAGAAGTTATAACTTCTAGTAATATAGTAGTAACTATCTGCCCATATAAATTCTTGCTGTTTTTGCCTTTGGCAATTTTGGCAAAAATCACTTATCATAATTACTATAATAACAGCCTTCAATGATAACTCACAGTAATAACGTTACGAAATAATCCTTCTCAAGGTAAATATATGTTATTGCAACCCGTTTATATTTGTTATTGAATAAGGAATAATATTTTTCATGCGAGATATTATGAGTACAAATTGTATTCTGGCATAATATTGCATCATGATGCAGCTCTTTGTGTCTATTTTCAAATTGATTAAGTGAATATTGTATTATGAAAAGCTTAAATAACGTAAAATAACGAATCAAATTATCAGCTGTAAAAAAAACTGTTGTATAAACTTGCTGTAATAACCTCTCGTAGTGATCTCAGGTGATTGCCATCTGTAAAGAACAACAGCAATAACCTGCTTTAATAACCAGCAGTAATAACTTTTTACAAAAGTTTGCCATTATAACCTACCTTAATAACCTACAGTAATAACACATCATATAAGCATGACGTAATAGCGAGCAGAAATAACACGAATAATTCCAGGTAATATCCAACTCAAACTATAAAACATAGAAACATGCTACATCATTCTATGTAATTAGCTCCTCTTAATTCCCCGATCCAGTAACCAGTGTTAACTATACTAATAACCCTTTCATAATAGACTGATGTAATAACCAAGCACTGCAATCAGTTTATGTAAATGATCAGACGTAACAATCAGTTGGTAAATTTATTATCCCTACTGACCTGTTATAATAACCCACACCTATAATAAGTTTCAAAATCCTGAAGGAATTTAATGATTGGTTTTTATAGCAGCCAGCTGATATAACAACCTGCAATTATAACTTGCACTAAAAAGCAACGAGAGGAGCCTGTTGTAATAATAACTCACAATAATTATCTACAATAACAGCCTGTTCTAATAATATCCTAGAGTAATAACCTATATGTTAAGGTTCTTTTTGTATCTCCAATTATATCTTTTGCTCTTAGTCACTTTTAATAGTTATTGAAGCCAAACTTCTGAGGTGACTTCATGCTTCATCTGCTGTTCAGGACTTTGGTCAATATGGACGGTTGCTGAGTTTATTATGTGTTTGGGGAATTATATTAAAATGTGAATTATCAGCATGCTCATGGGGTCGACCTGAGGACCGTCGGGACCCCAGCGGGTGACCCCACACACTGACCATGACTCTTCTTTATTAATAAAGTTCTCAACCCAGTATTTTATTCACATCCTCTGGAGATCCGCCTAAACAATCAAATAATTCATCACAGTAGTCATCCGTATTAAACCACCACAATAACCCTCAAAAATAATCCGCCACAATATTCCTCCATAACAATCCATCAAAATAATCCTCCATAATAATCCACTGCAATAACCCTCCACAATAATCAACGAGAATAATCCAATAGAGTAAGCCACCATGCTAACCCTCTATAATAATCCAAAACAAAAACCCTCTAAAATAATCCAACACAATACTCCACAACTATTATCATCCATAACATTGCACCTCAATATCCCTCAATAATTATCCATTAACATAACCCTAAAAAATACCCAAATTAAACTCTGTAATAATCCACCACAATAACCCTCCATAATATTCCACAAGAACAATCCACAACCATAACCTTTTATAATACTCAAAAAGAAATTCATTTAAAATAATTTACCACAATAATCCACCACAATAATCCTCAATAATAGACCACAACAATAACCATCAACAATAAACCACCACAATAACCTCCATAATAATCCACCACAATAACCTCCATAATAATCCACTACAATAAAACTGCATAATAATTCACCTCAATAACACTCCATACTAATCTACAACAATATATAATAATAATATAATCCACTACAATAACCCTCCAAAATTATCCACCACAATAATCCTCCATAATAGTCCACCACAATAACCTGTCGGGAAAAAACCAACCTCCTTTAATAATTCAATTTACAATATGCAGATAATTGCGCTGCAGTTTTTGTACTAACATATTAACCAATACTAACACAAATTAATTTAATAACTCGTTCAAAGATAACGATTTTCTAGTGGAATTTTCCCTTAAACATGGGACATGTATTAAAGCCACGTCATTAAAATATCAACATCAAACATTTAAATTACCACTAAAACCTCCAGTCCAGTAGTAATTAATTAATTAATAAATAAAAAAACTTCCCTGTGACTGGATCAAATAAATTTAGAATTAAAACCTCCCACCTTTAGCCATAAATTCACACAAATTGAACCGGTTCTGGTGGCGTCACCAGCCGGGACAGAGGAGATAGACGGTCTTTGTGTAACCAGAGGATCTCTCGTGAGGACGCACCAGAAGCAGGTACTACGGGCTCACTATAGCCCGTGCTACTTGGAGCTTTGTTCCAGGTAGCGAATCTTTAACAACAACCAGAAGCAGCTACGATTAACTCGTGACCCCGAGCCTTCTAGACGTTCTTCAGCAGCCGCAACCTCTTAATAACGAGAGTACCTCGTATCCGGTTGGTCAAAATAAGTCACATTTCATTACAGGCCCCTATAATATTATAAAATAACCAACTGGTGATGAGGCAGGCAAACTAGTAAAACAAGGTGAGCCTCTCACAATCACTCGGTTAATTATAATTTTGAACGTGCCACATCTGTGATAGGAAGTATATTTGCAGTTGTTATATTGTATTGTTCCATCAGATCTTCTGTGGTCATCAGGGAACCAAGTGACATCAACCGGTTGCTTCACGTGGGAACAAACGCCATTGCCACGAGGCCTATACCTAACAGACTGCTCAAGTGTCCCTCTAATATCCAGACTGAAGTCTTCTAATCAGATAAGACTGTCAGTTATTAAACTAACCCAAGTAAATTAATAAACTAACATTTAATAGAATTTTCCTCTCAGTCGATAAATTCTCGATTGATAGGCTACAATAATTAAATAACCCCCCCCCCCCAAGTAGTGTTGGGATATGACTTGTGGGAGAATAAAAATCCTTACAGTCAGCTCAATAAAACATACAGTCCCCTAGGCTATCGGAAGAACTCATAAATAGATTAATTATACATCTTAAATACAAATTCATTAAATAAATAAATAAATTAATAATTAAAATCAATTACATAATATCTATCCCACCAGTAAAAATTCCCCCACATAACCCTCCATAATAATACACCACACTAATCCTCCATATAAATCCACCACAATAATTCTCCATAATAATTCATCGCAATAATACTCCATAATAATCCACCAAAATAACACTCCATATTAATACATGACAATATCCCTCCAAAATCCTCCACAACAATAACCCTCCAAAATCATCCACCACAATAACCCTCCATAATAACCTCCCACAATAATCCACAACAATAACCCTCTAAAATAATCCACCACAATAACTGTGCATAATAATAATCCTCCACAATAACACTCCTTAAAGATACACAACAATAACCCTCCATAATATTCCACAACAATAACACTCCATGTTAAACCACTATAATTACCTTTTATATTAATCCACCATAATAACCTTTTATATTAATCCACCATAATAACTTTTTATATTAATCCACCACAATAACCCTCCAAAATTTTCAACTAAAATAACCTTCCAGAACAATCCACTAGAATAACCCTCCATAATAATCCACAACAATAACCCAGCATAATAATACATACACAATACCCCTCTATAGCAATCTACCATAATAAGCCTCCATAATAATCCAACATAATAACCCTTCAAAATAATCCACGACATAAACTCACCATAATGATCCACAACAATAAACCTCCATAATAATCCACTACACCAACCCTGTATAATAATCAACCACAACACCCCTCCATAATATTCCACCACATTAACTCTCCATAATAATACACCACAATAACCCTCTTTAACAATCCACTAATAACTCTCCATAATAATCCACCACAAAAATCTAAAAAAATAACACAATAACCCTTAAAAATATTCCATCACAATAATCCTCCATACTAATCCACGACAATAACCCTCAATAATAATCCACCACAATAGACCTCAATAATAATCCACCACAATAAACCTCAATAATTATCCACCACAATAAACCTCTATAATAATCCACCACAATAATCCTCATATTTGATCTTCGTAATGAATGAAAAGTAGACTTTCCAATAATATGTAAAGAAAAATGTCCAAAAAGACTTGATTACCTGTAAGGATAGAAGGGAATCATCAGGGGAAGCACCAAGCCATTGCAACTATATAGCACTGGAAAGGGATCAGGATAAGGATTTGGGATGGAACGGGGGAAGGAATGGTGCGCAACCACTTGGACGGTCGGGGATTGAACTCCGACTTGCATGAAGCGTAAGAGGTAAGGTAAAGTACCTCTGTACTTCAATGTCATGTACTTAATTAACCTTTTCTAAGTTAACTTATCAAAACTTAATTTTTCCAAAGTTATGATGGAATATTTATCTTGAGTTGTCGAATTACTGGACCACTTGACCTTGTACTGTCCCCATCGCGCAGTGGTAAAACACTCACCCTGCGTCAGGGTGCGAGTGTTTAGTACTCACTAAACCTTTTAGTACTGGAGTACTAAACGTGAGAGGTCAAGGAAGTACACCAGTACTAAATGTGTGAAGTCAGGTTAATACTACAGTACTAAACGTGAGATGTCATGGAAGTACTACAGTACTAAACGTGTAAGATGTAGGAAGAACATCAGTACTAAACGTGTGAAGTTAGGGAAGTACTCCATTAGTTAGGGTGTGAGGTCAAGGAAGTACTCCAGTACTCAAGGTGTGAGGTCAAGGAAGTCCAGTACTAAGTGTGTGTGGTCAAGGAAGAACTCCAGTACTCAAGGTGTGAGGTCAAGGAAATACACCAGTACCAAACGTGTGAGGTCAAGGAAGTACACCAGTACCAAACGTGGGAGGTCAAGAAGTACTCCTTGTAAACTGTTATGGTAAAAGGAAGAGGATCGGTTCTGTGGGGTCGACCTGTGGACCGTCGTGACCCCCAGCGGGTGACCCCACACACTGACCATGAATTTTCTTCATTAATAATGTCCTAAACCCAGTAATTTGTACACCTCAGGAAAGGTGTATATATTACGTGAGTTAGGAATTTACTAATAGTTTGAATAAAGGAAAATAACCAGTCTTAATAATCAGGCGTTGGAAACTTCAGTATTATCCTGCTGTAATAACCGCTCGTAGTGGTAATTCAGATAATTAGTGGTTAGTTAATGATTATAATAGTGGTTATCTCAGGTAATTAACAACTGTAAATATTATCAACAAATACTTGCAGTAATAACCGGAAATAATAAAGGGAAGTAATAACCTTCTGTAAAAGTTTGACATAATAACTCGCCCTAATAATCTCCAGTAATAACACATCATAATAACCTGACGCAATAACGTACAAAAATAACATCAAGTTATTTACGCACGTAATATCTTACATAAATTAAAAAAAATGTTGTAAAACCCTGTACAACAACTTCCTCATAACTCCGTGCCCCAATAACTTTCTTTATTATCCTTACGTAATAACTTCCAGAAATATCCTTGTTCTAATAGTCTGGTGTAACCAGCCTTAACAACCAGCCTGTGTAAATGATCAGACTTAACAATCAGTTGTTAAAACTTTCATAGTAACCTGTAATAATAACCCGCCTCACTAACCAGCAACAATATTAATAAACATCAAGCTGGAATAACAACCTGCTGTTATATCCTGCTTCTAATAGCTTATTATAGCTACTTATAATATAGTTTTAATAGTTTTTTGTAAAAATATCCCCAAGTAATAACCTACAATAACACCCTTTTGTAATAATAACCCATAGTAATAACTTAAAAAAATTGCCTGTTGTAATAATATCCCTTTAGTAATAATCTTCAATAATAGCTTGTTTTAATAATAACCTGCAGTAATTTTGCAACATAAAATATTATATTAAGAATCATTTAAACCCAATTATATCTTTTGTTCTAATAGTCACTTTTAATTATTAATGAAGCCAAACTTCTCAGGTGACTTTATGTTTCATCTGCTGTTCAAAACTTTATTCAACATGTTCAGTTGCTGAGTTTGTTATGTGTTTTGGGTAATTATATTAAAATGTTGACTTAAGGTAAAAGGAAGAACTGCGTGAACATCGGGTCGACCTGAGGACCGTCGGGACGCAAGCGGGTGACCCCAGACATTGACCATGGTTCTTCCTAATTAATAAAGCCATCAACCCAGTAATGACCCAGCATGACTTCTCCTTCTCAGGTGATCCGCCTGAACAACTAAATAATTCACCATAATAACCCTCCATAATAATCCACCACAATAACCCCTCAAAATAATCTGCCACAATAACCCACTTCAATAACCTTTCATAATAATCCACAACAATAACCCACTATAATAATCCACCACATTAACCCTCAATAATAATAATCCATCACAATAATCCACCACAATAACCCTACATAATAATCCTTCACAATAACCCTCCAAAATAATCCACCACAATATCCTTCATTAATAATCCACGAAAATAACCCACCATAATAATCATAATAATCCACCACAATAACTCTCCATAATAATCCACTACGATAACCCTCCAAAATAATCAACCACAATAACCCTCAATAATAATCCTCGACAATAACCCACCATAATAATCCACCACAATAACCAACTATAATAATCCACTACAATAACCTTCCATAATAATCCACTACAATAACCCTCCAAAATAATCCATCACAATAACCTACCATAATAATCCACCACAATAACCCTCCATTATTATCCACCCACAATAACCCACCATAATAATCCATCACAATAACCCTCCATAATAACCTACAGTTTACACGGCACACAACCCACTCTACTGACACTGTCACTGGGCCAGGAACTCTTAGTTTGGTAAGAAATGTAAAATATCGGGAAGACTGCCACTCAGCTAAGAGTGAAAGTACTGGCACCATACCCAGGCACCCATATACAGCTGGTCCACCCAACTTGCTATAATGACAAGACCTACCACCATATCCAGACACATAATGTTATGACCCAAGGTAGCCTGGGAAAACAACTCTACCTGATGAGAATTATTCTGCTTTCTGGACCAGAAAATATGAGGTCAGAGGAAGAAATATATAATGAACGTCAATGAGTGATTAAATAATACAGGCAGAGAATGAACATCTTGTCAATGTTACTGGTGATAGGATGTCGACAGTTTGTGATGTTATGTGACGCTAGCAGACATCGTAATGCCCCTTTAGTTGCCGCAGTCGTCAGAGGTGAACGTCCATTCCAGTGTCCCAGGAATATAAAGGAATGCGGCTCTGGATGAAGTATTTGAGTGACGGCTACAGTGCATGACTGTTGAAGAAGTTGCCGAGTGTGTGACGCACGTTAATTCTCAGTATTTATGAAGATTTGGAGACGACCTGACGTCTAGTGGTGGTCATACCTGTGTGGAACTCTAAATCGTGGTATCCTCAGGAGAAGGTGGATTAGCAGGTGTCCTTGTGTGGAGCCAGCCTGGCGACTGTGTGAGCTCAAGTCAGGAGCAGAAGAGCTTTGAGGAAGTCTTTAAGGAACTTTGTTGGACGTTTTAGAGGGCACAAT
Organism: Procambarus clarkii; assembly: GCF_040958095.1. Taxonomy (NCBI): domain Eukaryota; kingdom Metazoa; phylum Arthropoda; class Malacostraca; order Decapoda; family Cambaridae; genus Procambarus; species Procambarus clarkii. The sequence continues at coordinate 32,707,362 of NC_091177.1, forward strand.
CTTTGAGCGCCGGAGTAGAGCGCCCCCCAAGCTATGAATTCTGTGGGGGTTTGTATCTGAGAAATTAGTGAAGGAACTTCGCACCAGAGGAGGAGTTTAAACTGAACTCCATGTGGGAGCTAAACTGCAAAGTGGAGTAGGACTTCCAGTGAGGAGTGGAACTCTATTGACATAGTGAATCTTCAAGTAGTTACGGGAGCTACACGTCTCTTTTGTGAAGAAGTGTTTAAGAGCTTCACTGATATTCAAGGAGGACTTCATGAGGAGCAGATTGAAGGAACTGCATTGAATACCTAACCTGATTTTGGAGACTTGGACAGATGTAATTGATAATGGGCCTCGAGGAATAGAACAGAGGATCATATAGTCACATTGATGTTTAAGAGAGTGCTTAATTGCCCATTTGGTGCAAGTGCAAGTTGAGAGATGGATGTTCATTTTGCAGCACGAGATATATGAATATTTTTTGCGACCTGTATTTCAGCCCAAAGCAGTGAAGGATGCAGTAGGTTGTGACTTGAGGAGTGAGCAGCAGCATAATACGGTTATAGGATGAAGACCTAAGGGAATATTGGAGTGTTATCAGTCGGTAGCAGCCTAGGACGTAGTAATGTAATATCACTATTAATGTACATATTCATGTGTATGTTATATGTCTTAAATGTGTCATATGTTAGCTCCTTCTTGCTCTTGTCATGGTGAGGCTTCTTGGCTAGTGAGAGAGAGAGAGACACTTCTGAAACTTGGGTGATAGTGGACAATAACTTATCAAAGGAGAATTTGAGAGATCATCCCAGAATAAGGAGAGTGCGGGGAGTCACGGCGACTCGATTTGGGTGTGTGCTCTTGACAATTAGGCAGTGGAGCCGCACCCTTGAATAAAGGTGACGCTGAACTCCTCTCCAAGAACAAGACACTTACCAGGGTGATCTCCCTAATAATTGCAACACTCCAGTGCCCATTGCTGGTCGACTGACGGCAGCAGAAATGTGGCTGTCGTCGTCGGTCATATTTCTGTAAGGGAGTAGTTTGGGTCTCTGTTCGAAGGTAAGCTAGTATCAGGTTGGTTAAATAACCAAGTTTCATAGAAAATCCCAAACCCCCCCGATACTAAATACACCTGGACCACCCTGCTTGCTATAGTGACAGGCCTGGTACCTTACTCAGCATCCATATACAGCTTGGCACCCAGCTTGCTATAGTAACAGGCCTGTCACCATACCTAGACACTCATATATAGCTGATCCACGCAGCTTCCTGTAGTGACAGCCCTGGCACCATACCCATGCACCATTAAAGCTGGGCCACCCAGCTGGCTATAGTTGCAGGAAATATCCAGCACAAAACATGCTGCAAAAATCTGATTAACCAGCTTTCGTAATTCACCGTTCTAATAACCCGTCTTAACTAGCCTAAAAAACTTTATGTAATAGCATGATATAATAACCGATAACAAAAGTTAGTTTGTGTAAATGACCAGACGTAACAATCAATTGTTAAACTATCACTTGTGCCCTGTTATAATAACCCCCTCTATAATCAGTCTCAATATCCTGAATGAATAGCAAGCTGGTGAATAGCAAACTTGATATTATAACTTGCATTAAAAACAAACGAGAATAGCCTGTAGTAATAATAACCCACAGTAATAACCTTTAATAATAGCCTGTTTTAATATTATCCTGGAGTAATATCCTATTTGTTCAGTTTTTTTTTTAATCCCAATTATATCTTTTGCTCTAGTCGCTTCTAATTTATTAAAGCCAAAGGTGGTGGTGATTTCTGAGGTGACTTTATGTTTCATCTGAATATGTCGGTTGCTGAGTTTATAACGTGTTTGGGGAATTTATCTTAAACTGTTGACTTAAGGTAAAAGGAAGGTTCCGTGTGTCATGGGATCGACCTGAGGACCGTTGTGACCCCAGCGGATGACCCCACACACTGACCTGAGGACCGTTGTGACCCCCAGTGAGTGGCCCTACATACTGACCAGAGAACCATCGTGACGCCAGCAGGTGACCCCACACACTGACCTGAGGGCCGTCGTGACCCCACACACACTGACCTGAGAACCATCGTGACCCCAGTGGGTGACCCTACATACTGACCTTGACTTTTCCTTATTAATAAAGTCCTCGTCCCAGTAATTTATATTAATAGTTTGAATGAAGAGAACTAATCAATCTTAATTATCAGCCGTAGGAAACTGCAGTTGTAAACAACTATAATAACCGCTCGTAGTTATATTAGGTAATTACCAATTGTAAATAATAGCAGCAAAAACATAATTAATAACATTTTTCTAAAGTTTGACATAATAACTCGCCCTATTAATCTCCAGTAATAACACATCATAACCTGATACAATAACGCACAGAAATAACATCAAAGTTATTTCTTCATGTAATATCTTGCAAAAATTATACTACACAAAAACACCTTGTATAACAACTGCCTCATAACTCCGCGCCCCCAATAACCTGCTTTAATACCTTCACGTAATAACTTCCGAAATAACCTCTCCCAAATAGCCTGGTGTAACCAGCCACAACAACCAGCCTGTGTAAACGATCAGACTTAACAATCAATTGTCGAAACTTCCCAAGTGACCTGTTATAATAACCCGCCTCGCTAATCAGCATCAATATCAATAAACGGCAATCCGAAATAACGACCTGCTCTAAAACAACAAATAATAGCGTAATAATAACTAGTAGAAATAACCAACAGCAAAAGCGTGTTGCATAAATAATAATAATAATAATAACCTACAGTAATAGTCTGTTGTAATAATAATCTGCAGAAATCACCTACAATAATTGTCTGTTGTAATAATAACCTGCAGTATTAACATACAATATTAGCCTGTTGTAATAATATCTCATAGAAATTTTGCAATAAAATATTCTTTTAATAATCATTTAAACCCCAGTTATATCTTTTGTTCTTAGCCTCTTTTAATTGTTATTGAAGGCACACTTCTGAGGTAACTTTATGTTTCATCTGTTGTTCAGGACATTATTCAACATGTTTGATTGCTGAGTTTATTATGTGTTTTGGGAAATTATATTAAAATAACTTAAGTTAAAAGGAATATCGCTCTCTATATGAGGTCGACCTGAGGACCGTCGTGACCCCAGCGGGTGACCCCACACACTGACCATGACTCATCCTGATTAGTCAAGACTCACAAAGTATTATATAGCAGTCCGTCCTCCTAAGGTTTCCCAACGTCAAGAAACTGTCGTGCTAAAGTCCCATTATCCTAACCTACCAGAGTACCAAAAACAGAAAATTAGGAAAGTATGAAAATTTCATGAGCCGCTACCATTTTCTAGTACGACAATTTTTGGCCTTAGGTAGAGTATACGTCAAAATGCGACGTTCAATTTGGAGGACGGGTTGTATATAGACCTTCACCTCAACATTAAGTGACACTAAGAACCTTTATCTGAAGGAAGTGATAACCATTAAGGAGTGAAAACTGCCCTCAAGTACTTATGAGAAAAGTCTTAATACAAGACTCCTGTTATTTTAAGAATGAAAACATTGACTCATGTCAAGACTGTTATGACCTCTGGGTCATCAGAGGTCACCAGTGTGTTTACTTATGTTAGCATTAATCAACGGTTCCACTGTAGATATCACGTGATCATGTATACTTTATAGCTCGCTTACCACACAGTTATGTAAACTTTAGAGCTGACCTGACAGCCAAGTATTCATATAAACTCTAGAACTGACCTGACAGTCACGTATTTATGTATACTGTAGCGCTGACCTGACAGACAGTATTCATGTGTACTGTATAACTGACTTGACAGCCATGAATTCATGTAAAATGAAGAGCTGACGAGACAGCCACGTATTCATGTATTCTGTAGAGCTGACCAAACAGCCAAATATTCATGTATATTGTGGTGCTGGCCAGACAGCCACGTATTCATGTATACTGTAGAGCTGACCTGACAGCTACGTATTAATGTAGACTGTGGAGCCCACCTGACAGCCACGTATTAATGAATATTGAAGAGCTGACCTGACAACCACGTATTCATGTATTCTGTAGAGCGGATCTGACAGCACGTCTTTTTTTATACCTACTACATAGATGTAACCTCTGTGAAAGGTATAAACATGCGTTTTTGAAAAACAGCGCCACCTGTTGCACATAATAGCAACATGCACGCTTTACTAAATATGTCACGAATTCCATTTCAATGCATCCGATTGCATTGATAAATTTTATTTTCATAGATTTCGATATATTTTATTTTTATTGAACTATTTTGTGGGACATTGTGTTGGAATTGAGCTGTGTTATTTACCATACCATTCATTTCGTAAGTATAAGCATAGATGCCACACCTGTGACAGATAAAACTATGCGTTTCTTAAAAAACCACGTCATCTGTTGCATGTAAGAGGAACACACATGCTATACTAAATTTGTTACAATTCCATTTCAATGTTTCTGATTGCATTGATAAATATAATTTACATAGATTTTGATTTATTTTTCATGTAGATGTAATTATTTTGTGTGAATTGCGTTGGAATTGAGCTGTGTTGTTTACCATACCGTTGATTTTGTGAGTATAGTTTATTTTTTTTTACTTTTTCATATTTCATTTAATTTTGAAATTGTTTTTTTCTTATATATCAGTGATGGGAACATCAGATCACTTCATGCTCCCAATTTTCTGATGGGAACATCAGACCATTTGGGAAGGCATCGGACAAGGTAATAGGGAATGGTGCGTATGACGAGGGGACGGAAGTGTGAGATGGTGGGGAGGACTAAACGTGAGAGGTCAAGGAAGTACTCCAGTACTAAACGTGTGAGGTGAAGGAAGTACTCCAGTACTAAACGTGAGAAGTCAAGGAAGTACTCCAGTACTAAACGTGTGAGGTGAAGGAAGTACTCCAGTACTAAACGTGTGAGGTCAAGGATGTACTCCAGTACTAAACGTGTGAGGTCAAGGATGTACTCCAGTACTAAACATGAGAAGTCAAGGAAGCACTCCAGTACTAAACGTGTGAGGTGAAGGAAGTACTAAACGTGTGAGGTGAAGGAAGTACTCCAGTGCTAAACGTGTGAGGTCAAGGATGTACTCCAGTACTAAACGTGTGAGGTCAAGGAAGTACTCCAGTACTAAACGTGTGAGGTGAAGGAAGTACTCCAGTACTAAACGTGTGAGGTCAAGGATGTACTCCAGTACTAAACGTGTGAGGTCTAGGAAGTACTCCAGTACTAAACGTGAGAAGTCAAGGAAGTACTCCAGTACTAAACGTGTGAGGTCAAGGAAGTACTCCAGTACTAAACGTGAGAGGTCAAGGAAGTACTCCAGTACAAAACGTGAGAGGTCAAGGAAGTACTCCAGTACTAAACGTGTGAGGTCAAGAAAGTACTCCAGTACTAAACGTGTGAGGTCAAGGAAGTACTCCAGTACTAAACGTGTGAGGTCAAGGAAGTACTCCAATACTCGCTTGAAATTGTTATTGAAGCCAAACTTCTGAGGTGACTTCATGTTTCATCTGCTGTTCAGGACTTTATTCAACATATTCGGTTGCTGAGCTTATTACGTGTTTTGGGAAATTATATTAAAATGTTGACTTAAGGTAAAAGGAAGAAGAGTTGAATAGGGTCGACGTGTGGACCATCGTGACCCCAGCGGGTGATCCCAGACACAGACCATGACTCTTCCTGATTAGTCAGGTGTCACAATGTATTATATAGCAGCCTATCCGTATTAATGTACCATTATCCTAACCTACCAGAGGACCCTAAAAGGAAACGGGAAAGAATGATAATTTCGCGAACCGCTACCATTTTCTCATATATATATAAATATATAACTGAAAACTCACACCCCAGAAGTGACTCGAACCCATACTGCCAGGAGCAACGCAACTGGTATGTACAGGGACGCCTTAATCCGCTTGACCATCACGACCGGACATAAGGAAGTGATAGCCGAAGCTATTTGAACCACTTCCCCGCCGGCACTTGGATGGTAATCTTGGGCATAGCATTTTATCAAATCACCTCATTCTTTGGGGCACACGTGAGGAACACAAATGCAAACAAGCCTGAATGGTCCCCAGGACTATATACAACTGAAAACTCACACCCCAGAAGTGACTCGAACCCATACTGCCAGGAGCAACGCAACTGGTATGTACAGGGACGCCTTAATCCGCTTGACCATCACGACCGGACATAAGGAAGTGATAGCCGAAGCTATTTGAACCACTTCCCCGCCGGCACTCGGATGGTAATCTTGGGCATAGCATTTTATCAAATCACCTCATTCATTGGGGCACACGTGAGGAACACAAATGCAAACAAGCCTGAATGGTCCCCAGGACTATATACAACTGAAAACTCACACCCCAGAAATGACTCGAACCCATACTGCCAGGAGCAACGCAACTGGTATGTACAGGGACGCCTTAATCCGCTTGACCATCACGACCGGACATAAGGAAGTGATAGCCGAAGCAATTTGAACCACTTCCCCGCCGGCACTCGGATGGTAATCTTGGGCATAGCATTTTATCAAATCACCTCATTCTTTGGGGCACACGTGAGGAACACAAATGCAAACAAGCCTGAATGGTCCCCAGGACTATATACAACTGAAAACTCACACCCCAGAAGTGACTCGAACCCATACTGCCAGGAGCAACGCAACTGGTATGTACAGGGACGCCTTAATCCGCTTGACCATCATGACCGGACATAAGGAAGTGATAGCCAAAGCAATTTGAACCACTTCCCCGCCGGCACTCGGATGGTAATCTTGGGCATAGCATTTTATCAAATCACCTCATTCTTTGGGGCACACGTGAGGAACACAAATGCAAACAAGCCTGAATGGTCCCCAGGACTATATACAACTGAAAACTCACACCCCAGAAGTGACTCGAACCCATACTGCCAGGAGCAACGCAACTGGTATGTACAGGGACGCCTTAATCCGCTTGACCATTCAAGGGCTGCAGAAGGCTTATTGGCCCATACGAGGCATCTCCTATCTAAACACAAAGATTAATCCAGTGTAATTGGCCTGTTATTTGTGTTTAGATAGGAGATGCCTCGTATGGGCCAATAAGCCTTCTGCAGCCCCTATGTTTATCCCTTATGTATCCCCCCTTGTTTTCACCTTCATTGTATTATCACCTGACCTAATGCGAGTATAAAATCAACTAGTATTGTAAGATCTGTTCACTTGAGAATGAACCATGGAGGTTCGAAACGTCGTGAAAATTATACAAATAAGTGTAATACACTCTATAGTAAATCACTTCTTATCTTCACCTTAAAAGTACGAAAATGAGTTTTGGAGAACTCCTATTTCAATTAAGCCCTGATGCTAAGAAAATAGTTAGAGGGATAGAAGCCTTAAACCAGAAAATAATAAATACAGAATATGCGGTCATATTCAATGAAACATGTTTGAAAGAAAACCTGCTGCCAGTATACACCAATATATATATATATATATATATATATATATATATATATATATATATATATATATATATATATATATATATATATATATATATATATATATATATATATTCATATATATATGAACTTGAAACCGGCCATATACTGCAGGTATGTTGACGACATTTTTACACAGGTACCTGATGTCAGACATCTGCAGGAGCTGAAGGAGGCATTTGAGCAGAGTTCCGTGCTGCGTTTCACTTACGAGACGGAAAAGGATGGGAAGCTGCCTTTTCTAGATGTAACAGTCATGGAAAAGGGCGGAGGTTTCCACACTGCAGTCTACACAAAGGAAACAAACATAGGAATGTGCCTAAATGCCAACAGCGACTGCCCTGACAGGTACAAGAGGAGTGTTGTTAACGCATACGTCGACCGTGCTCTCAGCCACTGCTCAGAATGGAAGCAAGTCGACGAAGAACTCTGTAGGGTAAGGCAGGTCCTAGTCAATAACGGCTTCTCCAATGGTTTCATCGAAGACATCATAAGAAGGAAAGTGAAAAGCCATGCAACCTCCGAAGAGACAACTAACACAACACCTATACCCCCTATTAGACTATTTTACAGGAACTTCTTTTCCACAGCTCATAAAACAGAGGAAAGGGTCCTGAAAGATATTGTTAATAGAAACGTTATCCCTACAGACAAAAATCAGAGGATACAACTGACGATTTACTATAAAACCAGAAAAACGGCCAGCCTACTCATGAGAAACTCTCCAGACACAAAACAGAACGCTTTAAAAGAGACTAACGTCGTCTATGCCTTCAAATGCCCACTTGGGGACTGTAAGCTCCAAAAAACCCAGTATATAGGCAAGACAACAACATCTCTTTCTAGGCGTTTAACGATGCATAAACAACAGGGCTCCATTAAGGAACATATAATCTCTTCCCATAACCAAACCATCGCCAGAGAAATCCTAGTAAACAACACAGAAATCATCGATAGATACAGCGATAGCAGGCGGCTTGACGTTTGCGAGGCACTACACATCAAGAAGTCAACACCAGCAATCAACAGCCAATTATTGCACAACTATATTCTACCCACCTCAAGACTCCGCTCCAATATAGAAGCATCAAGAAATATGGACCAATAGGCTTTCTACAAACACTTCTATTCAATACCCATTGTTTCTGTTCTGTCTTGTGTTGATACTTTTAATACCCTATTAATATCCCCTAGTGTTCTGTCTTGTGTTAATGCCACAAGAATCACCCTTCCCACCTCACTCAAATGTAATGCCACATCACCCTTCCCACCTCACTCAAATGTAGATATAAAATCAGGGAAACGCAAGTTCTAATCAGTTGTGTATTTGTGAAGTCTTTGAAAATGTAATAAGTTTTACGAAACGCGCCCGTGTCGCGTCAGACTAGAAATAAAAATGAATTTTGGAGAAGTGATTTTTGATTTACCTCCAACAGTGAAGCGTAATGTACGAAAGATTGAGAAAATTCGTGTTAGAATTATTAATCTTACTTTTTCGGTCATATTTAATAATATATATATATATATATATATATATATATATATATATATATATATATATATATATATATATATATATATATATATATATATATATATGTGTCGTACCTAGTAGCCAGAACACACTTCTCAGCCTACTATGCAAGGCCCGATTTGCCTAATAAGCCAAGTTTTCCTGAATTGATATATTTTCTCACATTTTTTTCTTATGAAATGATAAAGCTACCCATTTAATTATGTATGAGGTCAATTTTTTTTATTGGAGTTAAAATTAACGTAGATATATGACCGAACCTAACCAACCCTACCTAACCTAACCTAACCTATCTTTATAGGTTAGGTTAGGTTAGGTAGCCGAAAAAGTTAGGTTAGGTTAGGTTAGGTAGTCGAAAAACAATTAATTCTTGAAAACTTGGCTTAATAGGCAAATCGGGCCTTGCATAATAGTCTGAGAAGTGCGTTCTGGCTACTAGGTACGACATATATATACATATATATATGTCGTACCTAGTAGCCAGAACGCACTTCTCAGCCTACTATGCAAGGCCCGATTTGCCTAATAAGCAAAGTTTTCCTGAATTAATATAGTTTCTCTAATTTTTTTCTTATGAAATGATAAAGCTACCCATTTCATTATATATGAGGTCAATTGTTTTTTATTGGAGTTAAAATTAACGTAGATATATGACCGAACCTAACCAACCCTACCTAACATAATCTAACCTATCTTTATAGGTTAGGTTAGGTTAGGAAGCCGAAAAAGTTAGGTTAGGTTAGGTTAGGTAGGTTAGGTAGTCGAAAAAGCATTAATTCATGAAAACTTGGCTTATTAGGCAAATCGGGCCTTGCATAGTTGGCTGAGAAGTGCGTTCTGGCTACTAGGTACGACATATATATATATATATATATATATATATATATATATATATATATATATATATATATATATATATATATATATATATATATATATGTCGTATCTAGTAGCCAGAACTCACTTTTTGGCCTACTATTCAAGGCCCGATTTGCCTAATAAGCCAAGTTTTCCTGAATTCATATATTTTTTCTAATTTTTTTCTTATGAAATGATAAAGCTACCCATTTCATTATGTATGAGGTCAATTTTTTTTTATTGGAGTTAAAATTAACGTAGATATATGACCGAACCTAACCAACCCTACCTAACCTAACCTAACCTATCTTTATAGGTTAGGTTTGGTTAAGTAGCCGAAAAAGTTAGGTTAGGTTAGGTTAGGTAGGTTAGGTAGTCGAAAAACAATTAATTCATGAAAACTTGGCTTATTAGGCAAATCGGACCTTGCATAGTAGGCTGAGAAGTGCGTTCTGGCTACTAGGTACGACATATATATATATATATATATATATATATATATATATATATATATATATATATATATATATATATATATATATATATATATATACATATATATATATATGCATATATATATATATATATATATATATATATATATATATATATATATATATATATATATATATATATATATGTATATATATATATGTATATATATATATATATATATATATATATATATATATATATATATATATATATGCAACAATGATCACAAAAACGTCATGCCTTCAAATGCCCTCTTGGGGACTGTAAGCTCCAAAAAACCCAGTATATAGGCAAGACAACAACATCTCTTTCTAGGTGTTTAACGATGCATAAGCAACAGGGCTCCATTAAGGAACATATAATCTCTTCCCACAACCAAACCATCGCCAGAGAAATCCTAGTAAACAACACAGAAATCATCGATAGATACAGCAATAGCAGGCGGCTTGACGTTTGCGAGGCACTACACATCAAGAAGTCAACACCAGCAATCAACAGCCAATTAATGCACAACTATATTCTACCCACCTCAAGACTCCGCACCAATATAGAAGCATCAAGAAATATGGACCAATAGGCTTTCTACAATCACTTCCATTCAATACCCATTGTTTCGTGTTCTGTCTTGTGTTAATGAATTTAATACCCTATTAAACCACCTCACCCCATCCACCTCACTAAAATGTAGATATAAACAAATCGGAGATGTGTAAGTTCTATTCAGTTGTGTATGTGTAAACTAAAGTCTTTGAAAATGTAATAAGTTTTACGAAACGCGCTCAAGTGTCGCGTCAGACTAGAAATAAAAATGAATTTTAGAGAATTGATTTTTGAATTACCACCAACAGTGAAAAGAAATATACGAAAGATTGAGAAAATTCGTGTTAGAATTATTAATCTTACTTTATCGGTCATATTTAATAATATATGTCTACAGGAAAGAGTGCTACCAAAATATACTAATATATATATATATATATATATATATATATATATATATATATATATATATATATATATATATATATATATATATATATATATATATATACACTGGAAACACTCTACATTATTGTATGCCAGGAAAGCTCCCGGTGTTACATTACTGTTACAATAACGTAATATGATGACCGGAAGGAACTTCCCCTGAAATTGAATTCACATGTGGACATGGGCAAATGTCCTAAACATTTACATACATAAAAATGTAATCAACACATAACCACTCACCAGTATGGAGTATAAAAACTCTGGACGGCCCTCACCTGTCCGACTTTAAAACACACGCTGATTGTGTTTCTCCCGTGAGACCAAATACACATCACGTCTGCATACATACACTCAGTTCAAGCCCTCCATTGACTGACAGGACGTCCAAGTAGGTGAAACTCAAGTACACTACACTTCCCGTTCACCTACCACGCGCAAGAGAGACAATGCTGGCGGACCCCCCCTGACCTCGAATCAGGTTTAGAGACAATAATCACCAATACAACACAAGTGTACTCACTCAGTTAACCAGGCCGGCCTACACAAGCATACTACCACATGTACACATGAAGCTGAAGCACTGTAGTCTCGAAGATCAGCCACGACCACCTTCCCAAGGTCACGCAACTTAGGCAAGGTGTGAAATAATAACTTGCAATAAAAACCTATGAGGATTACCTGTTGTATTATTAACTCACAATAATAACCTACAATAATAGCCTATTGTAATAATATCCTGAAATAATAACCTATATGTTCAGCTTCTTTTTAAAACCCAATTATATATTTTGTTCTTAGTCCTTTTTAACTATTATTGAAGCCAAACTTCTGAGGTGACTTTATGTTTCATCTGTTGTTCAGGACTTTATTAAACATATTCGGTTGCTGCGTTTATTACTTGTTTTGCGAAATTATATTAAAATGTTCACTTAAAGTAAAAGGAAGCAGGAATCCTGTTAGGGTCGACCTCAAGCCCGTCGGGACCCCAGTGGATGACTCTACACACAGACCATGACTCTTCCTGATTAGTCAAAACTCACAAAGTATTATATAGCAACCCGTCCTCCTAAGGTTTCCCAACGTCAAGAAACTTTCGTACTAAGGTTCCATTATCTTAACCTACCAGAGGACCCCAAACAGAAAATAGGAGATTATGAAAATTTCACGAACCGCTACCATTTTCCAGTACGACAATTTTTGGCCTTAGGTAGAGTATACGTCAAAATTTAACGTTCTATTTGGAGGACGGGTTGTATATAGACCTTCACCTCAACACTAAGTGACACTAAGAACCTTTATCTGAAGAGAAGTGATAACCATTAAGGAGTAAAAACTGCCCCCAAGTACTTATGAGAAAAGTCTTAATACAAGACTCCTGTTATTTTAAGAAAGAAAACGTTGACTCGTGTCAAGACTGTTATGACCTCTGGGTCATCAGAGGTCACCAATGTGTTGGCATTAATCAACGGTTGCACTTTAGATATCACGTGATCATGTATACTCTGTAGCTCGCTTACCACGTAGGCATGTATACTGTAGAGCTGACCTGACGGCCACGTAGTCATGTATACTGTAGAGCTGACCTGACGGCCACGTAGTCATGTATACTGTAGAGCTGACCTGACAGCCACGTGGTCATGAGAAGGTGCTGGTCTTGCAACCAAAAGGTCATATATTTTGTATAATTGGCTTGTCTGGTAACGAGGTGGTCATATATACTCTGGAGATGTTAACCTAGTAACAATGTTGTCATGTATACTCTGGAGATGTTAACCTAGTAACGATATTGTCATTTATACTCTGGAGATGTTAACCTAGTAACGATGTTGTCATGTATACTCTAGAAATGTTAACCTAGTAACGATGTTGTCATGTATACTCTGGAGATATTAATCCTAGCAACGCTGTTCTCTTGTATACTGCAAAGCTGCTTGTCTGAAAACAACATTGTTTTGTACACAGCGAAGCTGGCATGTCTGGCAACCATGAAATTCTCAATATTGTGTAACTGCTTGTCTGGTAAACCAAGAGATCAGATACACTGTGATTACACACAGAAATCAAGTATTCGAACCTACGTCCGGGAGCATCCTAGACGCTACCTTTATCGACTGAGCTACGACATGGTAAAAGAGTTGAAACGGAAATTTTACTGAACTCACTGCATCACGCTATTGTGATTTCTTTGTGTAATGAAGTAAAGGCGAAGAGGGAGAACGGCCTATTGACATAGCTCGAGTGCATAGGGGAGTTGTGTAAAACCCTGGTTTGTGTCTCGTAGAGACTGCAGGATCCAGTAAGTTCAGTAGAACTTCGATTTTTACTCTTTTACCATGTCGTAGCTCAGTCGATAAAGGTAGCGTATGGGATGCTCCCGGACGTAGGTTAGAATCCTCGTCACGGCCCTTCTGGATTTATACACTGATGTTAGTTTACCTGGCAACCACATGTTCATGTAACCTGTAGAAGCCCTCGTCTGGCAGTCACATTCTCAGGTATACTGTGGAGTTGTCAGTCTAACAACCTGCGAACAAACCCGGACCTTATAAACCTGTTCTTATAGCGTAAGTAATAACTAGAAGTTATAACCAGCTGTAATTATCTGCCGAAATAACTTTGAAAATTCATTGTGTTTTTGCCTTTGGCAATATTTTGCTGTAACAGCTGCAGAAATTGCTTATCACAATTACTACAATAACAGCCTTTAATGATACCTCGCAGTAATAACCTTCCGAAATAATCTCTCTCAAGAGAAATATATATTATTGTAACCCGTTTTTATCTGTTATTGAATAAGGAATAATATCTTCCATGTGATATTATGAGTACAAATTGCAACATGGCATCATGTTGCATCATGATGCAGCTCCTTGAGCCTATTTTAAAACGTATTATGTGAATTTGGGATTTATTTTATAAGCTTAAATAAAGGAAAAAATCTTAATAATCAGCCGTAAGAAACTGCAGTATTATCCTGCTGTAATAACCGCTCGTAGTGATTTCAGATAATTACCTTCTGTAAAGAATAACTAATAACCTGCAGTAATAGCCGGAAGTAATAGTAAGTAATAGTTTGTGTAAATCAATTAGTTGATAAACTATCCCTAGTGACCTGTTATTATAACCCACATTTATAATCAGTATCAAAATCCTGAATGAACAGCCAGCTGGTGTAACAACCTGCAATTATAACTGACACTAAAAAGCTACGAGAGGAGCCTGTTGTAATAATAACTCACAATAATAATCTACAATAATAGCCTGTTCTAATAATATCCCGGAGTAATAACCTATATGTTCAGTTTCTTTTGAACCACAATTATATCCTTTGCTCTTAGTCGCTTTTAATTGTTATTGAAGCCAAACTTCTGAGGTGACTTCATGTTTCATCTGCTGTTCAGGACTTTATTCAACATGTTCGGTTGCTGAGTTTATTACGTGTTTTGGGAAATTATGTTAAAATGTTCACTTAAGGTAAAAGGTAGATCAGCAAGCTCATGGGGTCGACCTGAGGACCGTCGGGACCCCAGCAGGTGACTCCAGACTCTGACCATGACTCTTCCTTATTAATGAAGTTCTCAACCCAGTATTTTATTCACATCCTCTGGTGATCCGCCTGAACGACCAAATAATTCATCACAGTAGCCATTCGTATTAAACCAGCACATTTATTACGTATCCCTATACATGGATACTCACATTGTTTAATATGAAATAAATTTGTTTGAGATTGTTTCTTTGTATGAACATGTGTATACTTTTGAAATGTGTAGTATAACTTGGCAACATAGATAAAGCATAGTGCGGGCTTGCTATATAACCACAGGTATTATACCTGCATTAATCTGGTCAGTTTGGACCAAATAATTGTACGTGTACATTTGTGGCAGTTGCTGGATGTCACCTTTTAATATTGATATTATTATTATTTTCCTTTGATTAAGCATGTGGCATTGTAACACTTGTCACAACCCAGGAACACACAATACACTCGTATAGAAACACACACACTGGTAACACTTTACATTATTCTTTGCCAGGAAAGCTCCCGCATTAATTACATATAGAACAGAAATATCCCGCATTGAAAGCATTAATTACATTACTGTTACAATACCGTAATATGACGACCGGAAGGAACTTCTCCTGAAATTGAATTCACATGTGGACATGGGGAAATTACATAAACATTTACATAAATAGAAATGTAATCAACACATAACCCCTCACCAGTATGGAGTATAATAACTCTGGACGGCCCTCACCTGTCCGACTTTAATACACATGCTGAATGTGTTTCTCCCGTGAGGCCAAATACACATCACGTCTGCATACATACACTCAGTTCAAGCCCTCCATTGACTGACAGGACGTCCAAGTAGGTGAAACTCAAGTACACTACACTTCCCGTTCACCTACCACGCGCAAGAGAGACAATGCTGGCGGACCCCCCCTGACCTCGAATCAGGTTTAGAGACAATAATCACCAATACAACACAAGTGTACTCACTCAGTTAACCAGGCCGGCCTACACAAGCATACTACCACATGTACACATGAAGCTGAAGCACTGTAGTCTCGAAGATCAGCCACGACCACTTTCCCAAGGTCACGCAACTTAGGCAAGGTGTGCAATAATAACTTGCAATAAAAACCTATGAGGATAACCTGTTGTATTATTAACTCACAATAATAACCTACAACAATAGCCTGTTGTAATAATATCCTGAAATAATAACCTATATGTTCAGCTTCTTTTTAAAACCCAATTATATATTTTGTTCTTAGTCCTTTTTAACTATTATTGAAGCCAAACTTCTGAGGTGACTTTATGTTTCACGTGTTGTTCACGACTTTATTAAACATGTTCGGTTGCTGCGTTTATTACTTGTTTTGCGAAATTATATTAAAATGTTCACTTAAAGTAAAAGGAAACAGCCATTCTGCTTGGGTCGACCTGAGGACCGTCGGGACCCCAGTGGATGACTCTACACACTGACCATGACTCTTCCTGATTAGTCAAGACTCACAAAGTATTATATAGCAACCCGTCCTCCTAAGGTTTCCCAACGTCAAGAAACTTTCGTACTAAGGTTCCATTATCTTAACCTACCAGAGGACCCCAAACAGAAAATAGGAGATTATGAAAATTTCACGAACCGCTACCATTTTCCAGTACGACAATTTTTCTTTAGGTAGAGTATACGTCAAAATTCGACGTTCTATTTGGAGGACGGGTTGTATATAGACCTTCACCTCAACACTAAGTGACACTGAGAACCTTTATCTAAAGGAATTAATAAGCATTAAGGAGTGAAAACTGCCCTCAAGTAGTAATCAGAAATTCTTAATACAAGACTGCTGTTATTTTAAGAATGAAAACGTTGACTCGTGTCAAGACTGTTATGACCTCTGGGTCATCAGAGGTCACCAGTGTGTTTACTTATGTTATCATTAATCAACGGTTGCACTGTAGATATCACGTGATCATTTATTCTGTGTAGCTCACTTACCACGTAGTCATGTATACTGTAGAGCTGACCTGACAGCCACGTGGTCATGAGAAGCTGCTGGTCTTGCAACCAAAAGGTCATATATTTTGTATAATTGGCTTGTCTGGTAACGAGGTGGTCATATATACTCTGGAGATGTTAACCTAGTAACAATGTTGTCATATATATTCTGGAGATGTAAGCCTAGCAACGATATTGTCATTTATACTCTGCAGATGTTAACCTAGTAACGATGTTGTCATGTATACTCTAGAAATGTTAACCTAGTAACGATGTTGTCATGTATACTCTGGAGATATTAATCCTAGCAACTCTGTTCTCATGTATACTGCAAAGCTGCTTGTCTGAAAACTACCTTGTTTTGTACACAGCGAAGCTGGCATGTCTGGTAACCATGAAATTCTCAATATTGTGGAACTGCTTGTCTGGTAAACCAAGAGATCAGATACACTGTTATTACACACAGAAATCAAGTATTCGAACCTACGTCCGGGAGCATCCCAGACGCTACCTTTATCGACTGAGCTACGACATGGTAAAAGAGTTGAAACGGAAATTCTACTGAACTCACTGCATCACGCTATTGTGATTTCTGTGTGTAATGAAGTAAAGGTGAAGAGGGAGAACGGCCTATTGACATAGCTCGAGTGCATAGGGGAGTTGTGTAAAACCCTGGTTTGTGTCTCGTAGAGACTGCAGGATCCAGTAAGTTCAGTAGAACTTCAATTTTTACTCTTTTACCATGTTGTAGCTCAGTCGATAAAGGTAGCGTTTGGATGCTACCGGACGTAGGTTCGAATCCTCGTCAAGGCCCTTGTGGATTTATACACTGATTTTGGTTTACCTGGCAACCACATGTTCATGTAACCTGTAGAAGCCCTCGTCTGGCAGTCACATTCTCAGGTATACTGTGGAGTTGTCAGTCTAACAACCTGCGAACATAACCAGACCTTATAACCTGTTCTTATAACGTAAGTAATAACTAGAAGTTATAACCAACTGTAATTATCTGATGAAATAACTTTGAAAATTCATGGAGTTTTTGCCTTTGGCAATATTTTGCTGTAACAGCTGCAGAAATTGCTTATCATAATTACCACAATAACAGCCTTTAATGATACCTCACAGTAATAACCTTCTGAAATAATCTCTCTCAAGAGAAATATATATTATCGTAACCCGTTTTTATCTGTTATTGAATAAGGAATAATATCTTCCATGTGAGATATTATAAGTACAAATTGCAACATGGCATCATGTTGCATCATGATGCAGCTCCTTGAGCCTATTTTAAAACGTATTATGCGAATTTGGGATTTATTTTATAAGCTTGAATAAAGGAAAAATCTTAAAATTCAGCTGTAAGAAACTGCAGTATTATCCTGCTGTAATAACCGGAAGTAATCTCCGGTTATTACAGCAGGAAAACCTGCTGTAATCCGGTAATTACCTTTTGTAAAGAATAACACTAATGACCTGCAGTAATAACCGGAAGTAATAGTAAGCAATAGTTTGTGTAAATCAATTAGTTGATAAACTATCACTAGTCACCTGTTATTATAACCCACATTTATAATCAGTATCAAAATCCTGAATGAACAGCCAGCTGATATAACAACCTGCAATTATAACTTGCACTAAAAAGCTACGAGAGGAGCCTGTTGTAATAATAACTCACAATAATAATCTACAATAATAGCCTGTTCTAATAATATCCCGGAGTAATAACCTATATGTTCAGCTTCTTTTTAAACACAATTATATCTTTTGCTCTTAGTCGCTTTTAATTGTTATTGAAGCCAAACTTCTGAGGTGACTTCATGTTTCATCTGCTGTTCAGGACTTCATTCAACATGTTCGGTTGCTGAGTTTATTACGTGTTTTGGGAAATTATATTAAAATGTTGACTTAAGGTAAAAGGTAGATCAGCTAGCTCATGGGGTCGACCTGAGGACCGTCGGGACCCCAGCAGGTGACTCCAGACTCTGACCATGACTCTTCCTTATTAATAAAGTTCTCATCCCAGTATTTTATTCACATCCTCTGGTGATCCGCCTGAACGACCAAATAATTCATCACAGTAGCCATTCGTATTAAACCACCACAGTTATTACGTATCCCTATACATGGATACTCACATTGTTTAATATGAAATAAAATTGTTTGAGATTGTTTCTTTGTATGAACATGTGTATACTTTTGAAATGTGTAGTATACCTTGGCAACATAGTTAAAGCATAGTGCGGGCTTGCTATATGACCACAGGTATTATACCTGTATTAATCTGGTCAGTTTGGACCAAATAATTGTACGTGTATATTTGTGGCAGTTGCTAGATGTCACCTTTTAATATTAATATTATTATTATTTTCCTTTGATTAAGCATGTGGCATTGTAACCTATATTATTTACATTTTGCCGTTATATTTTAGTTTTCATTCATATCCGTGTGAGATCGATTGCTTTTCTCATTAGTTGCATTTAAGTAAAAGTTCTTGTTTAGCATCCCTTCTCCTGGATGAAGGCGGGAGCAGTATTGTGGGTAGAGAGTCCAAGGGAGACTTCAGTTTGCTGGAGGTACTGAGTCGGGGAACATCATGTCTGATAAGTCTGTTAACGCTTAATCTTGTTTCGTTGTAGTAGATTATTTATCTGGTGAGATAATTTATATATTATTGTGTTGATTTGCCATCTGATTATACTGTAATACATTTTTGAATAATCTTAAAGCTATATTATATATACGTATTTTTATGTGCATGTTTTTATATCCTATTATTGTATTTTCTTCCTGTTTTGTACTGACTCACGAGGCACTCTGGTAGAGCATATTTAGAGACAGTGACTAACCCGTGACTATGCTTATCACTGTCCCCTAACTCTACGAGCTGTGTGAACGAGCAGTAACAAAATAAACCCTCAATAATAATGTGCCACAATATTTCTCAATAACAATCCACCAAAATAATCCTACATAATAATCCACTACAATAACCCTCCATAATAATCCACGAGAATAATCCAACAGAATAAGCCACCATGCTAACCCTCTATAATAATAGAAAAACAAAAACCCTCTAAAATAATCCACCACAATGCTCAATCATTATGGACGAACAGGAGGAGGACACGGGAGAGAATCAATAATAGCGAGAATACGCCTTGGACACAAATATCCATTGAGATTCGGAA
Organism: Procambarus clarkii; assembly: GCF_040958095.1. Taxonomy (NCBI): domain Eukaryota; kingdom Metazoa; phylum Arthropoda; class Malacostraca; order Decapoda; family Cambaridae; genus Procambarus; species Procambarus clarkii. The sequence goes on from NC_091177.1 coordinate 32,727,460, forward strand.
TGGAAACTACAGTTGATCAGCGGATTTGCAGAATCTGTGATGAGAGTGACAGACACCGCTTTGACCACTATCTACGTGAATGTGAACACCTGGGGACATTATAAATATATTTAGAATAATAAACCCCACATTGTTTGAGTTAGGAAAACACTATTTGTCAAATATTTGTCAAATTACCTCCAAATCAAATTTGGAGGGTAACAAATTAATTTGCTCCCCTCCAAAATTTTTAACTACAATAACCTACCTGAATAATCCACCTGAAGAACCCTCCATAATAATCCACAAAAATAACCCACCATAATAATCCACCACAATAATACTCCATAATAATCCACCACAATAACCCTTCAGAACAATCCATCACAATAACCCTCCCTACTAATCCACGACAATAACCCTCCATAATAATCCACCACAATAGCCCTCAATTACCCTCAAATTTGATCTTCGTAATGAATGAAAAGTAGACTTTCCAATAATATGTAAAGGAAAATGTCCTTAGAGACTTGATTATATGTAAGGTTACGTGTAAGGTAAAGTACCTCTGTACTTCAGTGTCATGTACTTAACCTTTTCTAAGTTAACTTATCAAAACTTAAATTTTCCAAAGTTTTGATGTAATGTTTATCTTGAGTTGGTGAATTACTGGATCATTGGGCCCTGTACTGTACTCACCTAGTTGTACTCACCTAGTTGTGCTTCCACTGTCCCCGTGGCACAGTGGAAAAACACTCACCCTGCGTTTCGCGAGCGTTCTTGTCTGGGTTCGTATCCTGACCGGTGAGGATTGACTGAGTGCCAATCCGCTGTTGCCTCGGTTCACCCAGCAGTAAATCGGTACCTTGTTGATAAACGATTTGGCGAGTCGGATTCCGGGGAAAAAATTAGGATTAAAGACCTGCCCGAAACGCTATGCTTGCTAGTTACTTTACAAGAATGTAACAATTCTTATATATATAAATATATAACAAGTTGAAAATTGTGAGAGGTCTATGAAGTACTACAATACGTGAGGTCTAGGAAGTACTCCAGTACTAAACATGTGAGGTCTAGGATGTACTCCAGTACTAAACGTGTGTGGTCAAGGAAGTACTCCAGTACTAAACATGTGAGGTCTAGGAAGTACTCCAGTACTAAACGTGTGAGGTCAAGGAAGTACTCCAGTGCTAAACGTGTGAGGTCAAGGAAGTACTCCAGTACTAAACGTGTGAGGTCTAGGAAGTACTCCAGTACTAAACGTGCAAGGTCAAGGAAGTACTCCAGTACTAAACGTGTGAGGTCTAGGAAGTACTCCAGTACTAAACGTGCGAGGTCAAGGAAGTACTCCAGTACTAAACGTGCGAGGTCCATGAAGTACTCCAGTACTAAACGTGAGAGGTCAAGGAAGTACTCCCGTACTAAACGTGTGAGGTCAAGGAAGTACTCCAGTACTAAACGTTTGAGGTCTAGGAAGTACTCCAGTACTAAACGTGTGAGGTCAAGGAAGTACTCCAGTACTAAACGTGTGAGGTCAAGGAAGTACTCCAGTACTAAACGTGTGAGGTCAAGGAAGTACTCCAGTACTAAACGTGTGAGGTCAAGGATTACTCCAGTACTAAACGTGTGAGGTCAAGGAAGTACTCCAGTACTAAACATGTGAGGTCAAGGAAGTACTCCAGTACTAAACGTGTGAAGTCAAGGAAGTACTCCAGTACTAAACGTGTTAGGTCAAGGAAGTACTCCTTGAAAACTGTTGACTTAAGGTAAATAAAAGAACCTCAGTTCTGTGGGGTCGACCTGAGGACTTTCGTGACTCCAGCGGGTGACCCCACACACTGACCTGAGGACCGCCGTGACCCCAGGGGTGACCCCACACACTGACCTGAGGACCGTCGTGACCCCATCGGGTGACCCCTCACACTGACCTGAGGGCCGTCGTGACCCCAGAGGGTGACCCCACACACTGACCTGAGGACTGTCGTGACCCCACACACTGATCTGAGGACCATCGTGACCCCAGAGGGTGACCCCACACACTGACCTGAGGACCGCCGTGACCCCACACACTGACCTGAGGACCGCCGTGACCCCAGCGGGTGACCCCACACACTGACCTGAGGACCGTCGTGACCCCACACACTGATCTGAAGACCGCCGTGACCCCAGCGGGTGACCCCACACACTGACCTGAGGACCATCGTGACCCCAGCGGGTGACCCCACACACTGACCTGAGGACGGTCGTGACCCCAGCGGGTGACCCCACACACTGAAATGGGGACCGTCGTGACCCCAGCGGGTGACCCCACACACTGACCTAAGGACCGTCGTGACCCCAGAGGGTGACGCCACACACTGACCTGAGGACCGTCGTGACCCCAGAGGGTGACCCCACACACTGACCTGAGGATCGTCGTGACTCCACACACTGACCTGAGGACCGTCGTGACCCCAGAGGGTGACCCCACACACTGACCTGAGGACCGTCGTGACCCCAGAGGGTGACCCCACACACTGACCTGAGGACCGTCGTGACCCCAGAGGGTGACCCCACACACTGACCTGAGGACCGTCGTGACCCCTCACACTGATCTGAGGACCGTCGTGACCCCACACACTGACCTGAGGACCGACGTGACCCTAGAGGGTGACCTCACACACTGACCTGAGGACCGTCGTGACCCCAGAGGGTGACCCCACACACTGACCTGAGGACCGTCGTGACCCCACACACTGATCTGAGGACCGTCGTGACCCCAGAGGGTGACCCCACACACTGACCTGAGGACCGCCGTGACCCCACGCACTGACCTGAGGACCGCCGTGACCCCAGCGGGTGACCCCACACACTGACCTGAGGACCGTCGTGACCCCACACACTGATCTGAAGACCGCCGTGACCCCAGCGGGTGACCCCACACACTGACCTGAGGACCATCGTGACCCCAGCGGGTGACCCCACACACTGACCTGAGGACGGTCGTGACCCTAGCGGGTGACCCCACACACTGACCTGAGGACCGTCGTGACCCCCGCGGGTGACCCCACACACTGACCTGAGGACTGTCGTGACCCCAGAGGGTGACCCCACACACTGACCTGAGGACCGTCGTGACCCCAGAGGGTGACCCCACACACTGACCTGAGGACCGTCGTGACCCCAGAGGGTGACCCCACCCACTGACCTGAGGACCGTCGTGACCCTAGAGGGTGACCCCACACACTGACCTGAGGACCGTCGTGACCCCAGAGGGTGGACCCCACACACTGACCTGAGGACCGTCGTGACCCCTCACACTGATCTGAGGACCGTCGTAACCCCACACACTGACCTGAGGACCGTCGTGACCCTAGAGGGTGACCCCACACATTGACCTGAGGACCGTCGCGACCCCAGAGGGTGGACCCCACACACTGACCTGAGGACCGTCGTGACCCCACACACTGATCTGAGGACCGTCGTGACCCCAGAGGGTGACCCCACACACTGACCTGAGGACCGCCGTGACCCCACACACTGACCTGAGGACCGTCGTGACCCCAGAGGGTGGACCCCACACACTGACCTGAGGACCGTCGTGACCCCTCACACTGATCTGAGGACCGTCGTAACCCCACACACTGACCTGAGGACCGTCGTGACCCTAGAGGGTGACCCCACACATTGACCTGAGGACCGTCGCGACCCCAGAGGGTGGACCCCACACACTGACCTGAGGACCGTCGTGACCCCACACACTGATCTGAGGACCGTCGTGACCCCAGAGTGTGACCCCACACACTGACCTGAGGACCGCCGTGACCCCACACACTGACCTGAGGACCGCCGTGACCACAGCGGGTGACCCCACACACTGACCTGAGGACCGTCGTGACCCCACACACTGATCTGAAGATCGCTGTGACCCCAGCGGGTGACCCCACACACTGACCTGAGGATCATCGTGACCCCAGCGGGTGACCCCACACACTGACCTGAGGACCGTCGTGACCCCAGAGGGTGACCCCACACACTGACCTGAGGACCGTCGTGACCCCAGAGGGTGACCCCACACACTGACCTGAGGACCGTCGTGACCCCAGCGGGTGACCCCACACACTGACCTGAGGACCGTCGTGACCCCAGAGGGTGACCCCAAACACTGACCTGAGGACCGTCGTGACCCCACACACTGACCTGAGGGCCGTCGTGACCCCAGAGGGTGACCCCCCACACACTGACCTGAGGTCCGTCGTGACCCCAGCGGGTGACCCCACACACTGACCTGATGACAACCGTGACCCCAGAGGGTGACCCCACACACTGACCTGAGGACCGTCGTGACCCCAGAGGGTGACCCCACACACTGACCTGAGGACCGTCGTGACCCCAGCGGGTGACCCCACACACTGACCTGAGGACCGTCGTGACCCCAGAGGGTGACCCCACACACTGACCTGAGGACCGTCGTGACCCCATTGGGTGACCCCTCACACTGACCTGAGGACCGTCGTGACCCCAGAGGGTGACCCCACACACTGACCTGAGGACCGTCGTGACCCCAGAGGGTGACCCCAAACACTGACCTGAGGACCGTCGTGACCCCACACACTGACCTGAGGGCCGTCGTGACCCCAGAGGGTGACCCCACACACTGACCTGAGGACCGTCGTGACCCCAGCGGGTGACCCCACACACTGACCTAAGGACCGTCGTGACCCCAGAGGGTGACCCCACACACTGACCTGAGGACCGTCGTGACCCCAGAGGGTGACCCCACACACTGACCTGAGACCCGTCGTGACCCCAGCGGGTGACCCCACACACTGACCTGAGGACCGCCGTGACCCCAGGGGTGACCCCACACACTGACCTGAGGACCGTCGTGACCCCATCGGGTGACCCCTCACACTGACCTGAGGGCCGTCGTGACCCCAGAGGGTGACCCCACACACTGACCTGAGGACTGTCGTGACCCCACACACTGATCTGAGGACCATCGTGACCCCAGAGGGTGACCCCACACACTGACCTGAGGACCGCCGTGACCCCAGCGGGTGACCCCACACACTGACCTGAGGACCGTCGTGACCCCACACACTGATCTGAAGACCGCCGTGACCCCAGCGGGTGACCCCACACACTGACCTGAGGACCATCGTGACCCCAGCGGGTGACCCCACACACTGACCTGAGGACGGTCGTGACCCCAGCGGGTGACCCCACACACTGAACTGGGGACCGTCGTGACCCCAGCGGGTGACCCCACACACTGACCTGAGGACCGTCGTGACCCCAGAGGGTGACCCCACACACTGACCTGAGGACCGTCGTGACCCCAGAGGGTGACCCCACACACTGACCTGAGGATCGTCGTGACTCCACACACTGACCTGAGGACCGTCGTGACCCCAGAGGGTGACCCCACACACTGACCTGAGGACCGTCGTGACCCCAGAGGGTGACCCCACACACTGACCTGAGGACCGTCGTGACCCCAGAGGGTGACCCCACACACTGACCTGAGGACCGTCGTGACCCCTCACACTGATCTGAGGACCGTCGTGACCCCACACACTGACCTGAGGACCGTCGTGACCCTAGAGGGTGACCCCACACACTGACCTGAGGACCGTCGTGACCCCAGAGGGTGACCCCACACACTGACCTGAGGACCGTCGTGACCCCACACACTGATCTGAGGACCGTCGTGACCCCAGAGGGTGACCCCACACACTGACCTGAGGACCGCCGTGACCCCACACACTGACCTGAGGACCGCCGTGACCCCAGCGGGTGACCCCACACACTGACCTGAGGACCGTCGTGACCCCACACACTGATCTGAAGACCGCCGTGACCCCAGCGGGTGACCCCACACACTGACCTGAGGACCATCGTGACCCCAGCGGGTGACCCCACACACTGACCTGAGGACGGTCGTGACCCTAGCGGGTGACCCCACACACTGACCTGAGGACCGTCGTGACCCCCGCGGGTGACCCCACACACTGACGTGAGGACTGTCGTGACCCCAGAGGGTGACCCCACACACTGACCTGAGGACCGTCGTGACCCCAGAGGGTGACCCCACACACTGACCTGAGGACCGTCGTGACCCCAGAGGGTGACCCCACACACTGACCTGAGGACCGTCGTGACCCTAGAGGGTGACCCCACACACTGACCTGAGGACCGTCGTGACCCCAGAGGGTGGACCCCACACACTGACCTGAGGACCGTCGTGACCCCTCACACTGATCTGAGGACCGTCGTAACCCCACACACTGACCTGAGGACCGTCGTGACCCTAGAGGGTGACCCCACACATTGACCTGAGGACCGTCGCGACCCCAGAGGGTGGACCCCACACACTGACCTGAGGACCGTCGTGACCCCTCACACTGATCTGAGGACCGTCGTGACCCCAGAGGGTGACCCCACACACTGGCCTGAGGACCGCCGTGACCCCACTCACTGACCTGAGGACCGCCGTGACCACAGCGGGTGACCCCACACACTGACCTGAGGACCGTCGTGACCCCACACACTGATCTGAAGACCGCCGTGACCCCAGCGGGTGACCCCACACACTGACCTGAGGATCATCGTGACCCCAGCGGGTGACCCCACACACTGACCTGAGGACCGTCGTGACCCCAGAGGGTGACCCCACACACTGACCTGAGGACCGTCGTGACCCCAGAGGGTGACCCCACACACTGACCTGAGGACCGTCGTGACCCCAGCGGGTGACCCCACACACTGACCTGAGGACCGTCGTGACCCTAGAGGGTGACCCCAAACACTGACCTGAGGACCGTCGTGACCCCACACACTGACCTGAGGGCCGTCGTGACCCCAGAGGGTGACCCCACACACTGACCTGAGGACCGTCGTGACCCCAGCGGGTGACCCCACACACTGACCTGATGACAACCGTGACCCCAGAGGGTGACCCCACACACTGACCTGAGGACCGTCGTGACCCCAAAGGGTGACCCCACACACTGACCTGAGGACCGTCGTGACCCCAGCGGGTGACCCCACACACTGACCTGAGGACCGTCGTGACCCCAGAGGGTGACCCCACACACTGACCTGAGGACCGTCGTGACCCCATTGGGTGACCCCTCACACTGACCTGAGGACCGTCGTGACCCCAGAGGGTGACCCCACACACTGACCTGAGGACCGTCGTGACCCCAGAGGGTGACCCCAAACACTGACCTGAGGACCGTCGTGACCCCACACACTGACCTGAGGGCCGTCGTGACCCCAGAGGGTGACCCCACACACTGACCTGAGGACCGTCGTGACCCCAGCGGGTGACCCCACACACTGACCTATGGACCGTCGTGACCCCAGAGGGTGACCCCACACACTGACCTGAGGACCGTCGTGACCCCAGAGGGTGACCCCACACACTGACCTGAGGACCGTCGTGACCCCAGCGGGTGACCCCACACACTGACCTGAGGACCGTCGTGACCCCAGAGGGTGACCCCACACACTGACCTGAGGACCGTCGTGACCCCAGAGGGTGACCCCTCACACTGACCTGAGGACCGTCGTGACCCCAGAGGGTGACCCCACACACTGACCTGAGGACCGTCGTGACCCCTTACACTGATCTGAGGACCGTCGTGACCCCACACACTGACCTGAGGACCGTCGTGACCCCAGAGGGTGACCCCACACACTGACCTGAGGACCGTCGTGACCCCACACACTGACTTGAGGACCGTTGTGACCCCAGAGGGTTACCCCACACACTGACCTGAGGACCGTCGTGACCCCATTGGGTGACCCCTCACACTGACCTGAGGACCGTCGTGACCCCAGAGGGTGACCCCACACACTGACCTGAGGACCGTCGTGACCCCTCACACTGATCTGAGGACCGTCGTGACCCCACACACTGACCTGAGGACCGTCGTGACCCCTCACACTGATCTGAGGACCGTCGTGACCCCACACACTGACCTGAGGACCGTCGTGACCCTAGAGGGTGACCCCACACACTGACCTGAGGACCGTCGTGACCCCAGAGGGCGACCCCACACACTGACCTGAGGACCGTCGTGACCCCAGCGGGTGACCCCACACACTGACCTGAGGACCGTCGTGACCCCAGAGGGTGACCCCATACACTGACCTGAGGACCGTCGTGACCCCTCACACTGATCTGAGGACCGTCGTGACCCCACACACTGACCTGAGGACCGTCGTGACCCCACACACTGACCTGAGGACCGTTGTGACCCCAGAGGGTGACCCCACACACTGACCTGAGGACCGTCGTGACCCCAGCAGGTGACCCCACACACTGACCTGAGGACCGTCGTGACCCCAATGGGTGACCCCTCACACTGACCAGAGGGCCATCGTGACCCCATTGCGTGACCCCACACACTGACCTGAGGACCGTCATGACCCTATTGGGTGACCCCACACACTGACCTGAGGACCGTAGTGACCCCATTGGGTGACCCCACACACTGACCTGAGGACCGTCGTGACCCCTCACACTGATCTGAGGACCGTCGTGACCCCATTGGGTGACCCCTCACACTGACCAGAGGGCCGTCGTGACGCCATACACTGACCTGAGGACCGTCGTAACCCCGGCGGGTGACCGCACACATCGGCGTGCCAATTATCAGGTTGTGAGATATCAACCAGACAAAGCTTTGCAACGTCAAGCGGCTTGCAGAGAAAAATAATCAGCAACGTCGTAGAAGCAACAATCATGACAGGACCTTTCAAAGGTGAAGATGTCCTCATTCTTCTCATTCCTATGATACAACGGATATGCCATTTCTATTTAAGAGATTTTAATTTCCAATTCGATTGCAGTTTGCAATCACCATTGCAGGGGCGCCCGACGCAATGATTGGACAGCGCTTTGAATTCATAGTCCTGAGGTCCCGGGTTCAATCCCCAGTGGAGGCGGAGACAAATGGGCAAAAAAGTTTCTTTCACCCCTGATGCCCCTGTTACCTAGCAGTAAATAGGTACCTGGGAGTTAGACAGCTGCTACAGGCTGCTTCCTGTGGTGGGTAACAAAAAGGAGGCCGGGCCGTAGGGAAGCTAAGCCCGGAAATCATCTTAAGATAACCTCAAGATAACCATCAACAAAGCTCAGGGCCAATCTTTAGAATTGTGCAGTTTATATCAATACACGGATTGCTTCTCACATGGACAATTATATGTTGTGTGTTCTGAAGTCAGCAAACCAGACACTCTCTATATCTCCACAGACAATGGAACAACAAAAAGTATTGTATATCCACAAGCATTGTGAAATTAAACATACCATAAACGTGCACTTTTTCTTTTCTCTCTTTTCCATTTAACCAGACTGAGCCACAGCAACGCGTGGCAGGTACAGCTAGTATATATATATACTAGCTGTACTATATACTATACTATATATGTACTATACTATATACATATATATATATATATATATATATATATATATATATATATATATATATATATATATATATATATATATATATATATATATATATATAATATATATATATATATATATATATATATATATATATATATATATATTATATATATATATATATATATATATATATATATATATATATATATATATATATATATATATATATATATATATATATATATATATATATATATATGTCGTACCTAATAGCCAGAACGCACTTCTCAGCCTACTATTCAAGGCCCGATTTGCCTAATAAGCCAAGTTTTCATGAATTAATGTTTTTTCGTCTACCTAACCTACCTAACCTAACCTAACCTAGCTTTTTTTGGCTACCTAACCTAACCTTACCTATAAATATAGGTTAGGTTAGGTTAGGTAGGGTGGGTTAGGTTCGGTCATATATCTACGTTAATTTTAACTCCAATAAAAAAAAATTGACCTCATACATAGAGAAAAGGGTTGCTTTATCATTTCATAAGAAAAAAATTATAGTAAATATATTAATTCAGGAAAACTTGGCTTATTAGGCAAATCGGGCCTTGAATAGTAGGCTGAGAAGTGAGTTCTGGCTACTAGGTACGACATATATATATATATATATATATATATATATATATATATATATATATATATATATATATATATATATATATATATATATATATATATATATATATATATATATATATATATATATATATATATATATATATATAAGAAGGAAAGTGAAACGCCATGCAACCTCTGAAGAGACAACTAACACAACACCTATACCATCTATTAGACTATTTTACAGGAACTTCTTTTCCACAGCTCATAAAACAGAGGAAAGGGTCCTGAGAGATATTGTTAATAGAAACGTTATCCCTACAGACAAAAATCAGAGGATACAACTGACGATTTACTATAAAACCAGAAAAACGGCCAGCCTACTCATGAGAAACTCTCCAGACACAAAGCAGAACGCTTTAAAAGAGACCAACGTCGTCTATGCCTTTAAATGCCCACTTGGGGACTATAAGCTCCAAAAAACCCAGTATATAGGCAAGACAACATCTCTTTCTAGGCGTTTAACGATGCATAAACAACAGGGCTCCATTAAGGAACATATAATCTCTTCCCACAACCAAACCATCGCCAGAGAAATCCTAGTAAAAACACAGAAATCATCGATAGATACAGCGATAGCAGACGGCTTGACGTTTGCGAGGCACTACACATTAAGAAATCAACACCAGCAATCAACAGCCAATTAATGCACAACTATATTCTACCCACCTCAAGACTCCGCTCCAATATAGAAGCATCAAGAAATATGGACCAATAGGCTTTCTACAATCACTTCCATTTCAATACCCATTGTTTCGTGTTCTGTCTTGTGTTGATGAAATTAATACCCTATTAATGCCACCTCTTGTTCTGTCTTGTGTTGATGAAATTAATACCCTATTAATGCCACCTCACCCCATCCACCCCACTCAAATGTAGATATATATATATATATATATATATATATATATATATATATATATATATATATATATATATATATATATATATATATATATATCGTACCTAGTAGCCAGAACGCACTTCTCAGCCTACTATGCAAGGCCCGATTTGTTAATAAGCCAAGTTTTCCTGAATTAATATATTTTTTCTATTTTTTTTCTTATGTAATGATAAAGCTACCCATTTCATTATGTATGAGGTCAATTTTTTTTTATTTGAGTTAAAATTAACGTAGATATATGACCAAACCTAACCAACCCTACCTAACCTAACCTAACCTATCTTTATAGGTTAGGTTAGGTTAGGTAGCCGAAAAATTTAGATTAGGTTAGGTTAGGTAGTCGAAAAAACATTAATTCATGAAAATTTGGCTTATTAGGCAAATCGGGCCTTGCATAGTAGGCTGAGAAGTGCGTTCTGGCTACTAGGTACGACATATATATATATATATATATATATATATATGTCGTACCTAGTAGCCAGAACTCACTTCTGAGCCTACTATGCAAGGCCCGATTTGCCTAATAAGCCAAGTTTTCATGAATTAATTGCTTTTCGACTACCTAACCTACCTAACCTAACCTAACCTAACTTTTTCGGCTACCTAACCTAACCTAACCTATAAAGATAGGTTAGGTTAGGTTAGGTAGGGTTGGTTAGGTTCGGTCATATATCTACGTTAATTTTAACTCCAATAAAAAAAAATTCACCTCTTACATAATGAAATGGGTTGCTTTATCATTTCATAAGAAAAAAATTAGAGAAAATATATTATTTCATGAAAACTAGGCTTATTAGGCAAATCAGGCCTTGCATTGTAGGCTGAAAAGTGAGTTCTGGCTACTAGGTACGACATATATATATATATATATATATATATATATATATATATATATATGTCGTACCTAGTAGCCAGAACTCACTTCTCAGCCTACTATTCAAGGCCCGATTTGCCTAATAAGCCTAGTTTTCCTGAATTAATATATTTACTATAATTTTTTTCTTATGAAATGATAAAGCAACCCTTTTCTCTATGTATGAGGTCAATTTTTTTTTATTGGAGTTAAAATTAACGTAGATATATGACCGAACCTAACCAACCCTACCTAACCTAACCTAACCTATATTTATAGGTAAGGTTAGGTTAGGTAGCCAAAAAAAGCTAGGTTAGGTTAGGTTAGGTAGGTTAGGTAGACGAAAAAATTCCCACCAGGAGACTCGAACCCTAGCCAGCACAGAAGCCTTCCAGCAACTGGCATAACAGGTACGCCTTAACCCTCTCCACCACCTGCTCAGACCCTTAAAAGAGATGGTAATTTCGGAGTATTTAAATACCACAAAGATCACCACCTCCCAAGAGCACTAGAGCAAGTGAGGGGTCATTTAGACGTTAATTTCATGAAGTCCCTGTTAATATGGGAAGACACAGTGTCTATGCTTAAGGCACAACTCTCCTAAACACGAGAGTCAAGTATACAACTTTAGAACACTTTCCCACCAGGAGACTCGAACCCTAGCCAGCACAGAAGCCTTCCAGCAACTGGCATAACAGGTACGCCTTAACCCTCTCCACCACCTGCTCAGACCCTTAAAAGAGATGGTAATTTCGGAGTATTTAAATACCACAAAGATCACCACCTCCCAAGAGCACTAGAGCAAGTGAGGGGTCATTTAGACGTTAATTTCATGAAGTCCCTGTTAATATGGGAAGACACAGTGTCTATGCTTAAGGCACAACTATATATATATATATATATGTCGTACCTAGTAGCCAGAACGCACTTCTATGCCTACTATGCATGGCCCGATTTGCCTAATAAGCCAAGTTTTCATGAATTAATTGCTTTTCGACTACCAAACCTACCTAACCTAACGTAACCTAACTTTTTCGGCTACCTAACCTAACATAACCTATAAAAATAGGTTAGGTTAGGTTAGGTAGGGTTGGTTAGATTCGGTCATATATCTACGTTAATTTTAACCCAGATAAAAAAAAATTGACCTCATACGTAATGAAATGGGTAGCTTTATCATTTCATAAGAAAAAAATTAGAGAAATATATTATTTCCGGAAAATTTGGTTTATTAGGCAAATCGGGCCTTGCATAGTAGGCCGAGAAGTGCGTTCTGGCTACTAGGTACGACATATATATATATATATTTATATATATATATATATATATATATATATATATATATATATATATATATATATATATATATATATATATATATATATATATATATATATATATATATATATATATATATATATGTATGTATATACTCAGCACCAACAAGCTACAGCTAGTCTTCCTGTAAGTTTCAATGTCTCCCATGCAAGTAAGTTAATGCCACCATTCGTTTAGACAGAGATAGACGTGTCTTTTACCACCTTTGAGACCCTAGCTAAAAAACCTAGCTGGCCTGAAGATCAATGGTCTACCCTTCTCAGAGTGCATCTCACAGGTAGAGCTGGAGTTACTCTCAGTACCTTAGCGTCTGAGAATGACTACCAGACCCTGAAGCAAGCAGTTATAGACGCCTACCTTCTCTCCACCGACAGCTACAGACGAAAATTCTGTGGTTATCTAAAGGCAAGTACCACCACTTTTGTAGAATTTGCCAATACAAAGAAAAGATATTTCATGAAATGGCTAGAAGCAGCACATGTCTCTACATTTTCAGAACTCGTCAACCTCATTCTAGTTGAGGAATTCTTTAGACGTGCTCCCACTTCCATCCGTTTATATTTAGCAGACAAAGAAGAAACCGACTACATCAGATGTGCGAAGTCGGCTGACACCTACAGCCTCATACACCGGCTAACACCAGAACCACCTTCCAGTAAGAAGTCTTGGTAAGTTATGACAATGTGAGTACCGATCAACCGAGCTCCCAATTGTATTGTAAGTATTGCAAGCTCTATGGACATACCATAGATTAATGTGAGAAAGCTCAATACAAAGGCTATAGGCTCCTAAACCCAAACCGACTCCTCCAAAGTCCGGTAAGCCTGTGATGAATGTTGGTGTTCCTGTTAATGATCTTTCTCTCTTCAGCAAACACCTGTATCCTGGAACTGTCTCTGCCAACAGTACAGATTCGGAGGGACGTTTCGAATTGAAGATCTTGAGGGACACAGCGGCTCTTCAGTCAATAATATTGAAATCGGCTGTGCCTAACATCACCTACACCGGGGAAACCGTCCTTATCACTGACCTCACTGCTACCACTCCGTATCCACTCGCCATAGTCCACCTGGATTGTGCTTTCGTGACTGGTGAAGTCCAAGTCGCCATCAGGGAAAAGCCTTTTCCCATGTCTGTAGTGCAACTTCTCCTGGGCAATGACTTGGTCGAGGATCTGCAACCTTCCAACCTGATCTCATGGACAAACCCCAGGTATGTGACTCTGTAGTGGACAACCCCATCTTAAAGTATGTTCCAGCAGAGGTTCAAGAAAGTGATGAAGTTTCTCCTCCGGTTTTGGTAACCACCCGTGCACAAGCTGCATGCCCGCAACCAGCTGACTCTACTGCAACCGCTGTCCCTCAAGACCATCAGAACCTACCACCGAATCTTACTATGTTGGAGTTCTGTAAGTTACAGAGGGAGGATCCTTCATTAACACCATTATTCTTCCAGGCTGAGACTCAACCTGACAGTATCCCTGGGTTCCTCCTATATTATCAGTTGCTCTACCGCAGGTACAGACCCAGTAAGCTGACGGAGGATGACGATTGGGTAAATGTCGAATAACTAGTGGTTCTCACCAGCCTACGGCCCGATATTCTACACCTGGCCCACGGAGCACTTTCTCACTATGGTTTTAACAAAACCTATCACGGAATCAGACAAGACTACTACTGGCCAGGTATGGTTAAAGACGTCAAAAGTTACGTGCAACAGTGTCATATATGTCAGATGGCAGGGAACCTAACATCCCGATTCCCAAGGCTCCATTAATTCCCATCCTGGTGTCTGCAGAGCCTTTCCACAGACTCATCATAGACTGTGTTGGTCCTTTACCCCGGACCAGTTCTGGCAACGCTTATATACTAACCATCCTGTGTCCAACCACCAGATTCCCCACAGCAGTTCCTGTAAAGAACATTACGGCTGCTGTGGTGGTAAAACCACTATTGAAGATCTTTACCCAATACGGATTTCCACGGGAGGTTCAAAGTGACTGTGGCACCAACTTCACCAGTGATCTCTTCAAGAAGACACTGGAAGAGTTCAACATCACTCAGGTATTGTCCAGCCCCTATCATCCTGCTTCACAGGGTTCTCTTGAATGTAGTCATCAAGCTATTAAATCACTCCTAAAGAAATTTTGCAATGAAACTATGAAAGACTGGGATAAACAACTTGACATGATCATGTGTATTTTCAGAAGTCTCCCAAATGAGTTTCTAGGAGTATCTCCTTATGAGATGCTCTACGGACATAAGTGCCGTACTCCTCTCAAAGCTTTTAAAGACTCTCTATGTAATGCCACCTTCAGTGACCCTCAGAATGTGCCTCAGTTTCTTCAAAACTTAAAACACATTCTAGAGAGAGTACGTAAATTTGCTAATGACAATCTATTGAAAGCTCATGAGAGGATGAAAACTCATTTTGCCCAACGCAGCGAAATCAGGAAATTTTAACCAGGAGACTTCGTGTTGGCATATTTTCCTATCCCAGGTTCTCCATTGCAAAATAAGTTTTCAGGACCTTACCGCATCAAGGAGTGCAGAAACAACCACAACTACGTTCTTGAGACTCCAGATAGGCGGTAGAGGACCCAGTTGTGCCACGTAAATCTACTCAAGGAGTATAAAGGTATTCCTCCCACTGTTCTAATATCACTCTCTACTTTCAAAGATCCATACCTCCACAGTGAGACCTTCCCTGCTTCTTCTCCGGAAAGCATTGACTCTGAGTCAGTGCCTTCCAACTCAGAAATCCTTAATGATCTTCCTACCTATTTACAGGTCAGTAATAGTGCTCCTCATATCAAAGTTCTTCATAAACATCAGAAGTTGTTCAACGATGATCCCCAGGAATGTAAGGTGGTTCAGCACGACATCCAGCTGCTTCCTGCTACCCGGCCGATTCGTCAACCCTTCTACTGTATCAGCCCGTACAAAAATAAAGTTATGCGTGCTGAACTACAATACCTTCTGGATCATGGGCTGGCCACACCGTGTGAGTCCCCTTGAGCCTCACCCTGCATCTTGGTGCCGAAACAGCACGGTAAAGTTTGCCTTTGTACCCATTATAGGAAATTGAATCTTGTGACCGTCAAGGATGCTAATCCTTTACCACGCATAGATGATATCCTTGACGCGATAGGTAATGCCAAATATTTATCCCAACTTGATTTGTTAAAAGGCTATTACCAAATCAGCCTGACAGAGAGAGCTAAGGAAATATCTGCCTTCACCACTCCTTCTGGCTTATACAGATATGAACGCCTTCCTTTTGGACTGTGTAACGCCCCAGCCACCTTCCAGCGAGCTGTCAACCGCGTCATCTACGGCCTAGATCACACCTACGCCCATTTGGACGACATCGTTGTGGCAACCAACACCTGGAGCGAACATCTGCTCCAGCTGCAACGACTGTTCTCCAAGCTCCTGACAGCCGGCCTTACCATCAACTTGGGCAAGTCCACATTTGCCAAAGTTAAAGTGCGTTATCTGAGTCATGTGATAGGGAGTGGCAGCATAGCTCCTTTAACAATTCACACTGACGCTATTCAGCATTACCCACAACCTACGACCAGGAAGCAGCTTCTGCACTTCCTTGCACTTGCTTCTTACTTTTTTAGGTTTATGAAGAATTTTTGTACGGTAGCGGCACCATTGATTAAACTGACCAGCCCCAAGCAACGGTATCATTGGACCATTCAACAGACCGTTGCCTTTGAACAACTTAAATCTCTGCTGTGTTCTGATCCCATTCTCGTCTCTCCAGATATCACGAAGCCCTTCATCATCAATGTCGACGCCAGTGGTACCGGCATCGGGGGCGTCCTGATGCAACAACGAGGCGAGGAGGTTCTTCCTGTTAGCTACTACAGCAACAAGTTGAAGAGTCACCGAAGAACTACAGCACTATCGAAAAGGAACTCCTCTCCATCGTCCTGAATCTGCAACATTTCGAACCTTACCTACAGGGGAATCGGTCTACTACCATCTACTCAGACCACAATCCCCTGCGGTTCCTACAACAGGCCTAATTCAGCAATCAACGTCTTCTACGCTGGGCACTGTACTTCCAGAATTTTAATCTGGAGATCTACTTCATCAAGGGTACAGACAACATCATAGCCGACGCCCTCTCCAGAGTCTACGAGGTAGAGACAGCTACTCCTACCTCAACACCAGCTACTGAAGTAACCTAACCCTAAGAGCAGGCTTCGGGGGAGAGTTATTACGATAATGTCCTTCAAGAGAGATTTGGCCTGCTCTTTCCTATCGTCATGTTACTTCAGTACATCTACAAAATCTAGATACTACAAGCAAGTGTAGTACATATTTAGTCAAATACGTTTTGCCAGGCACAAATGTATCACACACTCGCTCTGCACCTCCCCCCTCCCTCGTCGCCGATCACCAAACTACCATTTCCAGCCAGCCCGCTTCTTATTGGTGACTCAACTTCAGCACCACTGCACTTCTGTACCTCAGCGCCATCTACCTAGCCGATGTCTGGGCCTGCACCAGCCATTGGAGTTAGAATATTCTGTGCTCTCAAGCTGAAACAACCATCTGATATATGCTCTGTCTATTAGTGGATGTTCTCTGCCAGCGCTTTATTCTCAGCACCTGTTAATTTCATTTTTGTCTTTATCCATTTTAGAGTAACGTCACCACTATATTATTTTATGTTATTTTTTGAATTTATAATCTTGTTAGTGTGTACTGTACATAGCCAAGGAATAGTCTTATTCATAATTTATTTTCAATTTAATTAAAGGTTCATTGTTCATACTATTTGTTTCGCTTGTTTTGCCTTACCTTGCCACAGGACACAACAGGTACGCAGTCATCTTTTATTTTCTTAAATGTGATAGGCATTGACACCAGCCATTGGGAGGACTGCTGAACACCTACACTTCTTTTTTCCGTCACAATATATATATATATATATATATATATATATATATATATATATATATATATATATATATATATATATATAATATATATATACATATATATATGACCGAAAAAGTAAGATAAATAATTCTAACATGAATTTTCTCGATCTTTCTTATGTTTCTTTTCACTGTTGATGGTAATTCAAAGATCAATTCTCCAAAATTCATTTTTATTTCTAGTCTGACGCGACACTTGAGCGCGTTTCGTAAAACTTATTACATTTTCAAAGACTTTAGTTTACAAACACACAGCTGAAACTGAATAGAGCTTACACATCTTCGATTTTATATCTACATTTGGATGAGGTGAAAACAAACTTTCAACAATGGGTATTAAATTCAAACACAAGACAGAACACGAAACAATGGGTATTGAATGGAAGTAATTGTAGAAAGCCTATTGGTCCATATTTCTTGATGCTTCTATATTGGAGTGGAGTCTTGAGGTGGGTAGAATATAGTTGTGCATTAATTGGCTGTTGATTGCTGGTGTTGACAGTCAACACCAGGCCTTGCATAGTACGCAGAGAAGTGCGTTCTGTCTACTAGGTACGACATATATATATATATATATATATATATATATATATATATATATATATATATATATATATATATATATATATATATATATATATATATATATATATATATATATATATATATATATATATATATATATATATATATATATATATATATATATATATATATATATATCTATATATATATATATATATATATATATATATATATATATATATATATATATATATATATATATATATATATATATATATATATATATATATATATATATATATGTCGTACCTAATAGCCAGAACTCACTTCTCAGCCTACTATGCAAGGCCCGATTTGCCTAATAAGCCAAGTTTTCTTGAATTAATTGTTTTTCGACTACCTAACCTACCTAACCTAACCTAACCTAACTTTTTCGGCTACCTAACCTAACCTAACCTATAAAGATAGGTTAGGTTAGGTTAGGTAGGGTTGGTTAGGTTCGGTCATATATCTACGTTAATTTTAACTAAAATAAAAAAAATTAACCTTATACATAATGAAATGGGTAGCTTTATCATTTCATAAGAAAAAAATTAGAGAAAATATATTAATTCAGGAAAACTTGGCTTATTAGGCAAATCGGGCCTTGAATAGTAGGCCAAAAAGTGAGTTCTGGCTACTAGGTACGACATATATATATATATATATATATATATATATATATATATATATATATATATGTCGTACCTAGTAGCCAGAACTCACTTCTCAGCCTACTATTCAAGGCCCGATTTGCCTAATAAGCCAAGTTTTCCTGAATTAATATATTTACTATAATTTTTTTCTTATGAAATGATAAAGCAACCCTTTTCTCTATGTATGAGGTCAATTTTTTTTTATTGGAGTTAAAATTAACGTAGATATATGACCGAACCTAACCAACCCTACCTAACCTAACCTAACCTATATTTATAGGTAAGGTTAGGTTAGGTAGCCAAAAAAAGCTAGGTTAGGTTAGGTTAGGTAGGTTAGGTAGACGAAAAAACATTAATTCATGAAAACTTGGCTTATTAGGCAAATCGGGCCTTGAATAGTAGGCTGAGAAGTGCGTTCTGGCTATTAGGTACGACATATATATATATATATATATATATATATATATATATATATATATATATATATATATATATATATATATATATATATATATATATATATATATATATATATATATATATATTGGTGTATACTGGCAGCAGGTTTTCTTTCAAACATGTTTCATTGAATATGACCGCATATTCTGTATTTATTATTTTCTGGTTTAGGGCTTCTATCCCTCTAACTATTTTCTTAGCATCAGGGCTTAGATGAAATAGGAGTTCTCCAAAACTCATTTGCCTACTTTTAAGGTGAAGAAAAGAAGTGATTTACTATAGAGTGTATTACACTTATTTATACAATTTGCACAACGTTTCGAACCTCGAAACGTTGGAGAAATGAAATGAGTTTTGGAGAACTCCTATTTCAACTAAGCCCTGAGCTCAGTACCTTCCACAACTTTGGTGTCTCATCAACTGCTCCCTCTCTGCTGGCTTCGAAGTTCTCAGCAACTTCCTCTCCAGATAAACCTGCAACTCATCGACACGCTAATAAAAATGTTTCCCTATAAACACAAACAAAATATACCACACAATTAATGTTTCCACCCAACATCTCTCTCCTTTCTACATTCTGTGAGGACGGACTCCCCCATCCAGGACGAATCCATCTTACTCCTCCCGCTGGGTGGTTAGTCTGCCTGCCGCTGGGGGGCAGCCCCTCTGTCAGGAGCTAAGTCTCCTCAGTCACGTGCTAGCGCTCGGAGGGGACGGATGTTGCTCCGCCCTCAAGGACGTTCCTCCATCTTTACTCTCTTATTTAGGCCTTCTGCCTTATCAAAACATTCCTAACATATCAACAGACACTTGGTACGATCGCTGCGCACACGATCAACTATAGGCAATCACTATTAACTAGTTAAATTTGGGCTTACCACAATAAGGTCTCCTGCAAGGCGCTCTTCGATGACGCCTGACCTGGACGCACACACTGCTGCCCCCGAAAATGTTTCTGGGCGGCTTCACAACTCTTCCTGCCGTCCAAGACTTGAGACCACAACGTTCCTAGCTCGATTCCACAGCTGAAACGTCTGCACACTTCCTTCCTCTTCAGGGTACATCAACTAGGGGTTCCTCTCTAACAGGAGCTTACACGTTGTGTGGCTTCCCCTCACGATGTCTGGTGCTCAAGTGGGGGTCAAAGCCCTCCAGAAGTGAGCATCACACTTCTAGCAAACTCTCCACATCTCATGTCAAGTCATTTACTTATATTCTTGATCACTGCCCATACTCTTAAAGTGTCTGGCAATCTTGACCAATTGTTTTATGTATCTTCATGTCCATATTTCTTTGATCTCATATTTAGGTCAGGGCAGGCTAAATAACTCTCAAGGGTAGACTCGTTTCTCAGCAGGCTGAGAACATAACAGCCAGGAACTCTTAGTTTTTGTGTTGCATAATTTTTGCAAGATATTACTTGCAGAAATAACTGTAATGTTATTTCTGTGCGTTATTGTACCAGGTTATTATGATGTGTTATTATGGGTGTTATTATAGTATTGGTTATTTCTCTTTATTCAAACTATTAATATAAATTCCTAAGACACGTAATTTATACATCTCACCTGAGGTGTATCAATTACAGGGACGAAAAGATTATTAGGCTAGATAAGATGCGTTCTGG
>NC_091177.1:32749380-32864380 GCF_040958095.1 Procambarus clarkii
TAACCTAAAGGTACTTCCATGACACTGGTTTATCACTCAAATCATTAGTGTGTATGATTGTATATATATAATGTGTATTAATTTTAAGTGCTAACCTCTAGTAGAGGTAGGATTACAGCCTAGTGAGTGCAGAAATTTTACCCTAGGCTACCATCAGTGCTTGTTCAGTATTATGAGCGACCTCAAGTCTACCAGGTGGTACAACCATCAGTACATTTAGGCAGGTACGTCTGTAGAGTACAAGCCATTGTGGTGGACAAAATACCAGTAGACCTACAAGTTCAAGGTCTGAGAGCAACAGCCAAATTCCTGAGAAATAGAGGAATAAAATTGGCAGATAATATTAAGTCTGATCACCTCACCGACTTCGGTCTCCTTGTTGGGACAGACTATTGCCATCGATTCATCGGTAGCCCTACTAAATATCAGGGCATAACCATGTTAAATTCTACAGGAGGTAAATTACTCTCAGGCCCAGTATCAAGCCTGAGGAGACCTATGGCTGCAGATAAACAATACCAATAGAAATCTAAATTTGTCAGCTGATTATATTTCTCCAGTAGCATTATACTAAGGAGATTACAGCTGACTATACCAACAGAGGTTGATGTTAGTATCATCATTTAAAGCTGAAGATGAGTTCATGCGGCCTCAGTGGCAAATCAGTGAACAGTAGCCTAAACAGCTACAAGTCACTATGACCAATGTCACTGAACCCACTGCAGTCTCAGAACCGTACTCTACTTTAATGATGAGCTATTCAATCTTCTGAATCAATTAACTAAATTAAACCCCAATAAATCTGATGACTGATTTGATACATTTATTATTTAATCAAGATGTATTCCATGGGCCTCAGTGTTTATATATCAGTGACCAGTTACCTGAACAAACTTCAAGTTATATCGAATGTCACTGATCTCACTGCAGTCCCTGAATCATACTTGACTGTAGTACTTGATCACATTCAGTCTTCTGGGTTAAATAATATGTAATTAGGCTTGAATTTTAGCCTTTCAAGAGTTAACAGGGAAATGAAATCGCATTAGACTTCTAACCCCCTGCAACTCTAGTACGGGACATCCGTCCTGTACGAACAGACGCACAAATGTGTGATTACTAACTACTAATATCAAATTAATCTAATAATTCGAAGGAGGAGTATCGGTGTTCGTCTGTTCTAAATAGGACTTCGACCCATGAGCAGCCCCCGGGGAATTATGTCGGAAAATCCGACACCATTTAATAATATTACATGCAGGCAGATAATATTGTTGCTGCATTGTATAAACAAGTTACCCATAGAAAATGTAACTTGTAGTGGAATTTCTGTCTATAGAAAACGGGATATCATTACCACATACTATTATAAATTCACCACCTATTATGGTGGGAATTATTCTTAAATACATTAGTCTTTGGACTTTACCATCATAATAACATCTCATATAAATTAACTTAATTATCAGAATTAAAATAGAGTAAATGTGACCCTTCTATCACTTACTGTCATCTGGACAATGTAGGCCAGTAGCGTCAGTTGTGAGGGAGTGGTCAGCCATTGTTATTGTACTTAGACCAGAGGCGCACGGGAGCAAATACGGCTCCTGTTAATTTTACTTGGACGAAGTGTTATGGAAACCAAAGGTGTACCATCATCAACACGCTGTCAACAAATACAAGTTAAGTGTTCTGCCGAAACCCATTTATCTAATCATTTATGGCCATTAATGTCAGTGGATAGGGTGAGCCGGTTAGAATACGAGATCGCCTCATACTGAAGGTAATTAAGCCTAGGTCTTTATGGTTCCCTGTACAGTGTTTTCTCTGATATAGCTGTCATATATTAGGATTCTGGCTTCATAGCTAGCGCCCTTTTGACAGGTCAAGACTATTAGCAAGACTTTGTGCACCAGTTACTGGGTGATGGAAGCTACCTCAAAGAGGATAATTTGGTGTCTACATCCTGGTTATACCTGGTGGACTAAGGCCTGCTGTACAATAAGATAAGGAACCTCTTCAATGTTTAACAATGTGTAGTTAATACTGTAGTTTGATTGGCTGCATATATATAAATTTAATATAAACCCCCCCTAATGTGTAGAGGATCAATTTGTGAGATTATTGCAGAAATACAGTCCACTTATCATACAAATTGCTATCGAAGTATATAAATTAACGTAAATATAAATTCTATATAAATTAAATAAATATAAATCTCACACGTCGGTTCCCACACCGTTCCCGCAATCAATTAGCAGGATTATAGAGGAACCGTGATCGGTGGTGGCAGCAGGAGGGTCTCAGTTTTGCTACTAACGAGGTACAGCATTCTCATGTCGTGATGTGTAGGTGATAAAATGCCCAAGGTCGCGAGGGCAAAACTGAAGGTACAGCAAGACTCTGGTGAACATCAGATTTGTTAATTAACGGCGGGATAAAAGGCAGAAGGGAGACATTCAGTCAGGCCTCCCGTTACAGTATCATGTTGCGTCATGATGTATCATGTTGCATCATGTTGCATTATAATGTAGCTCTTTGTGTCTATTTTAAAACGCATTACGTATGTTTGGAATTTATATTAATAGTTTGAATTAAGAAAAATAACCAATTTTAATTATCAGCCGTAAGAAACTGCAGTATTATCCTGCTGTAATAACCGCTCATAGTGATCTCAGGTAATTACCAACTGTAAAGAACAGCAGCAATAACCAGAAGTAATATCCAGAAAAAATAACCTTTTACAAAAGTTTGCAATAATAACTCGCCTTAATAACCTACAGTATTAACACATTATAATAATCAGACGTAATAGCGAGTAGAAATACCACAAATATTTCCATGTAATATCCAGCACAAATTATAAAACACAAAAACATGCTTTAACTTCCTGTTACAAGTAACTAGCCTGTTAACCTATAACTAGCTCCTCGTAATTCCTCGCCCCAATAACCCGTCTTAACTAGCCGAATAACCGTTTCCTAATAGGCTGATGTTGTAACCAGCCACAGCAATCACGTTGGGTAAATGATCAGACGTAACAGTTGTAAACTATCCCTAGTGACCTGTTATAATAACATAATAACCCGCCTCAGTAATCAGTGTCAATAATCTGAATGAACAACAAGCTGGTATAACAACCTGCCATTATAACTTGCACTAAAAATCTACGAGAACAGCCTGTTGTAATAATATCCTGGAGTAATAGCCTATATAATCAGTTTCTTTTTATACCCCAATTAAATATATGCTCCTAGTCGCTTTTAATTGTTATTGAAGCCAAACTTCTGAGGTGACTTTATGTTTCATCTGTTTATGTCGGTTGCTGAGTTTATTACGTGTTTGAGGAATTAATATTAAACTGTTGACTTAAGGTAAAAGTAAGGTTCCGTTTTCCATGGTGTCGACCTGAGGACCGTCGTGACCCCAGCGGGTGACCCCACACACTGTCCTTGACTCTTTCTGATTAATAAAGTCCTCAACCCGGTAATTTATATTAATAGATTGAATAAAGAAAAATAACCAATCTTAATTATCAGCCGAAAGAAACTGCAGTGTTATCCTATTGTAATAACCGCTCGTAGTGATCTCAGGTAATTATCAACTATAAAGAATTGCAGCAATAACCGGAAGTAATAACCTTCTGCAAAAGTTTGACATAATAACTCGCCCTAATAATCTCCATTAAAAACACATCATAATAACCTGAGCAATAACGTTCATATATATTATCAAGGTTATTTCTGCACGTAATATCTTGCAGAACCAATAAAACAAAAAACATCTTGTAACACCCTGTATAGCAACTTCCTCATAACTGCTCGTTCTAATAACCTGCCTTTTTATCCTCCCATAATAACTATATCCTAATAGCCTCGTGTAATAACCAGGCACAACAACCAGCCTGTGTTGTGTCTGATCAGACTTAACAATCAGTTAAAACTTCCCAAGTGATCTATTATAATAAATTATAATAACCCGCCTCATTAATCAGCATCAGTATCAACAAACAGCAAGACGAATAAGAACCTGCTCCTATAACCTGCACTAAAACCCAACAATAATAGCCTGTTGTACTTATAACCATCAGTAATCACCAACAATAAATGACTGTTTAAATAATAACCAGCAGTTACAGCATACAATAATAGCCATTTTTTAATAATAACCTGCACTAATTAACACACCTACAATAATAGCCTGTTGTAATAATAACCCGTAGAAATTTCGCAATAAAATATTATATTATGTATATCATTCAAACCCCAGTTATATTTTTTATTCTGAGTCGCTTCTAATTGTTATTGAAGTCAAACTTCTGAGGTGACTTTATGTTTCATCTGTTGTTCAGGACTTTATTCAACATGTTCGGTTGCTGAGTTTATTACGTGTTTGGGAAATTATAATAATATGTTGACTTAAGGTAAAAGGAAGATCCCCGTAAATATGGGGGTCGACCAGAGGACCTCCGTGACCCCAGCGGGTGATATTGAAACCCCTCGCGTTGTTGAGCGGGAAGTGGCTCATGTGGCAGTGATATTTTAACATACATGAGACACGTATTCTTTGATCTGGGATTATAACACTGATAATTACGCAGATTCTGCGGGGTTTCACCTGCGGGAGTTAGGGTCTCTTGGAGGTAGACAATATCTACGTCTTCAGTCATAACCTTATGATGGAGGTCAGAATACCGTTTCCTAAGAGAAGCAATATTCCAACTGAGTATCTTGATGACACTGTACCTGTTTTTATGAGTTTGAGAGGGCGCCATTATTCATTGATTTTAGTTTATATCATGGTATCCGGGTACACGTTGGTAACTCTACACTTAATGTTTTGAATGCCTATGCTCCTACTGGCCTCCTCCGGTATACTGACTTACCTAATTTTGCACATACTGACCCTACGATCTTAATTGGGGATTTAAATGCTAAAGACAAAAAATTAGGGGATCAACTCACAAACACCAACGGGAGAAAATTGTTGGCACTTCTCGATGCATATGATGTTGTTCAAATTATCTGTAGGAATCAACTAACGGAAATATATAGAGGAGACTTAGATAGGTGCATTGGCTTTAACCTGTCATACACTACTCATGAGACTGATATTATGGATAACTTAATGTCTGACCATTTAGCCATAACAGCTAACATACACATGGCTAATGTTGACCTACCTGGCACTAAGCTGTGTAGACGCGCAGGCTAGCAGTAAGGAAATTGCAAGACAAATTCTTTATAGACAGCATAGAACATTGGTATAACAATTATGAGCCTGAGAATGTACAACAGTTTTATGATGACCTCGTGAATAAAACCTAAGAGGCCATCAAAAATAGTGGGTCACACCAAACAAAAAGACGTACCGGTAAGCAGGGTAGACACAACCAGTACTA
This sequence comes from Procambarus clarkii, assembly GCF_040958095.1. Taxonomy (NCBI): domain Eukaryota; kingdom Metazoa; phylum Arthropoda; class Malacostraca; order Decapoda; family Cambaridae; genus Procambarus; species Procambarus clarkii. The sequence continues at coordinate 32,754,782 of NC_091177.1, forward strand.
TGATGATGCTAAACTGAAAGAGCTTAAATCAATTGCTAGACAGATGGGTAAAGCATATAAGAACCTTAGAACTCCTCAAATGTTAAAACTGTGTCAGGCCGCGCTTGCAGCGGCAAGGAAGAGAATGGCTGAACTGAGACAATCTGAATGGGAGGGTTTAGTTAGTGGACTTAACCTGCATACTTCCTTGGGCAAGGCCTGGAAAGGCATAAACAAAATTATTGGCAAAAATAATAGACAAGTTTCACACCCAAACCCGCTGCAGAAAGCCAATCAGTTAATTACAAAATGGGTTCAGGTTTCCAGCCTTGGAATGTTACCAGCTAGCACTAGGTAGAAATTGCAGGCGAGGTCCACAGACAGAAATGCTCTCATAGATTTCATGTTGAGCAAGCAACATGATGAATGTGATGTTCCATATACAGATTATGAATTGGATGCAGCCCTCTCCAGGGGAAGTAGTACTGCTCCGGGTGAGGACGGTATCACCTATGATATTCTAAGACTCCTACATCATGTACCCGGTAACCCATTATTAGAATTGTTTAACGCGAGTTATGTCACTGGGCAACTGCCAGTATCATGGACCACCAGTCTTACTGTACCTGTACCATAGCCTGGCCAACCTAATGCTTTCCGTCCCATCTCACTGACCAGTTGCGTGTGCAAAACCTTTGAGAGAATGGTGTTTAATAAATTATTGTATAGAGTTCAAGAGCACATGTCACCTGATATCTATGAGTTCACACATGGTAAAAGTGTACACAACTGTATCACAACCTTTCTCACTGTTCATGGCAATAAAAGGCACAAGTACACAACATTTCTTAATTTAAAAAATGCCTTTGATATTGCTAATAGGGAAGTGATTATGTATGAATTAGCGAGAATGGATATAGGTGGACAATTAGTAGTAGTAGTAGGCATCCTTCAGTCTCGGAAGACTATGGAGTTGCGCCCTACAGGGCGCAAAGCCTGGGTAGGTAGATATTTAGGAAAAGCTGTTACCCATGCAGCAGGTCCCCCCCCCCTCTCCACGTTGCTGAAATAATCCAATAGAAAGGCAAATGCCAATACACATGGTTCCAACAACGTCGCAGGAGCTGCCAGAACGAGGTCGACGTCAACAACGAACTGCCTTAGGGGCTCCAACTCCTGATTTTTCCTCGATGTTAACTCCTAAAGCCTTTCCCAAAAAGGGGTATGGCCGCAAGGCAGCGGAGGTTTAAAATCAGTATTTTCCTTCCCCTAGATGGGCTGCCTTCCCAGGCTATCGAGTCCCGTCTACCCGGAGCAGCTGGTTTTAAGGCGCCAGAGGCAGGCCCTCGCCCCTTCTGTCGGTAAAAGCAGTTCCGCCGGACTTAAAGACTAAGCCACCCGTGCAGGCCAGGAGTTGGACTTGGTTGTCAGAGGCTATTAGAGACGCATGCCGTATAGGAGCATTTAATAGGTCATAGGAGCTCGTCCCCCATTACCACCCCCTGGCTATGACAACCCCTTGGAACATGATGGACAATTATTACAATGGATACGGGGCAATCTTACCAACCGGAAGTCCTCTCCACTGTTCCAAGGCTACAAGAGTGAAACTAAATTAATGCAACTAGGCACCCCACAAGGAAGATTACTCAGTCCTACCGTGTTTAATGTTCTAATTAATGCCCTACAAAAATTAATCCCAACTACTCTGGCAAACGTCACTATCAGCTATGCAGATGACATCTTTGTACATACTAAAACCCACTGCGAAATGCAAACAATCTTAAATTGTAAACATACAGCTTGTGAGAGCCTTGGTCTTGTATCAACGCTGCTAAAACAAAGGTATTTAACAGACAAATTGGCAACCGCAAAAGTGGACCACGAAAACTTAAGACAGATAACATACCAATAGACTTTGTCTCATTTTTCAAATACCTTGGTGTCTCTGTCCCTTGTACCTCACCTGCAGTCAATAAGTTACATCAACAGTGTAGAGACAGACTCAAGGCTCTCAGAACTGTAGTGAGGTACAGCTCCAAGTACGGTGTTATTATTAGAATAGCAAAAATGATGTATTTAGTATATATAATGTCTCTGATAGACTATCATGCACCAGCTTCGGTCCTGCAAAATGGCAATAGTATCGATAGACTGGAAAAAATGCAAAATGAAGCACTCAGAATTATACTTGGCTGTCATATAATTACTAAAGTTCTCAATATGTGGAAAGAATTAAATATACTTAGCATTCGAGACAGAATATTTGAAATTAATCTTATGATGGGACTAAAGCTTCTGCGTGATAACAAAAACAACATTGTGCCAGTTGAACTATTAGAACACATACGAAATGGAACCAGCGAGTATAAATGGATTCAAAGAACAGCCACTCATATTAAAATGATGGGACTGCACGATGTATATACAGATGAATGAGTACAGCACTTCCTTCCACCCTGGCAGATAGTACCTTTTGACCTCCTGACCCCTGCATACCCCACCAAGAATGTAATCACAAACAACCTTCATGCTCAGCTTGCTGCTAAATTAAGCACCATAGAACACATTCACAATATACAAGCTGAAAACAACATAGCAGAGACCATTTACACTGACGGATCACTCAATACTACTACAGGGAGGGCAGGAAGTGCTGTTGTTGCTCATCAGCCCGATGGCAGCACAATTCAAAGGAATATCCGAATTAGTAACTGGGCATCCACAATGCAAGCCGAGTTGGTAGCAATACTGGTAGCACTCGAAATTATTGACAACACTGAAGTAGACAGCTTAATTATTTCCGACTCCCTTTCCTCACTACGAGCAATAAACAGTTTGCAATCAAGTAATTACGTGCTTGTCTTGGAAGCTAGACGTAGATATATAAGAATACTTAGCAAGAGGGTAAATATAAAAATATTGTGGATTCGTTCTCACATTGGCCTGCAGGAACATGACAAAATTGACGCCCTTCCTAAGGTTGCAGTAAATAAAGACAGTATTGAACGGAATCTTGAGTTATCAGATCGGTCCCTGTAAAGTGTCATTAGACGAGAACTCCTGGATGGATTTGAAGAAAGTAGAACTGTGCAAACTAGAACTAGCAGGTCCATTGTTCATCACAATGAAATGTGTGAAGTAAAACATGTGTATGGGGCAAGTAACAAAGTCAGTAGACTAACAGATGTTGTCACAGCTCGTATAAGACTTGGCTACAAGTATCTCTGGCAGTTCGGCTTGTATAGGGATCTAGATAAAGTAAAGTGTACAGTGTGTGGACAAAGACAGGGACACACACTCGAACACTATATCTTGGATTGTAGTAAAATTGAGCCATTTAGAGATAAATCTAAGCTCACTATGTATGATATGGCAACCTATCTTATTACCATGGATAAATTACCTGAAATCCTTGCACTGTATCCATATTTCGCTTCAAGTAGATAAACGACATATGAGATGAAGAAACAAGTAGTGTATTGTGAAAACTAATTATAAACAGAAGCTACCCATATGTTATAAACATGGTGGTCGGTCGGCCAAGCGGACAGCACGCTGGACTTGTGATCCTGTGGTCCTGGGTTCGATCCCAGGCGCCGGCGAGAAACAATGGGCAGAGTTTCTTTCACCCTATGCCCCTGTTACCTAGCAGTAAAATAGGTACCTGGGTGTTAGTCTGCTGTCACGGGCTGCTTCCTGGGGGTGGAGGTCTGGTCGAGGACCGGGCCGCGGGGACACTAAAAAGCCCCGAAATCATCTCAAGATAACCTCAAGATAAGATAACCCTATGACTATCTCCATTGGTCAAACTATTATGTATTAGCGATAAGACCTACCATTAATGTATAATGATTTACTGTAAATGTAGAGCTCTTGAAATAGCATTTTCTCTCTAACTAGCTGACATTGTAACTATAAGGTGTGAAGGATAGATGAAATTGTTTATGTAATAATCTAAGATGAGGTCTGATAAAGACCTTTTGTGCTCTCTGTAATGCTTTTTGCGCTACCGCTCACAGGATGGGTATGGGGTGCACAATAAACTAGCTGCCTCCGGCGGCAACAATAAAAAATCCAGCGGGTAACCCCAGACACTGACTATTGCTCTTCCTCATTAGTCAAGACTCACAAAGTATTATATAGCAGCCCGTCCTCCTAAGGTTTCCCAACGTCAAGAAACTGTCGTATTAAAATCCCATTATCCTAACCTACCAGAGGACCCAAAGCATAAAACGGAAAAGTAAAAAAAAATTCGCGAGCCACTACAATTTTCTAATACGGCAATTTTTGGCCTTAGGTAGAGTATACGTCAAAATGCGACATTCTATTTGGAGGACGGGTTATATATAGACCTTCACCTCAACACTAAGTGACACTAAGAACCTTTATCTGAAGGAAGTGATAACCATTAAGGAGTGAAAACTGCCCTCAAGTACTTATGAGAAAAGTCTTAATTCAAGACTCTTGTTATTTTAAGAATGAAAACTTTGACTCGTGTCAAGACTGTTATGACCTCTGGGTCATCAGAGGTCACCAGTGTGTTTACTTATGTTGGCATTAATCAACGGTTGCACTGTAGATATTACGTGATCATGTATACTTTGTAGCTCGCTTACCACGTAGTCATGTATACTGTAGAGCTGACCTGACAGCCACGTGGTCATGTATACTGTAGAGCTGACCTGAGAGCCATGTAGTTATGTGTACTGTTGAGCGGACCTGACAGCCACGTAGTCATGTATACTGTAAAGTTGACCTGACAGCCACATGGTCATGTATACTGAAGAGGTGACCTCTACAGTTATTGAAGCCAAACTTCTGAGGTGACTTTATATTTCATCTGTTTATGTCGGTTGCTGAGTTTATTACGTGTTTTGGGAATTTATGTTAAACTGTTGACTTAAAAGGTAAAAGGAAGATCCGAAGTGGGTAGGGTCGACCTGAGGACCGTCGTGACCCCAGCGGGTGACCCCTCACACTGACCATGACTCTTCCTGATTAATAAAGTCCTCAACCTAATAATATATACACCTCAGGTGTAATATATAAAATAAGGTGTGTTAGGAATTTATATTAATAGTTTGAAGAAAGAAAAATAGCCAGTCTTAAATTGTTATTGAAGCCAAACTTCTGAGGTGACTTTATGTTTCATCTGCTGTTCAGGTCGTTATTCAACATGTTCAGTTGCTGAGTTTATTACTCAGTAACAAATTATATTAAAATGTTGACTTAAGGTAAAAGGAAAAACATCAGACATGGGCTCGAGCTGGGAACCGTAGTGACCCCAGGTAGTGACCCCAGACAATGACCATAACTCTTCCTGTTTAATGACGTCCTCAACCCAGTATTTTATTTACTCCTCATGTGCCCTGCCTGAACAAACAAATTATTCACAACAATAACCATCCGAAATAAACTATCACAATAACTCATAATAACAATAATCCACCATAATATCCCTCCAAAATAATCTACCACAATAACCATCTCTAATAGCCCACGAGAATAATCCATCAGAATAATCATCCAAGATAACCCTCAACAATAATAAAACACAAAAAAACCTCTGGTTATTCCAGAGGTTAATAATAATAATCCACCACTATCATCCTCGATAATTATTCACCTCAACATCCCTCAATATTTATCCATTACAATAACCCTCTAAAATGATTAACAACAATAACCCTCTGTAATTATCCACCACAATAACTGTTGATATTCATCAACGAAATTATTCCAACAAAATATTCCACCATGATAACCCCCTATAATAATCCCATAAAACATCCTCCAAAATAATCTACCACAATAGCCCTCCAAAATAATCCATCATAATAACCCACCAAAATAATCCACCACAATAACCTCCTATAATAATCCACCACAATAACACTATAATAATCAACCACAATAACCCTCCCAAATATTCCACGACAATAATCTTTCATAATAATCCCCCATAAATAACCCTCCAAAATAATCAACCACATTAATCCTTCATAATATTCCACCACAATAACCCTTCTTAATAATCCACCAAAATAACCCTTCGTAGTAATTCACTACAATATACTTTGTTATAATCCTCCATAATAACCCTCCAAAATAATAAACCAAAATAACTCTCCAAAATAATCCTTAACAATAACATTTTATAATAATCCATGCAAATAATCCACCACAATAACCCTCTATAATAACCCTAAACAAAAAGCATTTAAAATAATCCAACACAATAATGCACTACAATAACCTTCCAAAATAACCCACTATAATAACCCTCCGTAATTATCCACAACAATAACCCTCCAAAATAATCCACTGCAATTCCACTTCATAATAATCCACCATGATAACCCTCTATAATAATCTAACACAAAAACCGTCTAAAATAATCAACCACAATAACCCTCCAAAATAATCCACAATAGCATCCCTCTGTAATAATCCACCACAATAACCCTCCATAATTTTCCACGAGAATAATTCACCACGATAACCTTCTATAATAATCCAAAACAAGATCATCGAAAATAATCCAGCACAAAAATCCACAATAATAATCCACAACAATAATTCACCACAATAATCCACCACATTAATACATCACAGTAACCCTCCAAAATATTCCACAACAAAAACCCTCCATAATAATCCACAACAAAAACCCTCCATAATAATCCACCACAAGGACCTTCCAAAATAATCCACAACAATATCCTACTGTAACAGGGGCCAGAGTTTATTATCCCTCCTGATTATTTATCCGCCGTTAATTAAAGCTTCTGATGTTTATCATTGTTCCTGCCGGACCATCAGTCCAACCCTCGTGACCTTGGGCGTTTTATCGCCTAGATCCCACAACACGAGGACGCTGTACTTTGTTACTAACAAACTCTGAGACCTTCCTGCTGCCACCACCCATCCCGTAATGCTTCTGTAATCCCTCTAATTGATTGAGGGACCAGATCAATCAATTGCCATTAAATCCACGACTGTGGTTCCCTAATTATATGAAAGGGAGTAATAAATATACGTTAAAGTGTGGACTAATTCAAACCAAAAAGCTTATATATTTTTTAAATCGACAAACGGGTGCTTGTAAAGTTCACAGGAGTTTATTCAATAAAAACACAGGGAAACATAAATGAGGAAACAATTCCACTAAACAACCGAGATCACTTCAATCATTGTTTATTATAAAAGTTATAAAAACAAAAGGAGAATACTCCCTAACTGAAAACTTCCTATCTGAGGCAAATGATTATGAAATGGATCACTACAACTGTATCTCAGTTCAAGAAAACAAAAAACCTTCACCTTAAATACCAGGACCCCGGGTCAGATGTTGTGATCTTGTCTCAGGGAGAGACTTGTCTTGCCCAGCTGCTGCCCCAAAACACACCAACTGAAACTCTCCTCCAAAGCTGAGAGGCTGACCTTGACATTGTTGCCAAACTACTTCTCAAAGATAATTAACTAAATCAGATTTGTATTGATTGATCACTTTAAGATGAATGGATTCCTATTTAAAATGAAGGGTAATTACATAGGTACTTGAACCCGATCAATAGTCGAGTACAATATTGATTAATAACATAAATTTCTCTAATTTGAATGAATTAATGAACAAGATGGATGATAGCTTTACCACACCGAAGGCTGCTTACTGAACTTATTGCGTGTCTTCAGAAACTAGTTCTCATACTCTAGACGAGTCATCTACACTTGCTGACTAAAAGGAGCTCACTCTTTACTCTAAATGACGTTAAATTAACATAATTACTTAAGAATGGTTGATAATTACTACAAATACTTTTAATAACTGAATTTATCTAAACTTGATGAATTAAACTCACAGGAAGGCTGTATCAATCGTGCCTGCATCCCTCCTCCGCTAATCTCTTGGGACAACACTTCCTGAAAACTCAGGGAGAAACTACGCTGAGACTCCAAAACATAGATTATCCATGTATACAATACTACACAAGATATATAGGCTCCTTTATAAACAGCTAAACTGTTACACCACCATAATAATCAACCATAAAAAAACACAATAATTATCCACCACAATAACCCACAATAATAATCCACCATAATAACCCTCCAAAATAAGTAAATGATATAACCCTCCAAAATAAGTAAATGATATAATCCTCCAAAACAATCAACCACAATGACCCTCAGTTATAATCCACCACAATCCCCGTCCAAAATAATCCATAAAAAAATCCATTAGAATAATCCAACATGATAACGTTTTAAATTAATCCAATAAAAAATCCTCCAAAATGATCCCCCACAATAATCCTCAATAATAATCTACCCAATAGTCAACGACAATAATTCACTACACTACCTATCCTTTATAATTCTCCACAATAACCCTCCAAAATAATCCACCACAATGACCCTCGAAAATACATTACCAAAATAACCCTTCCTAATAATCCACCAAAATAACCCTCCATAATAATCCACCAAAACACCCCTCCTTAATAATCCACCACAATAACCAACATTAATAATCCACAACAATAACTGTCCATAATAATCCACTACAATAGTCCTCCATAATAATCCATGACAATAACCCTCCATAATAATCCACCACAATAACCCACCATAATAATCCACCACAATAACCCACCATAATAATCCACCACAATAACCCTCCATAATAATCCACCACAATAACCCACCATAATAATCCACCACAATAACCCTCCATAATAATCCACCACAATAACCCTCCATAATAATCCACCACAATAACCCACCATAATAACCTACAGTTTACACGGAACACAACCCACTCTACTGACACTGTCACTGGGCCAGGAACTCTTAGTTTGGTAAGAAATGTAAATATCGGGAAGATTACCACCCAGCTGTAGTGACAGGCCTAGCACCATACCCATCGCCCTTATACAGCTGGTCCACCCGGCTTGCTATAGTGACTGGCCTGGCACCATACCCAGGCATCCATATACAGCTGGTACACCCAGCTTGCTATAGTGACAAGCCGGCACCATTCAACTAATGATCTCAGTGAATTAGACAGTTTAGTGTTCACTAATGACGATCCTTGTTCTTCAGAGGCAGCCCAGATTTTAGTATAATGTTCAGCTTTATTTATTGGAACTCTTAAAACACTAAATATTTTTATATTTCTAATTCCTCGACAAAAGTTCTCAAATATATATGAGTCAATTGCTGAGATTTGACTCATTGTTTCATCTGTTTATTTCGGTTGCTGAATATATTAAGTTTCTTGGGAATTTGTATCCAATTTCTTTAAGGTAAAAGGAAAGTTTTCTAAATTTTTGGGTTCGACCTGAGGACCATCGTTACCCCAGCAGGTGACCCCACACACTGACCTGAGGACCGTCGTGACCCCAGGAGGTGACCCCACACACTGACCTGAGGACCGTCGTGACCCCACACACTGACCTGAGGACCGTCGTGACCCCAGCAGGTGACCCCACACACTGACCTGAGGACCGTCGTGACCCCAGCAGGTGACCCCACACACTGACCTGAGGACCGTCGTGACCCCAGCAGGTGACCCCACACACTGACCTGAGGACCGTCGTGACCCCAGCAGGTGACCCCACACACTGACCTGAGGACCGTCGTGACCCCAGCAGGTGACCCCACACACTGACCTGAGGACCGTCGTGAACCCAGCAGGTGACCCCACACACTGACCTGAGGACCGTCGTGACCCCAGCAGGTGACCCCACACACTGACCTGAGGATCGTCGTGACCCGACGTAAATGAAATAGGATTAATTGTAATTGACTCCTTATCATCCTTAAATGCTCTCAACTTTTTAGGACATAACTATAACATGCTTGTGTCCGAAGCTAGACACAAATACAACAAAATTATTAAGGATGGTAACAGAGTCCATTTCATGTGGTCTCCATCTCATGTTGGCCTCCGAATGCATGATAGAGCTGATAAGTTAGCCAAAGAATCTGCCTTTAAAAGAGCCGTTGAGTGTAACCTTGGATTGTCAATGAGCAATCTGAGAGCAGCAGTACACCGAGAACTTCAACAAGATCTTGTAGATCTGAGGCAAAGTGAAATTGACACCAGTAATTCCATCTATCATCATGCTATCATGCAAGAGGAGCCACACATCTATGGATCATCCAATAAAATCAGCAGACTTCTAGATGTTACTACTGCTCGGCTTAGACTCGGTTACAAGTATCTCTGGGAACTCTCATTATCTGCTGATGTAGACCTGACCAAATGTAAACTGTGTCAACAATATTATTCGCACACCCTCCGTCACTATGTGATGGAGTGCGAAAAGATACGTGAATTTAGAGACAATTCTATAACCAATGTTCCAGCGATGTGTCAATATTTCATTCAAAATGATCTGCTACCAGAAATTTTAGCCAAATATCCCCAGTTTGCTAACTGTAGGTAGTAACTAAGTGATTGTAACCTATCCACCGCTGCCCACTGGATGGGGGGCGGTGTGCAGGACAAACATATAAATTTTGACACTAGCTCTCCACATGTCAGTTGCTTAATTTAGAACCTGTACTTGAGGTCGATCTCGAACCCATTGTTGATGTGATGACTTATATTGAATTTTGTAACTAGCTCATCAAGATTGTAACTTGCTTAGCTAAATGAATTGTGGGGTTCAGTACCTGAGCCCATTATGTGCCTCTGTAACCCTTTCCACTACCGCCCACAAGATGGGTATGGGGTGCATAATAAATGAACTAAACTAAAACCAACTAAACTAACTATCATCTCAAGATAACCTCAAGAAGATGACCCCAGCGGGTGACCCCACAAACTGACCATGACTCTTCCTTATTAATGAAGTCATCAACCCAGTAATTTAGTCCCCTAAGGTGATGTTTATAAATTACGTGTGTTAAGAATTATATTAAAAGTTTGAATAAAGAGAAGTAACAAATCTTAATTATCAGCTGTAGGAAACTACTGTATTATTCTGCTGCAAATAACCGCTCGTAGTGATCTCAGGTAATAACCAATTGTAAATAATAGCAGCAAATACCTGCAGTAATAAACGGAAGTAATACCATTCTGTTAATGTTTGACATAATAACTCGACCTGATAATCTCCAATTATAACACATCATAATAACGTGACACAATAAGGCACAGAAATAACATCAAAGTTATTTCTGCACGTAATTTCTTGAAGAAATGATAAAACACAAAAACATGTTGTAACACCCTGTATAACAACTTCCTCATAACTCCGCGCCCCAATAACCTGCCTTAAATTAATATACTCCCCATAATTACTTTGTCCTAATAGCCTGGTGCAATAACCAGCTACATAAATCAGCCTTTGTAAATGATCAGACTTAACAACCAGTTGGTAAAACTTCGCTAGTAACCTGTTATTATAACCCTCCTCATTAATCAGCATCAACATCAATAAACAGCGAGCATGAATGACAACCTGTCCTTATACCCCCTTACTAAAATATTACAATAGTAGCCTGTTGTAATAATAACGTGCAGAAATTACTTACAATAATAGCCTGTTGTAATAATAACCCTTAGTTAAACGTACAATATTAACCTGTTGTAATAATAACCTGACTAATTACCTACAATAATAGCCTGACGTAATAATAACCTGCATTAATAACATACAAAAATAGGTTTTGTTATAATAACTCACAGTAATAACCAACAATAAAAACCTGTTGTAACAATAACTCGTAGATATTTCGCAATAAAACATTATATTAAGTATCATTTAAACCCGCCCAGTTAAATCTTTTGTTCTTAGTCGCTTTTAATTGTTATTGAAGCCAAACTTCAGAGGTAACTTTATGCTTCACCTGCTCTTCAGGACTTTATTCAACATGTTCGGTTGCTGAGTGTTTTGGGAAATTACATTAAAATGTTGAATTAATGTAAAAGGAAGAATTGAATGATACTGGGGTCGACCTGAGGACCGTCGGGACCCCAGCGGTTGAACCCAGACACTCACCATGACTTTTCCTGATTAGTCAAGACTCACCAAGTATTATATAGCAGTCCGTCCTCCTAAGGTTTCCCAACGTCAAGAAACTGTCGTACTAAAGTTCCATTATCCTAACATAACAGAGGACTCACAGCAGAAAACTGGAGAGCAAGAAAATTTCGCGAGCCGCAACCATTTTTCAGTACAACAATTTTAGGCCTTAGGTAGAGTATACGTCAAAATGCGACGTTCTATTTGGAGGACGGGTTGTATATAGACCTTCACCTCAACACTAAGTGACACTAAGAACCTTTATCTGAAGGAAGTGACAAACCATTAAGGAGTGAAAACTGCCCTCAATAACCTCAAGTACTTATGAGAAAAGTCTTAATACAAGACTCCTGTTATTTTAAGAATGAAAACGTTGACTCGTGTCAAGACTGTTATGACCTCTGGGTCATCAGAGGTCACCAGTGTGTTTACTTATGTTGGCATGAATCAACGGTTGCACTGTAGATGTCACGTGATCAGTATACTCTGTAGCTCGCTTACTACGTAGTTATGTATACTGTAGAGTTGACCTGAGAGCCACGTTGTCAAGAATACTGTACAGCTGACCTGACAGCTACGTGGTCATGTATACTGTAGAGCTTACCTGACAGCCACGTGGTCATGTATACTGTAGAGCTTACCTGACAGCCACGTGGTCATGTATACTGAAAGCTGACCTCTACAGTTATTGAAACCAAACTTCTGAGGTGACTTTATATTTCATCTGTTTATGTCGGTTGCTGAGTTTATTACGTGTTTGGGGAATTTATATTTAACTGTTGACTTAAGGTAAAAGGAAGATCTAAAGTCTTTGGGGTCGACCTGAGGTCCGTCGTGACCCCAGCGGGTGACCCCTCACACTGACCATGACTCTTCCTTATTAATAAAGTCCTCAACCCTGTAATATATACACCTCAGATGTGGTTTATAAAATACGTGTGTTAGGAATTTATATTAATAGTTTGAATAAAGAAAAATAACCAGTCTTAAATATCATTTGTAGGAAACTGCAGTATAATCCCGCTGTAATAACCGCTTGTATTGATCTCAGGTAATTACCAATTGTAAATAATTACAGCAATTACTTGTGATAATAAACGGAAGTAAAAACAAAAGTAATAACCATCTGTTAAAGTTTGACATAATAACTCGCCCTAAGTTTCTCCTGTAATAACGCATCATAATAACCTGACGCAATAGCTCACAGAAATAACATCAAAGTTATTTCCCCAAGTAATATCTTGCAGAAATTATAAAACACAAAAACATGTTGTAACACCCTGTAGAACAGCTTCTTCATAACTCCACGCCCCAATAACCTGCCTTAATATCCTCACGTAATAACTTCCTGAATAACCTCTCGCTAATAGCCTGGTGTAAACAGCCACAACAACCAGCCTGTGTGTGGGGGTTTTCTACTTTGCTTTCCCGACTACAATGCATACGTTACCAATGTACATGTGGCAGACGCTTCACGAAGCTGTCGGAATCCAGCAGAGAAAATACGAGAGCAAGCGTACAGGGCGTGGGAGCATAGTCGAGTAAGAGTCCTTGAGGGTCTCTTCTCAGACTGGCCTCGCCTGGTTCTGATCCACATTGGTCGTTGGAATCTCCTCAATGCTTGAAACTCTTTAAGGGTCATTTAAGATCTCATTTTGATTGAACATTGGTTCAGCATCAAATTCTATGATGGAGTTAAACTTCCTAACTTCGAGGCAGATACGCACACCTTCCCCAGGGTTCTTCTCTTCAATGTTTAAAACACTTTAAGGGACTCCAAAGGTTCTCATCACATTTATAGAATTGTGAATAATAGGCAACTCGGTGTTGAAGACACCTGGGGCAAAAGGGTTACGTAATAGTTGGCAATATTCAGAAGTGGTTCAACAGAAACACCGCAAAAAGCTTAACAGTAGTTTATTTACAAACTTAACCACTAATACAATGGGTGCTTGATTTACTTTAGACTGGCATCAGAAAGACTATGGTTGCATTAGCGAGACTCTTGACGTCTGACTAATCGATTCTGATCCACTCGTGGAGAAACACCTAACTTGACACAATTAACAGCCAATCATTTTATCAGCAAGCCTAACTGCCTAACTTACTTAAGTTCCTCAGAATATCACCTCACAAAGACATATAAAAATCTCTACCACCTGGTATACATAATGAACAACAGTAGAAATAATCTATGTTAATACATATTGTTACATGATAATAAATGTAGCAGGCACAATACCCAAATAAGGTCTCAAATCAGGGACCAAAACGCTAACAGGTCCGCTCGCCTGGAGAGGTGAAGGAGTAGTGACGCCTTGAGGCCAGGGTTGCCAGATCCAAATTGCAAAAAGTAGTGAGTTGACGGTCAAAAAGTAGCGAATTTGCAAGTAGAGTAGCCCAATTTTTTGTTTAGTCAAATCGAATCAAATCAAATGTTTATTCAGGTAAAAGTACATACATACAATATGTATGTATCTGCAATTTGGATATCATCAGCGGCATATGCTAGACTGGTCAACATAAGAACTGCCTTCAGAAACTTGTGTAAGGAATCTTTCAGAACCCTGTATACCACTTATGTAAGACCAATCCTGGAGTATGCAGCTCCAGCCTGGAGACCATACCTAGTTAAACACAAGACAAATTTAGAGAAGATTCAGCGGTATGCCACCAGCCTCGTCCCGGAACTGAGAGGATTGAGCTACGAGGAAAGGCTAAAGGAGCTGAACCTCACATCCCTGGAAAACAGAAGAGTAAGGGGAGACATGATAACCACCTACAAAATTCTCAGGGGAATTGACAGGGTGGACAAAGACAAACTCTTCAGCACGGGTGGGACACGAACAAGGGGACACACGTGGAAACTTAGTACCCAGATGAGCCACAGAGACGTTAGAAAGAATTTTTTCAGTGTCAGAGTAGTTAATAAATGGAATGCACTAGGAAGTGATGTGGTGGAGGCTGACTCCATACACAGTTTCAAACATAAATATGATAGAGCCCAGTAGGCTCAGGAATCTGTACACCAGTTGTAATGGTGTAGTTGAAACGGAAATTGAACGACGGGACGTTTTACGTCCCGTCGGGACGGGACCCGTCCCGTCGGATGACACTAGACTGACAAGGGCAAGGGACACTAGACTGACAAGGGCAAGTCCCGTCCCGTCCCGGGACGTTTTACACCATTTCAACGGAAGTTGAAATGGTGTAGTTGGTGAAACACTGTATGGTATTTAGACCACTTCCCCATTTTACACTTCTTTATCTTAACACTTAAGTAAATTCTAAAAGTAACAGCGGTAACTTCTTTTCTATATGCGGTAACTTGTGTCGAACTATCCTTCTGGAGGTCAGAACCACACTAACAATGAAAGCACAGATGAAGCTGCCAAGTTCACTGTATGCTAATCCGCTCTAACGACAGTCATTTGATTCTTGGAAACACCTAAAGAGAAACCTAATATTTACAGTAGGGAACAGTGGGGGGTCACTTAACATAGACAGTACCCGGGATGAAGTATTAATGGCAATTAAGGTTGGGAAATCTATAGCTTCTGGGGAGGATTATCTTGCCTTGCGGTTACTTTTTCTTTGGGAAGTTCCTAGGATCAACGTCCCCAGGGGGTCGGTCTCTGACTTGGCCTCCTGCGGTAAGTGGTCTATTCAATCAAGCTGTTGGACGCGGCTGTGATTTGTACACATGACATTATAAAAAGCATAAAAATCATCATTGAGTTTCTTAACATTAATTAATAGCCCAAAATAGCCCAACTTGTTTTTAAAGTAGCCCAAAAAGTCGCAATTAGCGAAATTAAAAATTTGGGAGTGCGGGGCTCTGAAAAGTAGCACAATTCGCTACTTGTAGCCCAATCTGGCATCCCTGCTTGAGGCAAGCTTGTCGAGAGGCGACACGGTAGCCAACTCCCTAAGTCAACTGAACCTCAACTTTCAAATCTCTCCAGCTCATTTACAGACATAACTCACTCATGACCTTCTAAAATAATATACAGCAAAGTAAAGAGTATAAGGCACAACCTTACATAATGATACATAATAAGAATTCAATACATTAAAGAATTTATCATGATATAAAAAATAAGTACACAAAAAATTTGTATTGATAAGACACGGTAACGCTGGCGCGAGTCGGTACATCACAGGGGGAGAGGGAGGATTCAGAGACATCGGCCAACCGTTTATACATATGTATACACGAATATTAAATAAAGTAGATATATACAACATGTGTATCAAAAGCTGGTTTAGGTGGAAAACATTTCACAGTGCCATAATCTCAGTAAATGTCATGATAATAAGACAATGCAAGGAACAACACTGAAATGGTAACAACCCAGTATACATATGAATAATAAATCTGAAAACTAAATGCATACATTCTCCATCAGGGTCCACATAATGTTACCACCTACACAGCATTTATGTAGCATTACTTGCAATAAACATACAAGGATGTTTTTCAAACTCCATGATATTAGGCTACTGCTATAACTAGACATCTAATATATATATATATCCACAATTACATGGCATACAAATTTGATACAGAATTAATATAGACTTGGGAATGTATGTCACACATTGACAATACATAAAATAAGAATAATAAATGGTAACATAAGATTATATCATAAACACAATATTCGTGATAAGAGGCTATCAGCCAAGATATCACTGTTTAGTTTGAGCACAATGATTAACCAGTCTCAGTATGATCATACTGGTGTATGCGTTGTCATAACATATGTGAGAATATGGGTTGCTCATATTTAGTTAGTTTAGCTTTTGCTAGGTTGAATTTGGTAAAATTTGTTTAGTATAAGTATAATTTTTGATAGATTTAGATGAATTTAGATTCTAATTGGTTGTATTTTTGATAGGATTTAGTCAATTTGCTTGTATTATCATAGAAATTGCTGACTTCACCTAACTCCACCTACCCTAACATAACTAAGGCTAGAACCAATATGTCTGATGGATGGTTTACCTGAATAAATATGGGTGACAAGATTGAAGAGGATGTAACAAGGCATTAAAAACAATGGACATATGTTAGATAAATAGTCTAGCACTAATAATGTTGAAACATTAATGGAAAAGTATGTGTTTTTATATTGAGCTCATTGGAAGTCAGATGAACCATTCATATATATGAAATTCTGACTTTTGGGGAGTTGGTTAAACTCAGCATATTATAAAATGACGTCCTAATCATACCTAGACAAATATTATGAAAATTGTGTATTGTTTGTGCAAGTTACAGTATTAATTGTACATGTTTTGTAGGTATATTTGTGGAAATGCGTAGTTGTGTATTTAATATATATGCACTAGTTATATATTGATTATATTTGAGCTAGTTATGTATTGATAATATTTTATTTTTGTGCAAGTTGAATATTAATTGTGTACATGTTGTAATTGAATTTGTGTGAATTGTGTATTTGTGCTTGCAGTGTATTTACATATTTGGGCTCGTTATGTATTGTACGTATTTGTGCTGGATATGTATTTGATTGTATTTATGCTATTGTGTAAGAATTATAAAAAATGTGTAACAATTGTGCAAGTTGTGTGTTAATTGTACATGTTATGTAATTGTATGTGAACGAATTGTGTATTACACCGTTGTGTATTGATTGACATAGGGCAAGTTGTGTAATTACATAGCAAGTTTGCTTGTATTAGTTGTGCAGAGACGTGTATTAATTATACAATTTGTGTAATAATGGTGCATGTGGGTCCGTCTAATTACCACAAGCTACCTCAAACTACACAAACTTCAGAAAGCTTCCTGGCAATACGTTAGTAATGAATAAATATGATATATTGTTAAGTTAGGCTGACCTAACCTAACCTAACCTAACCTATCCTAACCTATCCTAACCTAACCTAACCTAACCTAACCTAACTTAACCAAACCTAACCTAACCTAACCGAAGCTTGGATCGTCGACTTGATTTGGCGTCACCAGCTTTTTATTTTCGTCTAATTTCTTTATAAAAAGATACTTTTTCAGATTAAAATTATGTTTTTTCGTGTTGTACATTCAGCACCAACATTATAATGAGTAAATATATCATATTTATTCATTACTAACGTATTGCCAGGAAGCTTTCTGAAATTTGTGTAGTTTGTGGTAGCTTGTGGTAATTAGACGGACCGGTGCATGTTTTATAATCGTTTAAGGCGAATAGTGTATTTATGCAAGTTGTGTATTTAATATGCTGAAGTGAAACTGGCACAACTGTACTTTTTTGTACAAATTGTGTATTTGTGTAAGTTCTGTATATGTTATCTAAAAATAGATCTTCCCGTGGAAGTGTGAAGGTGTATTTTGGTTTATGAGACAATATGTGGGTATTTTGTGAAAATTTTGTTTTTGTAATTGTGTAATTTTAGTGAGAGCACATTTTTTTGTCTAAATGTATGAGCAATTTGCTATATTTTTGCAAATGTCATACTTTGTGTAAATGTCATACTTTGTACATGCAATATTTGTGTAAATGGCAAATTTTTGTGTTCAACTGACATATTTTGTATGTAAATGACATATTTTGTCTATAAATGATAAATTTTGTGTGTGAATGGCATATTTTGGTGTAAATAATATATTTTGTGCATAAATGATATATTTGTGTGTAAATGCTGTATCTTCTGTGTAAATGGAATTTAGTGTGGAAAATGTTCTGTGCGCAAATGCTATATTGTGTGTAAATGTGTATATGTTTATACTGTTGTTATGGCCCTACTGGGACGCAACCGGGTTCTTCTCTGATGGTAGTAGAGTTTGGGAATCCGGCCCCAAGTTAGTAGAGGCTTTCAAGGGGTGTGTTCCGTAACGCAAGTCAAAGCTATCAAGGAGGGTACATTGAAGACAAGTATTCTAATTTATATATATATATATATATATATATATATATATATATATATATATATATATATATATATATGTCGTACCTAGTAGCCAGAACGCACTTCTCAGCCTACTATGCAAGGCCCAATTTGCCTAATAAGCCAAGTTTTCATGAATTAATTGTTTTTCGACGACCTAACCTACCTA
The DNA here is from genome assembly GCF_040958095.1 of Procambarus clarkii. Lineage (NCBI taxonomy): Eukaryota > Metazoa > Arthropoda > Malacostraca > Decapoda > Cambaridae > Procambarus > Procambarus clarkii. Next base: position 32,773,886 of record NC_091177.1, read on the forward strand.
ACCTAACCTAACCTAACTTTTTTAGCTACCTAACCTAACCTAACCTATAAAGATAGGTTAGGTTAGGTTAGGTAGGGTTGGTTAGGTTCGGCCATATATCTACGTTAATTTTAACTACAATAAAAAAAATTGACCTCATACATAATGAAATGGGTAGTTTTATCTTTTCATAAGAAAAAAATTTGAGAAAATATATTAATTCAGGAAAACTTGGCTTATTAGGCAAATTTGGCCTTGCATAGTAGGCTGAGAAGTGCGTTCTGGCTACTAGGTACGACATATATATATTCCCACCACCGTAATTTAAATTCATAAAAGGGAATTATTACTACACAATGTACAATGAGGTCTCCCTCTCTGAAGACGCTCAACATTCGGCGATGCTTCTTCTAGGTAGTTCTGGTCTCGGCTTCCATGGCTCATGATGAATCCACGATAACTCTACGACGAATCTACCCTGGCCAGCCAAATCACAGTCCCACTGGGTGCCCCGTCGTGATGGCCTTCAACCACAATCCAGCCTGTAGCTGGCAGGTACCGGTCAGCCTCGCTGTCAGGCCACTCCACAACTGACACTAGGGTTGCGAGCCCTAGGCAGGAGCCTCGTGTGACCCGCTGATCACTCTCCTCATTAAGCACCACAGTGGCTAGTCTCTTCCACCAGCCAGCCCCGGATAAGGCGATTCCCGACACTGCCACGCCTCAGGCAGGCTATTACAATTCTCAACAGACTTCGTCCGGGGGGTGTCTCACAGCTTCTTCAAAGCAGACTCGTAAAGAGACCTTGGCTGCCTTGGGTAGACTGGTCCATCGTCCAACACAGCAGTCCCAGGTCGACTCTGCAATCAGACACATCATTAATACTGGGACGCTTCACTCACAAGCTTAGACAGAAACGTCCACCTCTTCACTCCATAGATGGCGTTCACTGTCTAAGCACCACCTCACCAGAGGTCAGCAACGGCTACGTCATGAGCTGACTAGGACAGGAATCCAACACTTATTGCTGGCCTATCCTGTCACCACTAGATGGCGTCGTCCATGTGGAGTGGGTTTCGGGAGCGGACTCACAGATGGCGTTGTCGTCACTGCTCCGTGCTCCGACGCTGGACTCGAGTCCGTAACAACTGTGCATTCTTGATTTTGTGTATTTTTAGTGCAAGTGTTGCATTTTGTGTGACTGATGTAATATTATTATATTTCAGTGTGCCTTATCACAACCTTAACTTTTTATGAATAATTAGTAATATATTTATTTAAATGGGACACATACACCCTGGTTTATCCATATGAATAGTATGAAGGTGGGTATTTATTCATGTAATTATAGTAGTCGATGTGTTTGAATATAATAGGGCATTTAATAATTTGGGCTGCAATATGATGTATGTGAGGACAGCTGACTAACCTATGAACATAGCTACTAATCTGCTGGGTTGTCAGATGTACGGTAACTACTTGCGGACTATAGTACAATATCTAGCTATAGTGTTTCATAATTGCTGTTGTGTAAAAACTAGAATGAGAGCGGTACGACATTTGGGGAGCTATTTTAGTTTTTGAACCCATCACTGCATAATGATTACAGTTGTAGATGACTAAAATGTATATTATTAAACCTCTGATTAAGTTAGGTTAGGTTGGGGATGGATAGTCTAGCCATTTTTGAATAATAACATTAAATAGACTACACAGATAAGTAGCATGTTAGGGTCTCATTGCACATCTTTGTGACGTCACTCATAGTTGAACAGTTGGGTTTCAGTGGAGCCTTAACACTTATCTGTTAATGGCTGACCATACTCTATCCCTATACTGAGGCAGCTTTTGTGACGTCGCTAAACAACAACGGGTCTGTGGAATGTAGAATGCAGTTGTTTGTTTTATAATAAGTTGGGTTAGGTTGGTTTGATAGGGCTTATAAATTAAATAACAGAAAAATATGAGCAATGAGCGAAAATACGAGCCAGGCATCAGAGAATCGCCTGTGATGACACAGAGTATAGTGATGTATTGAGAGAAAGATTAAGAGATTGCGCTAATGTGTAATACTCCTAGGAACCTTATATGCGACGTCGGCTAAAAAGCAATGCACCCATTGGCCCATCAAACCACATTAGGGATGATGTCGTCAGAATAAGGGTAGCTGCGGAAGGCCTATTTTTCAAAACATGCGAAGCCGCTTCTACGCAATGCAGATCATATATAGGTACACTGAATGAGTATTTAGATTGGATATATGCTACAGTAGGGTGTGGGGGCATGTTTTTGAGCGAATGTGAGACGTGCATAGGACTAGCAGCGACATGTATTTGGAATACTACTGAATTCCCTGTTGAAGTCACCATGTCTGGGGGACGGGTCTGTTTCATACAAATGGGTGATAGTGGATATTCATTTTTATTTGCCCTATGTTCGATAAGCAATCCTTGAAGAAAGATTCACTCCAAACACTGACCTGAGGACTGTTGGGACCCCAGCGGGTGACCCCGAACACTGACCTGAGGACCATCGGGACCCAAGCGGGTGACCCCAGACCCTGACCATGACTCTTCCTAATTAATAAAGTCATCAATCCAGTATTTTATTCACCTCTTTAGGTGACCTGCCTAAACAACCAAATAATTCATCACAGTAGCCAACCGTATTAAACCACCACAATAACTCTCCAAAATAATCCACCACAATATTCCTCTATAATTATACACCAGTAAAATGTAAAAATCCACCATAATAATCCACCATAATAATAATAATCACCTGGCTAACTATAGTGACAAGAATGGCACTATTCTCAGTCACCCATATACATCTGGTCTGCCTGCTATAGTGAGAAATCCTGGCAGCATCCTCAACACCCATATACAGCTTGGCCACCCGCCTTGCAATAGTGACACGACTGGCACAATACTCAGGTGCCCATATACAGACAGTCCACCCAGCATGCTATAGTGACACGACTGGAACCATACCCGGCACCTATATAAAGCTGGGCCACCCAGCATGCTATAGTGACACGACTGGAACCATACCCCGGCACCTATATAAAGCTGGGCCACCCTGCGTGCTATAGTGACACGACTGGAACCATACCCGGCACCTATATAAAGCTGGGCCACCCTGCGTGCTATAGTGACACGACTGGAACCATACCCGGCACCTATATAAAGCTGGGCCACCCAGCGTGCTATAGTGACACGACTGGAACCATACCCCGGCACCTATATAAAGCTGAGTCTCCCTGCTTGCAATATTTCCAGGTAATATCCAGCACAAAAACATGCTGCAGCACACTGTATAACTAGCTTTCGTTATTCTCCGCCCCTAACATCAGGCTATTACGTAATAGCCTTATGTGAAAACCAATCAAAACAATTGGTTTATGTAAATGACCAGACGTAACAATCAGTTGTTAACTAAACTATCCATTGTGACCTGTTATAATAACCCTACTCAATAATCAGTCTCAATACCCTGAATGAACTGGAAGCTGGTTTAACAACCTGTAATTGTAACTTTCACTAAAATCCTACGAGAAGAGCCTGTTGTAATAATAACTCACAGTAATAACCGACAATAATAATATTCCGGAGTAATAACACAAATGTTTGAAACCCCAGTTATATCTTTTGTTCTTTGTACCTTAATTGTTGTTGAAGCCAAAATTCTTAGGTAACTTTATGTTTCATCTGTTTTAGACGGTTGCTGAGTTTATTACGTGTTTGGGGAATTTATATTAAACTGTTCACTTAAGGTAAAAGGAAGAAAGACATTGAGGTGAGATCGACCTAAGGACCGTCGTGACCCCAGCGGGTGACCCCACACACTGACCACGACTCTTCCTGATTAGTCAACACTCACAAAGTATCATATAGCAGATCGTCCTCCTAAAGTATCCCAACATCAAGAAACTGTTGTATTAAAGTGCAATTATCCTAACCTAGCAGAGGACCCACAACAGAAAACGAGACTACATTTCCTACTATGACATTTTCTACTATGACAATGTTTGGCCTTAGGTAGAGAATACGTCAAAATGCGACGTTCTATTTCGACGGGTTGTATATAGACCTTCACCTCAACACTAAGTGACACCAAGAACCTTTATCTGAAGGAAGTGATAACCATTAAGGAGTGAAAACTGCCCTCAAGTACTTATGAGAAAAGTCTTAATACAAGACTCTTCTTATTTTAATTAAGAATGAAAACGTTGACTCGTGTCAAGACTGTTATGACCTCTGGGTCATCAGAGGTCACCAGTGTGTTGGCATTAATCAACGGTTGCACTGTAGACATCATGTGATCATGTATACTTTGTAGCTCGCTTACCAAGTAGTCATGCATTCTGAAGAGCTGACCTGACAGCCACGTAGTCATGTATACTGTAGAGCTGACCTGACAGCCACGTAGTCATGTATACTGTAAAGCTGTCCTTATAGCCACGTGATCATGTATATGACCACGGGGGATCAGAACCAGGCGAGGCCAGTCTGAGAAGAGACCATCAAGGACTCTTACTCAACTATGCTCCCAGGCCCCGTACGCTTGCTCTCATATTTTCTCTGCTGGATTCAAACAGCTTCGTGAAGCGTCTGTCACATGTACATTGATAACGTATGCATTGTAGTCGGGAAAGCAAAGTCGAAAACCCCCACACACAGGCTGATTGTTGTGGCTGTTTACACCAGGCTATTAAGAAGAGGTTATTCAGGAAGTTATTACGTGAGGATGTTAAGGCAGGTTATTGGGGTGTGGAGTTATGAGGAAGTTGTTATACAGGGTGTTACAACATGTTTTTGTGTTTTATCATTTCATTTACGACAGTTACTTGACGTTGGGAAACCTTAAGAGGACGGGCTGCTATATAATACTTAGTGAGTCTTGACTAATCAGGAAGAGTCATGGTCAGTGTGTGGGGTCACCCGCTGGGGTCACGACGGTCCTCAGGTCGACCCCAATATCCTGTAGTTCTTCCTTTTACCTTAAGTCAACATTTTAACATAATTACCCAAAACACGTAATAAACTCAGCAACTGAACATGTTGAATAAAATCCTGAACAACAGATGAAACATAAAGTCACCACAGAAGTTTGGCTTCAATAACACTTACAAGCGACTAAGAACAAATTATATAACTAGAGGTTTAAATGATACTTATTATAATATTTTATTACGAAATTTCTAAGGGTTATTATTACAACAGGCTATTATTGTAGGTTATTAATATGGATTATTATAAAACACACTATAATTGTATGTTATTTCTGCACATTATTATTGCAACAGATTATTTCTGTGAGTTATGACTGCAGGTTATTATTACAACACGCTATTATTGTTTGTTATAATTGGGGATATTATTACAACAGACTATTACTGCAGGTTTTTCTTCTTCTTCTTCTTCTTCTTCTTCTTCTTCTTATTATTATTATTATTATTATTATTATTATTATTATTATTATTATTATTATTATTATTATTACAACAGGCTTTTGCTGTAGGTTATTATTACAACAGGCTGTTACTGTTTTATTTTAGTGCATTTTATAAGAGCAGGTTGTTATTTTGGATTGCTGTTTATTGATATTGATGCTGATTAATGTGGCAGGTTATTGTAACAGGTTATTGGGAAAAAGTTGTTCAATTTCAATCAACTTTATTTACTTGTAGTATATAAAAAGGGCTCCAACTGGTCCAAGTTTCAGCATCGCAGCATAAATAGAATGGGAGAAACAAAATATAAAACCTTTTATTCAACGATTTTTAAACATTTACAAAATGAATTTTCAAACACAAGTATCAACTGAAATTATTTCTAAGACACTCAGCTATCACATTAGCATATAGTAAAGGATTCGTCTTGATATTTTTATCAAAAATATATATATTGCAATAATACAATTGTTCAAGGTTAAAATAAAAATTATGCAACAAAACGATGTTTATATATATTTATAAAATTAATAAATGGACATAAGTATAAAAAGTCTTAATAATATTGTAGAGGCATAAACGCTACATATTAGGTGAAAATTTCATGTAAACTGATTAGTAAATGAAATGAAAGAGAAAATTCAATATTATGTTACTTGGAAAATAATTAAGTCAAAGATCCTGCCACCAGTGACTGAGGTTGACATTGATCAATTTCCTTCAGAACTGGCAACCTAACAGATTGGCTTACGTTCTGTAAGATATATAAGTGTCTCGCAAATCGTCCGAACCAAAAATGAGATAACCATTCTAAAAAAAAAAAAAAATTACTTCATTTTTTTATAAAACTAATTATTGAGATCTTTTATTATATGCTATTGTGATAGCTGAGAGTCATAGACATGATTTCAGTTGACACTTGTGTTTGATGTTAATTTTTTACCATTTTGGAAAAGTTCTGACACATAATTCAATATTTTCTTCTCCCTTCCTATTTATGCTATGATGCTAAGACTTGGACCAGTTGAAGCCGTATTCATATACACCTAATTAAAGACGTTTACACAGGCTGGTTGTTGAGGCTAGAAATTATTCCAGGTTATTAGGGAGAGGTTATTTCGGAAAGATATTACGTGAGGATATTAAGGCAGGTTATTTGGGCGCGGAGTTATGAGGGAGTTGTTATACAGGGTGTTACAACATGTTTTGGTGTTTTATAATTTCTGCAAGATATTTCGTGCAGAAATAACTTTGATATAATTATTATCGTTATTGCGACAGGTTATTATGATGTGTTATTACTGGAGATTATTAGGGCGAGTTATAATATCAATTTTTTGCTGAAGGTTATTACTTCCGGTTATTGCTGCTATTCTTTTCAGTTGGTTATAACATGAGATAATTATGAGCAGTTATTACAGCAGGATAATACTGTAGTTTTCTACGGCTGATAATTATGATTTTTTATTTATTTTTATTCAAACTATTAATATAAATTCCTAACACGCGAAATTTATACACCTCACCTGAGGTGCATAAATTACTGGGTTGAGGACTTTATTAATAAGGAAGAGTCAAGGTCAGTGTGTGGGGTCACCCGCTGGGTTCACGACGGTCCTAATAATCTTGTTGTGGATTATTATGAAGGGTTATTGTGGTGGATAATTATGGAGGGTTATTGTGGTGGATTATTATGGAGGGTTATTGTGGTGGATTATTATGGAAGGTTATTGTGGTGGATTATTATGGAGGGTTATTGTGGTGGATTATTATGGAGGGTTATTGTGGTGGATTATTAACGAGGGTTATTGTGGTGGAGTATTTTCGAGGGACATTATGGTGGATTATTTTGGAGGCTTACAAAGGTTGGGTATTCTGGGGGATTATTTTGGAGGTTTATTGTGGAGGAATAGTTTGGAGGATTTTGAAGGTTGGGTATTGGGGTGAACTGTTGTGTGGATTATTAATCTGGATTATTGTAGTGGTTTATTTTTGAGGATTTGTTAATAGATTATTATAAAAAGTTATCATGTTGGATTATTCTAATGGACTTTTTTCGTAAAAAGTTATGTAGGGGGATTATAACAGAGGGTGATTACAGTTAATTATTTTCGAGGGATTTTTCAGTGGATTATTTTGGAGTGATATTTCAGTGGATTATTTTGGAAGGTTATTGTGGTGGATTATTATTTTTGGTTATTGTGGTGGATTATTATGGTGGGATATTGTGGTGGATTATTTTGGAGTTATTGTGGATTATTATTATGGAATATTATTATTGTTGATTATTTTGGAGAATAAATGTAATGGATTAAAACGGAGGATTATTGTGGTGCATTATTGTGGAGGATTATTGTGGTGGATTACTGTGGTGGCTTATTGTGATAGATTATTGTGGTGGATTATTATTATGGATTTTTGTGGTGGACTATTTTGGAGGGTTATTGTGATGGATTTTGCTTATGGACAACAGAAATACATTATGATTACGCAAAACTGTAAGAAAATTGACAGGTTGGATAACAAGAACTTTTATAACTAGAGATACAATTCCAATGATGTTACTCTTCAAGACGCTTGTGCTCTTTAGAGTGGAATACTGTTGCAAAATGACAGCCCCTTAAAAGCTGGAAAAATTGCTGACCTGGAGAGCATGCAGAGATCCTTTACTGCCAGAATCCACTCAGTAAAACATCTAAACTATTGGGAGAGACTAAGATGCCTAAATCTGTAGGCTCTTGAGCGCAGGCTGGAGAGATACATAATAATTTACACGTGGAAAATAATAGAGGGGCTCGTCCCAAACCTGAACACAGAAGTAACTCATGGATCTCGTCTTATGGTAACATGTGTTACAATGAGACCTTCTGGTCTCATGTAACGCATGAGACCAGAAAGTATGGCAGGACGTGCAGAATTCCCCCATTGAAGAGCAAAGGTGCAATAGGTACTTTGCGAGAGAACTCTGTCAAAATCAGAGGCTCGAGACTGTTCAACACGCTTCCACTACACATAAGGGGCATAACTGGCCGACCCCTCGCTGTGTTCAAGAGAGAACTGGATAAGCTCATCCAAAGGATACCTGAACCACCAGGCTGTGATTCATACGTCAGGCTGTGAGCAAATGTGTCCAACAGCCTGGTTGACCAATCCAGTAGCGAGGAGGCCTCGGCGATGACCGAGCCGCGGAGACGCTAAGTCCCGAAACCATCTCAAGGTACACTCAAGGGAGCCGGTCGGCCGAGCGGACAGCACGCTGGGCTTGTGATCCTGTGGTCCTGGGTTCGATCCCAGGCGCCGGCGAGAAACATTGGGCAGAGTTTCTATCACCCTATGCCCCTGTTACCTAGCAGTAAAATAGGTACCTGGGTGTTAGTCAGCTGTCACGGGCTGCTTCCTGGGGGTGGAGGCCTGGTCGAGGACCGGGCCGCGGGGACACTAAAAATCCCCGAAATCATCTCAAGATAACCTCCAGATAAGGTATAGGTAAGGTGGATTATTCTCGTGTATTATTATGAAGGGATATTGTGGTGGATTATTTTGGAGGATTACTGTGGTGCATTATTATGGAGGGTTATTGTGGTGGATAATTTTGAAGGGTTATTGTAGTGGATTATTATTGTGGGTTATTGTGGTGGATTATTATAGACGGTTATTGTGTTGGATTATTATTATGGAATGTAATTTTGATGGATTATTATTGTGGGTTATTGTGGTGGATTATTATGGATGGTTATTGTTGTGGATTATTATGGAGGGTTATTGTGATGGATTAATATTGTGTTTGATTAATACTGTGGTAGATAATTATGGAGTGTTATTGTGGTGAATTATTAAGGAAGGTTATTGTGGTGGATTATTATGGAGGGTTATTGTGGTGGATTATTATGGAGGGTTATTGTGGTGGATTATTATTGTGGTGGATTATTAATGGGAGTTATTGTGGTGCATTATTAATAAGGGTTATTGTGGTGGATTACTTTAAATAATTTTTGTTAAGTTATTATTGAAGGTTATCGTTGTGGATTATTCTAGTAGATTTTTCGCGTGGATTATTATTGAAAAGTTATTGTGGTGGATTATTTTGTAGGGTTATTGTGGTGTATTATTTAGAAAAGGTGATCGTAGTGGATTATTTTGCAGGGTTATTGTGGTGGACTATTATGGAGGGTAATTGTGGTAGAATATTTAGGAGGGTTATTGTGGTAGATCATATAACCGAGGGTTATTGCTGAGGATTATTATTGTTAATTATTGTGGTGGATTGTAGCAGAGGGTATTGTGGTGAATTATTATGAAGGGTAATTTTGGTGGTAATGAACGGTTATTGTTGTGGGTTATTATGGAGTATTGTTGTTGTGGATTATTTTGAGAGGGTTATTGTTATAGCATATTTTAGAGACCAATTGTGATGGATTATTAAGGAAGGTAATTGTGGAGGATTATTATTGAGGGTTATTTTTTCGGATTATTATAAAGGATTATTGTGGCAGATTATTTTGGAGTGTTTTTGTGGTTGATTATTTTGCTGGGTTATTGTGGTGGATTATTTTGGTGGGTTTTTGTGGTGGATTATTTTAGTGGATAATTGATGTAGATTATTTTGGGGGGTAATTGTGGTAGATTATTGTGGTGGATTATTTTGGAGAATAGTTTATAGGATGTTTATAGTGGATTTTCGTGGTGAACCTTTTGGTGGAATAATTTCATTGATGAATATGTAGGGTTATTGCGGCGGATAATTATGGATCGTTATTTTTAGTAGATTATTTTAGAGAGGTATTATAATTGATAATTATTGAGAGATACTGAGGTGTACTATTATCGAGGATTTTAGTGTTGGATTATTGTGGTGGATTATTAATTTTTCCCTCAGGATGAAACAGAGGGTTTTTGTGTTTGAGTATTATAGAGGGTTACCTTGATGGGTTATTCTAGTGGATTATTCTCTTGGGATATTTTGGAGGGAAATTGTGGGAAATTAATTTGCAGCGATATTGTAATGAATTATTATTGTGGGTTATTGTGTAAGTTTAATACGGATGTCTGTTGTGGTGAATTATTTGGTTGTTCAGGTAGGTCACATGAGTAGGTGAATAAAATACTGGGTTGATAACTTTATTAATCAGGAAGAGTCATGGTCAGTGCGAGGGGTCACCCGCTGGGGTCCCGACGGTCACCAGGTCGACCCAATATATAGGAGATCTTCCTTTTACGTTAAGTTAACATTTTAATATAATTTCCCTAAACATGTTCCATGTAGCCCGTGCTACTTGGAACATTTTGTTCCGAGTAGATGAATCTCAAACAACAACAACAGATAATATAATATTTAATACCGAAATATCTACAAGTTATAATTATTATGGTCTATTATTGAAGATTATTACTATGGGTTATTATAACAATAGGCTATCATTGTATGTTATTACTGCTGGTTATTATTACAACAGGCTATTATTATATGTTATTACAGCAGGTTATTATTGCAATAGGCTATTATTGATTTGTATTAATACACCAGGTAATTATTGTTGGTTATTACTGATAGCTATTAATACAACAGGCTTTTACTGTAGGTTATACCTGCAATTTATGATCACAACAGTTATGATAATTGGAGGGATTTAGTGCCGGTTATAAAAGCAAGTTGTTATTCCGTCTCTCTGTTTATCAATATTGATGCTGAATAGAGAGGCAGATTATTATAACAGGTTACTAGGTAAGTTTTAACAACTGGTTGTTAAGTCTGATCATTTACACAGGTTGGTTGTTGTGGCTGGTAATTACACCAGGCTTTCAGGAAAAGGTTATTTGGAAAGTTATTACAGGAAGATATTAAGGCAGGTTATTGGGGAGCGGAGTTATGAAGAAGTTGTTATTCAGGGTGTTACACTATGTTTCTGTGCCTTATTATTCCTGCAAGATATTACGGGCAGAAATAACTTTGATTTTATATTTGTACGTTTTTACGTCGGGTTATAATTTTGTGTTGTTACATGAGAATAATAGGGCGAGTTATTATGTCAAACGTTTGCAGAAGGTTATTACTTCCGGTTGTTACTGCTATTATTTACAGTTGGTTATTTCCTGAGATCACTACGACCGGTTATTACATCAAGATAATACTGCATTTCCTACGGCTAATAATTAAGATTGGTTATTTTTATCTAAACTATTAATATAAATTCCTAACACACGTAATTTACCCGGAAGAGCTGTCATGGAGTACTTTACCAGAGTACCTGGTAGAGCTGTTACGTCAGCCTTACCGGGTACATGAATAACTGGCTGTCACGTCTCCTCTACAGTTCGATGACCGCGTGGCTATCAGGTCAGGTCTATAGTATACATGACTACGTGGTAGGCGAGCTAAAAAAGTATACATGATCACGTGATATCTGTTACGAACCCAAGTTCATCGTCGGAGCACGGAGCAGTGATGTCAACGCCATCTGTGAGTCCGCTCCCAAAACCCCCCACAACATGGACAACGCCATCTAGTGATGACGGGAATATACTGGCAAGAGGCGCTAGATTCCTGTCCTAGTCGACATGTGAAGTAGCTGGTGCTGACCTCTAGTGAGGTGGTGTTTAGAAAAGCAGCGCCATCTGTCATAAGCGGAGTTGGATGTTTGTGTCTAAGCAAGTAAGTGATGTTTCCTAGTGGTCCCATGTAGTGTCCCAGTGTACTGATGACGTGTCTGTATTCACAGAGTCAACGTAGGGCTGCTGTGATACAAGAACAGTCAGTCTACCCAGGGCAGCCAAGGTCTCTACACAAGTCTGCTTTAAGGAAGCAGTGAGCCGCCGCCGGAAGAGGACTGTGAAGTGTTCTACTGTCTGCATGTGGAGTGGCAGTGACAGGATTCGCCGTACCCAGGGCTGGCTGATAGAAGAGACGACTGACTGTGTGCCGAAGAGGAGAGTAACCAACGAGTTGCACGAAGCTCCTGCCTAGGGCCCACTACCCTAGTATCTGCAAGTGAAGTGGCCCAATAGTGCGAGGCTGAGTGGTACCTGCCAGCAATAGGCTGGACTGTGGCTGTGAGCCTTCACGAAGAGGCACTTAGTGGGATTGTGGCTTGGCTGGCCCATGGCCAGGGTAGACTCATTGTTGTTTCCTGGTACCTACTGAGAGTAGTATCACGGAGGAGGAAACACGGTACAAGACTGCATCGATTGAGCTTCGCCGAGTGTTTAGTGTCTTCTGAGAGAGTCGTTGTGTACATATAGTGTAGTAATACTTCCTTTTAAGAGTTATATATATATATGGTGATGGGGAAAATAATTATATGGATACAGTGATGAACTGTTGTATTTAATGTACCACCCCCTTTTGTTTTACTTGCATTACTGAGCTCACCCCTTGCAAGCCACCACTAACTTGGGGCCGGATACCAGAACTTTCGTACCACCAGGAAAGAACCTGGTTGCGACCCATTGAGGCCATAACAATATCTACAGTGCAATCGTTGATTAATGCAAAAAAATAAATACACTGGTGACCTCTGATGACCCAGAGGTCATAACAGTGACCTCGAGTGAAAGTTTTTATTCTTAAAATAACAAGTCTTGTATTAAGACTTTTCTCATAAGTACTTGAGGGGCAGTTTTCAATCTTTAATGGTTATCACTTCCTTCAGATAAAGGTTCTTAGTGTCACTTAGTGTTGAGGTGAAGGTCTATATACAACCCGTCCTCCAAACAGAACGTCGCATTTTGACGTATACTCTACCTAAGGCCAAACATTGTCGTACTTGTTAATGATAGCAGCTCGCGAAATTTTCTTACTCTCCTGTTTTCTGTTTTGGGTCTCTGCCAGGTTAGGATAATGGGACTTTGGTACGACAGTTTCTTGACGTTGGGAAACCTTAGGGGGACGGGCTGCTATATAATACTTTGTGAGTCTTGACTAATCAGGAAGAGTCATGGTCAGTGTGTGGGGTCACCCGCTGGGGTCACGACGGTCCTCAGGTCGACCCCATGGGCAAGTCAATCTTCCTTTAACTTAAGTCAACATTTTAACATAATTTCCCAAAACACATAATAAACTCAGCAACCGAACATGTTGAATAAAGTCCTGAACAACAGATGAAACATAAAGTCGCCTCAGAAGTTTGGCTTCAATAACAATTAAAAGCGACTCAGAATAAAAGATATAACTGGGGGTTTAAATGATATTTAATATAAAGTCCACTACGGGCTCACCATAGCCCGTGCTACTTGAAACTTTTTGTTCCGAGTAGATGAATCTCAAACAATAACAACAACAGATGTTTATTATAGTATTTTGTTGCGACATTTTTACGGGTTATTATTACAACAGGCTATTATTTTAGATTATTACTGCAGGTTATTATTACAAAAAGCAATTATTGTAGGTTATTACCGAAATATATTATAAAACAGGTTATTTATTATTAGAGGGTTTTAGTGCCGGTTATAAGGGCAGGTTGTTATTCCAGCTTGTTATTAATTGATATTGATGCGGAATAATGAGACAGGTTATTATAACAGGTTACTAGGGAAGTTTCAACAACCGGTTGTTACGTCTGGTCATTTACACAGGCTGGTTGTTGTGGCTGGTAATTACACCAAGCTATTAGGAAAAGGTTAATTCGGAAAATTATTATGTGAGGACATCAAGGCAGGTTATTGGGGCGCGGGGTTATGAGGAAGTTGTTATACTGGGTGTTACAACATGTTTTTTTATGTTTTAAAATTTCTGCAAAATATTACGTGCAAAAATAACTTGATGTATATGTACGTTATTGCATCAGGTTATTACAAGGTGTTATTAATGGAGATTATTAGAGCGAGTTATTATGTCAAACTTTACCAGAAGGTTATTACTTATATTTATTACTTCCAGGTATTCCTGCTATTCTTTACAATTGGTTATTACTTGAGATCACTACGAGCGGTTATTACAGCAGGATAATACTGTAGTTTCCTACGGCTGATAATTAAGATTGCTTATTTTTCTTTATTGAAACTATTGATATATATTACTGGGTTGAAGACTTTATTAATCAGGAAGAGTCAAGGTCAGTGTGTGGGGTCACCCGCTGGGGTCACGACGGTCCTCAGGTCGACCCCATGGAACCTGGAACCTTCCTTCTACCTTAAGCCAACAGTTTAATATAAATTCCCCAAACACGTAATAAACTCAGCAACCGACATAAACAGATGAAACATAAAGTCACCTCAGAAGTTTGGCTTCAATAACAATTAAAAGCGACTAAGAACAAAAGATATAATTGGAGCTTAAAAAGAAACTGAACATGTTGGTTATTACTCCGGGATATTATTACAACAGTCTATTATTGTAGGTTATTACTATGAGTTATAATTACAACAGGCTATTCTCGTAAGTTTTTAGTGCAAGATAAAATGGAAGGTTGTTATACAACCTTGCTGTTCAATCAGATTATTGACACTGATTATTGAGGCGGGTTATTATAACAGGTCACTAGGGATAGTTTACAACTGATCATTTACGCAAAGTGATTGCTGTGGTTGGTTACAACATCTATTACGAAAAGGTTATCCGGCTAGTTACGACGGGTTATTGGGGCGAGGAATTACGAGAAGCTAATTATAGGTTAACAGGCTAGTTACTTGTATCTGGGAGTTAAAGTTAAATCATGTTTTTGTCTTTATAATTTGTGCTGGATGTTACATGGAATTATTTGTGGTATTTCTACTCGCTATTACGTCTGGCTATTATGTCGTGTTATTCCTGTAGGTTATTAAAGCGAGTTATTATTGCAAACTTTTGTAAAAGGTTATTATTTCTGCATAATACTTCCTGTTATTGCTGCTATTCTTTACAGTTGGTAATTACCTGAGATCACTATTGCGGTTATTACAGCAGGATAATACTGCAGTTTCTTATGGCTGATAATAAAAAAAAAATTCTTAATTCAAACTATTAATATACATTCCTGACACACGTAATGCGTTTTAAAATAGACACAAGGAGCTGCATCATGACGCAACATGATAGTACTTGATGCAACATGGTGCAACATGATACATCGTGACGCAACATGATACTGTAACGGGAGGCCCGACTGAATGTCTCCCTTCTGCCTTTTATCCCGCCGTTAATTAACAAATCTGATGTTCACCAGAGTCCTGCTGTACCTTCAGTTTTGCCCTCGCGACCTTGGGCGTTTTATCGCCTACACATCACGACACGAGAACGTTGTACCTTGTTACTAGCAAAACTCTGAGACCCTCCTGCTGCCACCACCGATCCCGAAGCAGGTTGTTGCCGTTGAAGTTCACCGTGACCAAGGCCACGAAGAGTCACCGAAACGTAGCGAGGGCACAGTACAACAGGTGAGTGAGGATCATGGTAGAGAGAACAGTGATAAGACATGGTGGGATCTTTTGGAACATGAACAGAATCGAGACGCGAGTGCAAATATTAAACTTAGATTTCGAAAAGGGAAAGATGACACTAAGATAGTGTCTATATAAATGGGGGAAACTCATTCGATCACAAGTTTAATTAAACATAAAAGATATATATTTTACAAAGAATGAACACTTGCTATCTGAGGCACTGATGACGATTACATTAACTGGACACTTCACTACAAGAAAAGCCACTTTACCTTACATGCCAAGACCCCGGGTCAGATGTTGCGACCCTGTCTCAGGGAGGGACCTGTCTTGCCCAGCTGATGCCCCAAACCACACTGATTCCTTGTCCTTGACCCAGCTTCCAGCAGCTACCCAAGATTACTCCGCCCGTCTCACTCACTGCCAGACTAGCTATCCTGGTTACTTGACAAAGATAATCTATTCAAACACATGGTAATTATATAGACACTAACCAGGATTAATTATTAATTCCTATTTTCAATTTTCCATGAATTTACCGAATTATGACGAGTTAATAAACAAGATGATAGGTACCTTTTTTCCACAAACCTCCATATAACCCTCCTTAATAATTCACCACAATAACCCTCCATAATAATCAACCACAATAACCCTCCATAATAATCCTCCACAATAACCCTCCATAATAATCCACGTCTACAACCTCTATAATAATCCTCCAAAATATTCCACCACAATAACTCTCCATAATAATCCACCACAATAACCCTCCAAGTAATCCACCTCAATAAAGCTTCATAATAATCCATCACACTTATCCTTCAAAATATTCCACTACAATAACCCTCAATAATAATCCACCACAATAACCCTCCATAATAATCCACCACTATAACCCACTATAAAAATCCACCACATTAGCACACCATAATAATCTACCATAATAACCCTTAATAATAATCAACCACAATAACCTTCCACATTAATCTACAATAATAACCCTCCATATTATTCCACCACAATAACTCTCCATAATAATCCACCACAATAACCCTCTATAATAAACCACCACAATAATCCACCACAATAACCCTCCATAATAACCCACCATAATAACCCTCCACAATAACCTTCCATAATAATCCACCACAATAACCCTCCACAATAACCCACCATAATAATCCATCACAATAACCCACTATAAAAATCCACCACAATAACCCTCCACAATAACCCACCATAATAATCCATCACAATAACCCACTATAAAAATCCACCACAATAACCCTTCACAATAATCCACCACAATAACCCTCCACAATAACCCTCCATAATAAACCACCACAATAACCCACCATAGTAATCCACCACAATAACCTTCCATAATAATCCACTACAATAACCCTCCATAATAATCCACCACAATAACCCTCCATAATAACCCACCATAATAATCCACCACAATAACCCTCCATAATAATCCACCACAATAACCCTCCATAATAACCTACAGTTTACACGATACACAACCCACTCTACTGACACTGTCACTGGGCCAGGAACTCTTAGTTTGTTAATAAATGTATATTATGGGGAAGATGGGCCGATATTTGGCGACAAAGTCTGTCACCATAACCATGCACACATATATAGCTAGTCCACCGAGCTTGCGATAGTGAATACCATACACAGCTCCCATATACAGGTGGGCAATCCTGCTTGCTATAGTGAAGGGAATGGCACCAGACTCCGGTGCCCATATACAGACGGTCCTCCCACCTTGTTATAGTGACAGGCCTGGCACCAATATACAGCTTGATATACACCAGTTGATTGACAGTTGAGAGGCGGGACAAGAGAGCCAAAGCTCAACCCCTCGCAAGCACAACTAGGTGAGAACAACTGGTCCACCCAGCTTGCTATAGTGACCGGACTGACACCATAATCAGGAGCCCATATACAGACGGGTCAATAATATTCATTATAATATTAACCCGTAGAAATTTTCACAATAAAATATTATATTAAGAATCTGTTGTTGTTGTAGTTTGAGATTCATCACCTCGGAACAAAACGTTCCTTGTAGCACGGGCTATGGTGAGCCCGTAGTGGACTTTATATATTAAGTATCATTTAAACCCCCAGATATATCTTGAATTCTAAGTCGCTTTTAATTGTTATTGAAGCCAAACATCTGAGGTGACTTTATATTTCATCTGTTGTTCAGGACTTTATTCAACATGTTCGGTTGCTGAGTTTATTTCGTGTTTGGGAATTTATATTAAAATGTTGACTTCAGGTAAAAGGAGCAGAAAAGATGAGTGGGGTCGACCTGAGGACCGTCGTGACCCCAGCGGGTGACCCTACACACTGACCATGACTCTTCCTGATTAGTCAAGACTCACAAAGTATTATATAGCAGCCCGTCCTCCTAAGGTTTCCCAACGTCAAGAAACTGTCGTACAAAAGTATCATTATCCTAACCTACCAGAGGACACATAACAGAAAACAGGAGAGTAAGAAAATTTCGTGAGCTGCTATTATTAACAAGTACGGCAATTTTTGGCCTTAGGTAGAGTATACGTCAAAATGCGACGTTCTATTTGGAGGACGGGTTGTATATAGACCTTCACCTCAACACTAAGTGACACTAAGAACCTTTATCTGAAGGAAGTGATAACCATTAAGGAGTGAAAACTGCCCTCAAGTACTTACGAGAAAAGTCTTAATACAATACTCCTGTTATTTTAAGAATGCAAACGTTGACTCATGTCAAGACTGTTATGACTTCTGGGTCATCAGAGGTCACCGGTGTGTTTACTTATGTTGGCATTAATCAACAGTTGCACTGTAGATATCACGTGATCATGTATACTTTATAGCTGGCTTACCACGTGGTCATGTATACTGTAGAGCTGACCTGACAGCCACGTTGTCAAGAATACTGTACAGCTGAGCTGACAGCCACGTGGTCATGTATACTGTAGAGCTGACCTGACAGCCACGTGGTCATGTATACTGTAGAGCTGACCTGACAGCCACGTGGTCATGTATACTGTAGAGCTGACCTGACAGCCACGTGGTCATGTATACTGTAGAGCTGACCTGACAGCCACGTGGTCATGTATACTGTAGAGCTGACCTGACAGCCACGTGGTCATGTATACTGTAAAGCTGACCTGACAGCCACGTGGTCATGTATACTGTAGAGCTGACCTGACAGCCACGTGGTCATGTATACTGTAGAGCTGACCTGACAGCCACGTGGTCATGTATACTGTAAAGCTGACCTGACAGCCACGTGGTCATGTATACTGTAGAGCTGACCTGACAGCCACGTGGTCATGAGAAGGTGCTGGTCTTGCAACTAAAAGGTCATATATTTTGTGGAATTGGCTTATGTGGCAACGATGTTGTCATGTATACTCTGGAGATATTAACCTAATAACGATATTGTCATGTATACTCTGGAGATATTAACCTAATAACGATATTGTCATGTATACTCTGGAGATGTTAACCTAGTAACGTTGTTGTCATGTATACTCTGGAGAAGTTAACCTAGTAACGATGTTGTCATGTATACTGCAAAGATGCTTGTCTGAAAACTACATTGTATTGTACACAGCGAAGCTGGCATGTCTGGCAACCACGAAGTTCTCAATATTGTGGAACTGCTTGTCTGGTAAACCAAGAGGTCAGGTACACTGTGATGTTGGTTTACCTGGCAACCACATGTTCATGTAACCTGTAGAAGCCCTCGTCTGGCAGTCACATTCTCAGGTATACTGTGGACTTGTCAGTCTAACAACCTGCGAACATAACCAGACCTTATAACCTGTTCCTATAACATAACTGACCACTACAAGTTATAACCAGCAGTAACTATCTGCTCAAAAATGGCAATATTTTCCTGTAATAGCGTGCAGAAATTGTTTATCATAATTACGACAATAACAGCCTTTAATGGTAACTCGCAGTAATAACCTTCCGAAATAATCTTTCTCTAGATAAAAATATATTATTTTAACCCGATTTTATTTGTTATTGAATTAAGAATAATATTTTCATTTGAGATATTATGAGTACAAATTGTAACCTGGCATCATGTTGCATTATATTGGAACTCCTTGACTCTATTTTAAAACTTATTATGTGAATTTGGGATTTATATTAAGTGTGAATAAAGTAAAATAAACTTTTACAATCAGCCGTAAGAAACTGCAGTATTATCCTGCTGCAATAACCGCTCGTAGTGATCTCAGGTAATTACCATCTGTAAAGAATAACAGCAAGAACTTGCAGTAATAACCGGAAGTAATAACATTTTGCAAAGGCTTGCCGTAATAACTCGCCTTAATAACCTACAGTAATAACACAACATATTAGCATGAGCATGACGATATAGCGGGCAGAAATAACACGAACAATTCCAGGTAATATCCATAAAGAAATTATATAACACAAAAACATACTGTAACACCCTGTATAACTAGCTCCTCGCAATTCCCCGCGTCAATAACCCGTTTTAACTAGCCTAATAAGTTTTTCGTTATAGTCTCATGTAATAACCAACCACAACAATCAGTTTGTGTCAATGATCAGACGTAACAATCAGTTGTTAAACTCTCCCTAGTGACCTGTTATAATAACCCACCTCAATAATCAATCTCAATATCCTGAAAGAACAGCAAACTGGTATAACAACCTGCAAATATAACATGAATTAAAAAGCTACAAGAAGGGCCTGTTTTAATAATAACTCGCAGTAATACCTACAATCATAGCATGTTGTAATAATATCTCAGAATATAAACCTATATGTTTAGTTTTTTTTAAAACCCAAATACATCTTTTGCTCTTAGTTACTTTTAGGATTGTAATTGAAGCCAAATTTCTGAGGTGACTTTATGTTTCACCCCCTCCCCGCTCAGCTCGTTGTCGCCGTGTGGAGGCTTCGTGGGCGGCTGCCGGAGTGTGATGCTCCTTGGGACAGTCCTCTGTCCTTTTCTAGCCTTGTGCTCTTGCTGCCGTCCTCTCCAATTCTGCTGGGCATCTTTTCCTTTTCCTTCTGTTTCGTTTTTCTCCCCCCTCTTCTCCTATCTGCTTGCCGTTTCCTGCCGACCTTTTGCTCATTCTGGTTCTTCCCTTGGACTTCTTCTATTTTGACGCCCGGGTGCTTGAGGAGGCATACTCCTGCACCCGTAGAACTGTAGTACCCGACGTCGAGAGCGAGGGGAACCTTTTATTGTCAATCCCCCTTTCGTCACTGAACCCGATCTCGACGGACTGTCGGTTTCTTAAGGTGGCGTTTGTGGGGCGTATACTCTCGACGCACCCCTAGGAGGCCCCGGCAAGATCGGCGATAGCTTCTTGTTGGGTGTCCTGCCTCTAATTGTGGCTCCATGGTGGGTGTGGGGGCACATTCGTGAATGAATTCCTCTTTTCGTAATGATGATAACCCCTGTTTCGGCTGCTTCTGGTTTACCTTCTCAGGCTCGTCGGGTGGGCGACCAAGCCCCCGAGTCAGTCCGTATTGGAAGACCGGGCTCTGTAGCCTCCGCTGCATTGGGCCCCGACCTTGCTCCTCCTTTGGCCTCTCTGACTCCTTCCCCTGGCTCCCCTCCCTCCTCTGTGGTTGGGTCAAGCCCCAAGCCCTCAGTGGTGACTACCTCGTCCCCTGGCGCGGCTCCTTCTCTAGTTGTAACTACTGTCCTTTTAACCCCTCTCTCTCTCTGGGGGTTCTCACCGCCGTCCTCGTCACGGCCGCCATCGCTCGATTCCTTCCAGTTCTGCTACCTATCCAGCCTTGTTTGGTCCCGCTTCGTGGGCCAAATATTTTGATCTCCTCCCTCTTGATTCTGCGCCTCCTGACGATTTCTCCCTCCATCGACATCTCGTTGATTCCGTGGATGCCTCCATTACTTTCAACCCCATTCGTCTCGGTACGCGTGTCGTTGCTGCTCCTTCTCAGGATGCTGCTTCCCGCTTGGCTGCCTTATCCTGCCTTGGCGAGACCCCTGTTCGGGTCTCGAAGAACGCTCAGTTGAATGCCAGTGTTGGCACTATTTTGCTCCCGCCCCATGTTGCGACCGGTGTTCGGGACCTGCGCGACTGCCACGACGATATTCGACATATCCTTGCTGCCCAGGGCCATTCTATTCTCCAGGTGGACACGTTTACTCGTCCCCCTCGTGGTAGTCGCCGTCAACCCCTCCGGGTTGTGAAGATTACCTTTGATGGTAGGACCCTTCCACCCTCTGTCATTCTTGCTGGTGCCAGGTGCTCTGTCCAGGAGTACATTCCTTCTCCTCGGCTCTGCAACAAGTGCTGGAGGTTTGGGCATGGTGCCCTCCGCTGCTCCGGGACTGTCTCTCTCTGTCCTTTGTGTGGTGGCGAAGGTCACTCTAAGTCGGAGTGCACTTCTCCCCAGGCTCGTTGCCTCAACTTCGGTGAGGCCCATTCTGCCTTCTCCCGTGCGTGTGTCCATTACAAGCTTGAGGCAGCCGTCCTCAACTTGAAGCACCGGGAGCGTTTATCTTTTCCTGAGGCGAGACGCCAGGTTCGCCGGCTCCCGCCTTATGCTAATATCTCTTATACTCGCGTGTTGCGCTCTTCCTCTCCTCGTCCTTCCCGCCTTCCTCAGACTCACAACCGTTTCCGGGCCTTGGACCCTGATGCGCCCACTGCCCCCTCCTCTGTTCCTTTGGGTTCTCTCCCGAAGGATCCTCCCCCTGGTCCTCTTTCTGGGGTTCCCCTTCCTTCTACCCGGTCTGTCGTGTCTCCTGTGTCTTCTTCCTCGTCTCCCTCCGTTCCTCCTTCCCATCCTTCCCCTCCGTCTCTTGACTCTCCCCGCCGCCTGTCGGTGCGGGCTGATGTCCATCGCTCTCCAAACGGCCGTCATGTGTGCTCTCGTTCAGCTTCTGTTGAGACGCTCGAATCCGTTGCCCAGTACGTGGTTGCTGGAACACCTGTCTCTTTACGTCAGAAGCGTAAACCTGGCTCCTTTCCTTCCTCCTCCCCGGAGGGTAAGAAGGTTTCGCTTTCTTCCTCGGCCCCTACTTCTGCCTCTCTCGCTCCTTCCCCTCCCATTTCGGTGGTTGCGCCCCCTGTTCCTGCTATGGAGGTTTCTTTAGCCCCCGCTTCCCTCTCAGTTGCTGCCCTTGCTGAGGTACGCTCCCCTCTTTCTACCCCTCCTCTTCCTACTGCTGTCCTTGCCTGCTCCTCTCCGTTGTCCCCTCCTCTTCCTCCTCCTCCTCCTCCGGACCCCGCCCGCCCACCTCTGATCTGTTCTCCCGTTTCCTTCCCTCCGTCTTTGCTCAGTTTACCCATGCCCCCTAACCCTGACTTTGCTGACCCTGATCCCGACCCTGATATTCTTTAACGTGCTCTGTTGCTCTTTCGCCTTTGTTTCTTCCTTGTTCTCTGGTTTCGTCCTTTCTCTTCTCGTCGTTGTCCATTCTTCAATGGAACGTTCGAGGTTATTACGCCAATTTCCTCGAACTCCAACTTCTGATTTCGCGGTTTTCGCCCCTTTGTGTCTGTCTCCAGGAGCCGATGCTTGGTGCTCGTCCTGGTCGTTTTCGTGGCTATTCCTTTCTCTCCCCCCCCCCCCCTCAGCTGTTGCTGGGGCTTCAAATTCTTCTGCTCTTTTGATTCGTGCTGATGTTCCCTTTGTTCCTTTACTTTTTCCTTCACCTCTCCATTGTTCTGCTGCTCGTGTCTTTGTGGGGAAATGGTACACTGTTCCATTTATCTACCCCCGAGTGTCCCGCTTTCTCTTCCTGATTTGAAACACCTCCTAGACTCCTTGCCGGAGCCTGTGCTCCTGCTGGGTGACTTCAACTGTCGTCATTCTCTTTGGGGTGACGTTCTGACGAATACCTGGGGTCGCCTTCTTGAGCCGTTTCTCCTCTCTTCTTCCCTGTCTCTTCTGAATTCTGGTGAACCCACTCATTTGGACTCTCGGACTCGCACCCTTTCTTGTCTTGATCTTTCTCTCTGGTCTTCTTCTCTTTACTTAGATTTCACATGGCAGGTTCTTGATGACCTCCATGGAAGTGATCATTTCCCCATCCTTGTTTCCTTTTTCTCTTTTCGCCCTTCCCTCTCTTTCCCTAGGTGGCAGTTTGCTAAGGCGGACTGGACCCTATTTTCCCTCAGTGCTACTCTCTCTGACCTCTCCCTTCTGCCTCTCTCTCGCGCTCTCCTCCTTTTTCATGACACTATCTTCAACGCTGCCCTCCGCTCTATCCCTCGCTCTTCCTCCCGGGGTCCACGGAAGTGCGTTCCCTGGTGGAATGCGGACTGTGCTCGGGCTGTCCGCTGTAAGCGTGCAGCCTGGAAGAGGCACCGCCGTAGGCAGACGACCGATTCTTTTCTTTTCTTTCGGAAAGCGAGTGCGGTGGCCCGTAGGGCCATCCGTACGGCTAAACGTGAATGTTGGGCATCAACACTTACACTTAAGTGTCTCAACACTTACGTCCGAAACTCCTCTGGCCCAGATCTGGAAGCGTATCCTGCAAGATAGCGGGTAAATTCGTTCCCGATGTTTCACCGGTCCATCACCTCCATGATACTCTTGTGGCGGACCCGTTGCAGGTCGCTTCCGTACTGGGTTCCCACTTTTCTTCTGTTAGCTCTGGTCTTCATCTTCCCCAATCTTTTCTTCTTCGTAAACCTGTCCTTGAGTCTCGTCCTTTAGATTTCTGCACTCGTCTTCAACTTCCCTATAATGATCCCTTCTCTCTCTCTGAACTTCGTTCTGCCCTGGCCCTCTGCGGTTCTACGGCGGCGGGCTCCGATGGTATTCATTATGAGATGCTTCGCCATCTCCCTCCAAGCACGTCTCAGTATTTACTGAGTCTGTTTAATCGGATCTGGGAGTCGTCGTCAGTCCCTGAGGACTGGCTCGATGCCGTTGTATTCCCTGTTCGCAAACCGGGGTCTCTGGGTACTTTCCCTAAGGACTTTCGCCCTATTGCTCTCACAAGTTGTGTCTCCAAACTCTTTGAACGTATGGTTACCGTTCGTCTGATGTGGATCCTGGAACACCATCACCTCCTCTCCCCTTCTCAATTTGGTTTCCGCAAGTGCCGCAGCACGACAGATGTCCTGGTGAACTTGGAGGTCTATATTCGTACTGCTTTTGCTGCGAAGACCTCCGTTGTTGCCGTCCTTTTTGACCTGGAAAAGGCTTACGACACCACTTGGCGTTATCATATCCTATCTCAACTTCATTCTTTTGGCCTTCGTGGTCATCTCCCTCTCTTTCTCCGCAGCTTCCTCTCTCGTCGTTCCTTTCGGGTGCGCCTTGGTACCGCTCTCTCTCCCTCTTTTCAGCAATACGAAGGTGTGCCCCAGGGTAGTGTTCTGAGCACTACTCTTTTTCTGGTTGCCCTCAATGGTCTTCTTTCCTCTCTTCCTTCTGGTGTCTTCTCCGCTCTCTATGTCGATGATCTTACCCTTTGTTGTCAGGGTGATGATTCGCCTCTCCTTCAACGCCGGCTTCAACTTGCAATTGATGCAGTGTCGTCTTGGGCCACAGATCATGGTTTCAAGTTTTCTACTTCTAAGACTTGTGCCATGACTTTTACGCGGAAACGGGTTGTTCTTCGTCCCTCTTTGTCACTTTATGGTCATCCCCTTGAATACAAAGATTCCGCGAAGCTTTTGGGGTTATTCCTGGACCACCCCAGGCACCACACTGTCCACCGTGAACCACCCCAGGCACCACATTGGCCACCCTGGACCACCCCAGGCACCACACTGGCCACACTGCACCACCCCAGGATCAACACTGGCCACCCTGAACTACCCCAGGCACCACACAGACCTCCCTGGACCACCCCAGGCACCACACTGGCCACCCTGGACCACCGCAGTCACCACACTGGCCAACCTTTTACCACCCCAGGCACCCACACTGCTCTCCCTGGACCACCCCAGGCACCACACTGACCTTCCTGGACCACCCCAGGCACCACACTGACCTCCCTGGACCACCCCAGGCACCACGCTGACCTTCCTGGACCACCCCAGGCACCACACTGGCCACCCTGGACCACCCCAGGCACCACACTGGCCACCCTGGACCACCCCAGGCACCACACTGACCTCCCTGGACCACCCCAGGCACCACACCGACCTCCCTGGACCACCCCAGGCACCACACTGACCTTCCTGGACCACCCCAGGCACCACACTGGCCACCCTGGACCACCCCAGGCACCACACTGGCCACCCTGGACCACCCCAGGCCCCACACTGGCCACCCTGGACCACCCCAGGCACCCACACTGCTCTCCCTGGACCACCCCAGGCACCACACTGACCTCCCTGGACCACCCCAGGCACCACACTGACCTCCCTGGACCACCCCAGGCACCTCACTGGCCACCCTGGACCACCCCAGGCACCCACACTGCTCTCCCTGGACCACTCCAGGCACCACACTGACCACCCTGGACCACCTCAGGCACCCACACTGCTCTCCCTGGACCACCCCAGGCACCACACTGACCTCCTTGGACAACCCCAGGCACCACACTGACCTCACTGGACCACCCCAGGCACCACATTGACCTTCCTGGACCACCCCAGGCACCACACTGACCACCCTGGACCACCTCAGGCACCCACACCGCTCTCCCTGGACCACCCCAGGCACCACACTGACCTTCCTGGACCACCCCAGGCATCACACTGGCCACCCTGGACCACCCCAGGCACCACACTGACCACCCTGGACCACCCCAGGCACCACACTCGCCACCCTGGACCACCCCAGGCACCACACTGACCTCTCTGGACCACCCGAGGCACCACACTGGCCACCCTGGTCACCCCTGGCACCACACTGGCCACCCTGGACCACCCCAGGCACCACACAGACCTCCCTGGACCACCCCAGGCACCACACTGGCCACCCTGGACCACCCCAGGCACCACATTGGCCTCCCTGGACCACCCCAGGCACAACACTGGCCACCCTGGACCACACCAGGCACCACACTGACCTCCCTGGACACCTCCAGGCACCACACCGACCTCCCTGGATCACCCCAGGCACCACACTGGCCACCCAGGACCACCCCAGGAACCAGGAACCACACTGGCCACCCTGGACCACCCCAGGCACCACACCGGCCTTCCTGGACCACTCAAGGCACAACACTGGCCACCCTGGACCTCCCCAGGCACCACATTGGCCTCCCTGGACCACCCCAGGAACCACACTGGCCACCCTGTGGACCACCCCAGGCACCACACCGGTCTCCCTGGACCACCCCAGGAACCACACTGGCCACCCTGGACCACCCCAGGCACCACATTGGCCTCCCTGGACCACCCCAGGAACCACACTGGCCACCCTGGACCACCCCAGGAACCACACTGGCCTCCCTGGACCACACCAGGCACAGCACTGGCCACCCTCTGCCGCCCCAGGAACCACACTGGCCTCCCTGGACCACCCCAGGCACCACACCGGCCATCCTGGACCACCCCAGGCACCACACCGGCCACCTTGGACCACCCCAGGAACCACACTGGCCACCCTCTGCCGCCCCAGGCACCACACCGGCCTTCCTGGACCATTCAAGGCACAACACTGGCCACCCTGGACCACCCCAGGCACCACACCGACCACCCTGGACCACTCAAGGCACAACACTGGCCACCATGTGGACTACCCCAGGCACCACACTGGCCCCCCTGGACCACCCCAGGCGAAGCACTGGCCTCTATCGGAAAATCCGACACCATTTAATAATATCATACAGGCAGATAATATTGTTGTGTTGTATAAACAAGTTAACCCATAGAAAATGTAACTTGTAGTGGAATTTCCGTCTATAGAAAACGGGATATCATTACCACACACTATTATAATTTCACCAGCTATTCTGGTGGGAATTATTCTTAAATACATTAGTCTTTGGACTTTACCATCATATAAATTAACTAATTATATAAATTAACTTAATTATCATATAAATTAACTTAATTATCAGAATTGAAATCTGGACAATGTAGACACGACACTTACTGTCATCTGGACAATGTAGGCCAGTAGCGTCAGTGAGAGGGGAGTGGTCAGCCATTATTATTGTTAAGACCAGAGTCGTGGAGCAAATTCGGCTCCTATAAATTCTCTTGGACGAAGTGTTATGGAAGATCAGAGTAGTGATCTGCCATCATCAACACGCTGTCATCAATCTCAAGGGAAGTATCTTTCCGAAACCCGTTTATCTAATCATTTTTGGCCATTAATGTCAGTAGATAGGGCGTACCGGTTAGAACACGAATGATCGACTCAAACAAGGTAATTAAGCCTAGGTCTTTATGGTTCCTTGTACAGTGTTTTCTCTGATATAGCTGTCATATATTAGGATTCTGGCTTTACAGCTAGCGCCCTTTTGACAGGTCAAGACGAGGAAGCATGCTTTGTGTACCAGTTACTGGGTGATGGAAGCTGCCTCAAAGAGGATAATGTGGTGTCTACATCCTGGTTATACCTGGTGGACTAAGGCCTGCTGTACAATAAGATAAGGAACCTCTTCAATGTACACTAATGTGTAGTTAATACTGTAGTTTGATTGGCTGCATATATATAAATTCAATATAAACCCCCCCTAATGTGCAGTGGATCGACTTGTGAGATTATTGCAGAAATACAGTCCACTTAACATCATACAAATTGCTATCGAAGTATACAAATTAACGTAAATATAAATTCATATAAATTAAATAAATATAAATCTCACAGGTCGGTTCCCACAGCCTCCCTGGACCACCCCAGGCACCACACTGACCTCCCTGGACCACCCCAGACACCACACTGGCCACCCTGGACCACCCCAGGCACCACACCGGCCTCCCTGGACCACCCCAGGCACCACACTGGCAACCCTGGACCACCCCAGGCACCACACTGGCCACCCTGGACCACCCCAGGCACCACACTGGCAACCCTGGACCACCCCAGGATCCACACTGGCCACCCTGAACCACCCCAGGCAACACACTGGCCACCCTGGACCACCCCAGGTACCACACTGGCCACCCTGGACTACCCCAGGCACCACACTGGCAACCCTGGACCACCCCAGGCACCACATTGGCCTTCCTGGACCACCCCAGGAACCACGCTGACCTCCCTGGACCACTCTAGGCACGACACTGGCCTCCCTGGTCCACCCCAGGCACCACACTGACCACCCTGGACCTCCCCAGGCACCACAATGGCCTCCCTCGGCCACCCCAGGCACCACACTGGCCATCGTGAACCACCCTAGGCACCACAATGGCCACCCTGGACCACAACAGGCACCACACTTGCCACCGTGAACCACCCTAGGCACCGCACTGGCCACCCTGGACCACCCCAGGCACCACACTGCCCTCCCCGGACCACCCCAGGCACCACACTGCCCTCCCTGGACCACCCCAGGATCCACACTGGCCACCCTGAACCACCCCAGGCAAGACACTGGCCACCCTGGACCACCCCAGGTACCACACTGGCCACCCTGGACTACCCCAGGCACCACACTGGCCACCCTGGACCACCCCAGGTACCACACTGGCCACCCTGGACTACCCCAGGCACCACACTGG
Source organism: Procambarus clarkii (assembly GCF_040958095.1). Lineage (NCBI taxonomy): Eukaryota > Metazoa > Arthropoda > Malacostraca > Decapoda > Cambaridae > Procambarus > Procambarus clarkii. Next base: position 32,803,299 of record NC_091177.1, read on the forward strand.
CAACCCTGGACCACCCCAGGCACCACATTGGCCTTCCTGGACCACCCCAGGAACCACGCTGACCTCCCTGGACCACTCTAGGCACGACACTGGCCTCCCTGGTCCACCCCAGGCACCACACTGACCACCCTGGACCTCCCCAGGCACCACAATGGCCTCCCTCGGCCACCCCAGGCACCACACTGGCCATCGTGAACCACCCTAGGCACCACAATGGCCACCCTGGACCACAACAGGCACCACACTTGCCACCGTGAACCACCCTAGGCACCGCACTGGCCACCCTGGACCACCCCAGGCACCACACTGCCCTCCCCGGACCACCCCAGGCACCACACTGCCCTCCCTGGACCACCCCAGGATCCACACTGGCCACCCTGAACCACCCCAGGCAACACACTGGCCACCCTGGACCACCCCAGGTACCACACTGGCCACCCTGGACTACCCCAGGCACCACACTGGCCACCCTGGACCACCCCAGGTACCACACTGGCCACCCTGGACCACCCCAGGCACCACACTGGCCACCCTGGACCACCCCAGGCACCACACTGACCTCCCTGGATCACCCCAGGAACCACACTGGCCACCCAGGACCACCCAAGGAACCAGGAACCACACTGGCCTCCCTGGACCCCCCCAGGCACCACACCGGTCACCCCGGACCACCCCAGGAACCACACTGGCCACCCTGGACCACCCCTGGCACAGCACTGGCCACCCTGGACTACCCCAGGCACCACACTGGCCACCCTGGACCACCCCAGGAACCACACTGGCCACCCTGGACCACCCCAGGCACCACACCGGCCTTCCAGGACCACTCAAGGCACAACACTGGCCACCATGGACCACCCCAGGCACCACACCGTCAGTCCTGGACCACCCCAGGCACCACACCGGCCACCCTGGACCACCCCAGGAACCACATTGGCCACCCTCTACCGCCCCAGTCACCACACCGGCCTTCCTGGACCACTCAAGGCACAACACTGGCCACCCTGGACCACCCCAGGCACCACACTGACCTCCCTGAACCACCCCAGGCACCACACTGACCTCCCTGGACCACCCCAGGAACCACACTGGCCACCCTCTACCACCCCAGGCACCACACCGGCCTTCCTGGACCACTCAAGGCACAACACTGGCCACCCTGGACCACCCCAGGCACCACACTGGCCTCCCTGGACCACCCCAGGCACCACACTGGCCACCCTGGACCACCCCCAGACACCACATTGGCCTCCCTGGACCACCCCAGGCATCACACTGGCCACCCTGGACCACCACAGGAACCACACTAGCCTCCCTGGACCCCCGCAGGCACCACACTGGCCTCCCTGGACCACTCCAGGCACCTTACTGGCCACCCGGACCAACCCATGCACCATACTGGCCTTCCTGGTCCACCCTAGGCTCCACACTGACCTCACTGGACCACCCCAGGCACCACACTGGCTAACCTGGAACACTCCAGGCACCACACTGGCCTCCCTGGACAATCCCAGACACCACACTGGCCTCCCTGGTCCGCCCCAGGCACCACACTGACCACCCTGGACCACCCCAGGCACCACACTGGCCTGTCTGGACCACCCCAGGCACCACACTGGCTATCTTGGACAACCCCAGGCACCACACTGGCCACCCTGGACCACCCCAGGCAACACACTGGCCTCCCTGGTCCACTTCAGGCACCACACTGACCACCCTGGACCACCCCAGGCACCACACCGACCACCCTGGACCACCCCAGGCACCACACTGCCCAGCAAACACAAATCATCTACACAACATTCGCCTATCTCTTCCCATAGGTGTGGGAATGATTTGCATTGAGAATGGTGCAGGAGAGCCTTTGAGAAACTTTTACTCAAAAAATCCAAACACAAAGGTTTAATTATAAATTGTTTTTCTACAATTATTTTCTTCCAAATGTAAAACAAATAGTTTTTACATGTTTAAATATAAAATTTATGGTGTTTTTTTGTAAAATTCATTAATAAATTGTGAATGATATATATTGGCTGAGTGAAACCTTTAAAATCCATTTAGTTATAATATGAACAGAAAAAAGTAGTTTTCCAAATTTTCTAAAAATCGCTCTTTTTAACACAATTTGACTCCTTATGCATTCCACTAAACACTAATATCATGTTCAAATATATAATTTATGTATTATTCCCTAAGATAATTTATATAAATTATAAAAGTTGCTGGAAAGTGGTGAGAAAGAATCTGAAAACGTTTTGTTGTCTTATATTGGCGTGTTCTTATTAACTAGAGTGAGTAAGAGTGAGCGAGAGTGGGTAAGAGTGAGTAAGAGTGACTGAAGGTGAGTGAGAGTGCCAGAGAGTGTGTAAGTGTGAGTAAGAGTGAGTATAAGTAAGAGTGACTGAGAGTGAGTAGGAGTGACAGAGTGAGTAAGAGTGAGAGTAAGGGTGACAGAATGAGTAAGAGTGAGAGTAGAGTGATTGAGAGTAAGGGTGAGTATGAGAGTAAGAGTGATTGAGAGTTAGAGTGAGAGTAAGAGTGATTGAGAGTTAGTGAGAGTAAGAGTGATTGAGAGTAAGAGTGATTGAGAGTAAGAGTGATTGAGAGTAAGAGTGATTGAGAGTAAGAGTGATTGAGAGTAAGAGTGATTGAGAGTAAGAGTGATTGAGAGTAAGAGTGATTGGGAGTAAGAGTGATTGGGAGTAGGAGTTAGAGTGAGAGTAGGAGTAAGAATGAGAATAAGAGTGATTGAGAGTAAGAGTGACAGAGTAAGAGTGACAGAGTAAGAGTGACAGAGAGTAAGAGTGACAGAGTATAAGAGTGACAGAGTAAGAGTGACAGAGTAAGAGTGACAGAGAGTAAGAGTGACAGAGTAAGAGTGACAGAGAGTAAGAGTGACAGAGTAAGAGTGACAGAGAGTAAGAGTGACAGAGAGTAAGAGTGACAGAGAGTAAGAGTGACAGAGAGTAAGAGTGACAGAGAGTAAGAGTGACAGAGAGTAAGAGTGACAGAGTAAGAGTGACAGAGAGTAAGAGTGACAGAGAAAGAGTGACAGAGAGTAAGAGTGACAGAGTAAGAGTGACAGAGAGTAAGAGTGACAGAGAGTAGGAGTGACAGAGAGTAAGAGTGACAGAGTGACAGAGTAAGAGTGACAGAGTAAGAGTGACAGAGAGTAAGAGTGACAGAGAGTAAGAGTGACAGAGAGTAAGAGTGACAGAGAGTAAGAGTGACAGAGAGTAAGAGTGACAGAGTAAGAGTGACAGAGTAAGAGTGACAGAGAGTAAGAGTGACAGAGAGTAAGAGTGACAGAGAGTAAGAGTGACAGAGAGTAAGAGTGACAGAGTAAGAGTGACAGAGAGTAAGAGTGACAGAGTAAGAGTGACAGAGAGTAAGAGTGACAGAGAGTAAGAGTGACAGAGTAACAGAGTAAGAGTGACAGAGAGTAAGAGTGACAGAGAGTAAGAGTGACAGAGAGTAAGAGTGACAGAGAGTAAGAGTGACAGAGAGTAAGAGTGACAGAGAGTAAGAGTGACAGAGAGTAAGAGTGACAGAGAGTAAGAGTGACAGAGTAAGAGTGACAGAGAGTAAGAGTGACAGAGAGTAAGAGTGACATAGTGACAGAGTAAGAGTAACAGAGAGTAAGAGTAACAGAGAGTAAGAGTGACAGAGAGTAAGAGTGACAGAGAGTAAGAGTGACAGAGAGTAAGAGTGACAGAGAGTAAGAGTGACAGAGAGTAAGAGTGACAGAGAGTAAGAGTGACAGAGTAAGAGTGACAGAGTGACAGAGTAAGAGTGACAGAGAGTAAGAGTGACAGAGAGTAAGAGTGACAGAGAGTAAGAGTGACAGAGAGTAAGAGTGACAGAGAGTAAGAGTGACAGAGAGTAAGAGTGACAGAGAGTAAGAGTGACAGAGAGTAAGAGTGACAGAGAGTAAGAGTGACAGAGTGACAGAGTAAGAGTGACAGAGAGTAAGAGTGACAGAGAGAAAGAGTGACAGAGAGTAAGAGTGACAGAGAGTAAGAGTGACAGAGAGTAAGAGTGACAGAGAGTAAGAGTGACAGAGAGTAAGAGTGACAGAGAGTAAGAGTGACAGAGAGTAAGAGTGACAGAGAGTAAGAGTGACAGAGAGTAAGAGTGACAGAGAGTAAGAGTGACAGAGTGACAGAGTAAGAGTGACAGAGAGTAAGAGTGACAGAGAGTAAGAGTGACAGAGAGTAAGAGTGACAGAGAGTAAGAGTGACAGAGAGTAAGAGTGACAGAGTGACAGAGTAAGAGTGACAGAGAGTAGGAGTGACAGAGAGTAAGAGTGACAGAGAGTAAGAGTGACAGAGAGTAAGAGTGACAGAGAGTAAGAGTGACAGAGTAAGAGTGACAGAGAGTAAGAGTGACAGAGAGTAAGAGTGACAGAGAGTAAGAGTGACAGAGAGTAAGAGTGACAGAGAGTAAGAGTGACAGAGAGTAAGAGTGACAGAGTAAGAGAGTGAGAGTGATTATGAGAGAGTTAAGAGTGTGAGGTGTGTGAGTGTAGCAGGCCAGGGAGGCAGGATGTGTGGTCACAGGCGAGGCCTAGGCCTCGTGATCTCTAATGTTGGTTTTTATATATATGTTGGATTTTTTGTCCTGTTTCAAATTATAATTATTTAGCAGGAATGTAATAAGATATTGCACAGTATTAATGTGACAATAATATATGCATTATTTCCTTGATAATCAAACTTGTTGTTCAAAGATAATAAACAATCTTTGAAGGAAACATTTTGAGAGCGCGAGCTGGCAACACTGGGCTGGTTGGTGAGAGAGACATATGGTTAGTTGTACTCAGACCTTCACTGGTGAAGGGTGTGTCCCAGCTGGCCGCCACCAGCCGCCACCCGCCGCCACCCGCTGCCCACCACCAGCCGCCACCCGCCACCACCCACCACCAGCCGCCACCCACCACCAGCCGCCACCCACCACCAGCCACCACCCACCACCAGCCGCCACCCGCCACCACCCACCACCAGCCGCCACCCGCCACCACCCACCACCAGCCGCCACCCGCCACCGCCACCCACCACCGCCACTCACCACCCACCACCCGCCGCCACCCGCCACCACCCGCCACCACCCGCCACCACCCGCCACCCGCCACCACCCGCCACCGCTACCCACCACCGCCACTCACCACCCGCCGCCACCACCCACCACCAGCCGCCACCCGCCACCAGCCACCACCAGCCGCCACCTGCCACCACCCACTACCAGCCGCCACCAGCCGCCACCCGCCACCCACCACCAGCCGCCACCCGCCGCCACCCGCCACCCACCACCAGCCGCCACCCGCCACCCACCACCAGCCGCCACCCGCCGCCACCCACCACCAGCCGCCACCCACCACCAGCCGCCACCCGCCACCACCCACCACCAGCCGCCACCCGCCACCACCCACCACCAGCCGCCACCCGCCACCCACCACCGCCACTCACCACCCGCCGCCACCACCCACCACCCGCCGCCACCCACCACCAGCCGCCACCCGCCACCACCCACCACCACCCACCACCGCCACTCACCACCCGCCGCCACCACCCACCACCCGCCGCCACCCGCCGCCACCCGCCACCACCCACCACCCGCCGCCACCCGCCACCACCCACCACCAGCCGCCACCCGCCACCACCCACCACCAGCCGCCACCCGCCACCACCCGCCACCACCCGCCACCCGCCACCACCCGCCACCCGCCGCCACCCGCCACCACCCGCCACCCGCCACCGCTACCCACCACCGCCACTCACCACCCGCCGCCACCACCCACCACCAGCCGCCACCCGCCGCCACCCACCACCAGCCGCCACCACCCACCACCAGCCGCCACCCGCCACCACCCACCACCAGCCGCCACCCGCCACCACCCACCACCACCACCCACCACCACCAGCCGCCGCCGCCACCACCACCCACCACTACCGCCGCCACCACCCATCACCGCCGCCGCCACCACCACCCACCACCACCACCGCCGCCGCCACCACCCATCACCGCCGCCGCCGCCACCACCCACCACAGCCGCCGCCGACACCACCGCCACCACCCACCACAGCCGCCACCACCACCCACCACCACCACCACCACCCACCAACGCCGCCACCACCAGCCGCCACAAGCCGCCACCGCCCGCCACCGCCCGCCACCAGCCGCCATCACCACCACCACCACCACCAGCCGCCATCACCGCCACCAGCCGCCACCAGCTGCCACCACCACCAGCCGCCACCACCACCACCACCAGCCGCCATCGCCGCCACCAGCTGCCACCACCACCAGCCGCCGCCGCCGCCACCAGCTGCCACCACCACCAGCCGCCGCCGCCGCCACCAGCTGCCACCACCACCAGCCGCCGCCGCCGCCACCAGCTGCCACCACCACCAGCCGCCGCCGCCGCCACCACCACCCACCACCACCAGCCGCCGCCGCCGCCACCACCACCCACCACCACCAGCCGCCGCCGCCACCACCACCACCAGCCGCCGCCGCCGCCACCACCACCACCACCCACCACCACCGCCGCCACCACCCACCACCGCCAGCCGCCACCCGCCACTGCCCGCCACCACCGCCAGACACAGCCGCCAGTGTCCGCCACCGCCGCCACTGTCCGCCCGCCGCCACCACTGTCCGCCCGCCGCCTCCACTGTCCGCCCGCCGCCACCAATGTCCGCCCGCCGCCGCCACTGTCCGCCCGCCGTCGCCACTGTCTGCCCGCCGCCGCCACTGTCTGCCCGCTGCCGCCACTGTCCGCCCGCCGCCGCCACTGTCCGCCCGCCGCCACTGTCCACCACCGCTGCCAAAGCCGCCACGGTCCGCCCGCCGCCACTATCCGCCACAGCTGCCACTGTCCGCCCGCCGCCACTATCCGCCACCGCCGCCACTGTCCGCCCGCCGCCACTATCCGCCACCGCCGCCACTGTCCGCCACCGCCGCCACTGTCCGCCCGCCGCCACTGTCCGCCCGCCGCCGCCACTGTCCGCCCGCCGCCACTGTCCGCCCGCCGCCACTATCCGCCACCGCCGCCACTGTCCGCCACAGCCGCCACTCTCCGCCGTACAGCCTCCCCTCTCTCCGTTAGTAAATAATTATAATTGTTAGTAAATAATAAAAGAAATATAAATTATTAGATTTTGTTTACCCTTAAATTGGTTTTAATATTTAAATTGAAAATAATAATATAATATAAAATATAATAAAAATAATATAATATAAAATATAATTTAATTTCAAGAAATTTAACTTTAAACACAAAGATGTGAAAAGGGTTCAGATTATTGGCTCAAACCTTTCATAAGAGATTCATATTGGTATATGAATGGATTATGAATGACTCATGTTAGGAGTGTAAAGTTGCCACAACATCTCAAATTAGTGTTAGATACATATGTCTTGGTTATAAGTTTTGGAAACCTATTTAAGTCCACACACAATATCGTATCTGATACGATAAAACAAACGTTTCCAATACTATCAAATACGTTCCAGATATGTTGTGGCAACCTAAAATTGTTTGCTGGGTGACCTCCCTGGACCACCCCAGGCACCGCACTGGCCTCCCTGGACCACCCCAGGCACCTCACTGGCCTCCCTGGACCACCCCAGATCACCACACTGGCCACCCTGGACCACCCCAGGCACCTCACGGACTTTCCTGGACCACCCCAGGCACCACAATGGCCACCCTGGACCACCCCAGGCACCACACTGGCCTCCCTGGACCACCCTAGGCACCACACTGGCCTCACTGGACCACCCCAGGCACTACACAGACATCCTTGGACCACCACCCCAGACACCACACTGGCCTCCCTGGACCACCCCAGATCACCACACTGGCCTCCCTGGACCACCCCAGGCACTTCACAGATATCCTGGGACCACCCCAGGCACCACACTGGCCTCCCTGGACCACCCCAGATCACCACACTGGCCTCCCTGGACCACCCCAAGCACTACACAGACATCCCTGGACCACCCCAGACACCACATTGGCCTCCCTGGACCACCCCAGGCAACACACTGCCCACCCAGGACCACCCCAGGCACCACACTGACCTCACTGGACCACCCCAAGCACTACACAGACATCCCTGGACCACCCCAGACACCACATTGGCCTCCTGGACCACCCCAGGCACCACACTGGCCTCCCTGGACCACCCCAGGCACCACATTGGCCTCCCTTGACCACCCCAGGCACCACACTGGCCACCCTGGACCACCCTAGGCACCACACTGACCTCACTGGACCACCCCAGGCACTACACAGACATCCCTGGACCACCCCAGACACCACACTGGCCTCCCTGCCCAGCAAACACAAGTCGTATAGAAAACGTTTGTCTATCTCCTCCCATAGGTGTAGGAATGACTTGCATTGAGAATGGTGCAGGAGAGCCTTTGAGAAACTTTTAATCAAAAAATCCAAACACAAAGGTTTTATAATAAATTGTTTTTCTACGACTATTTTGTTCCTAATGTATTACAAATAGTTTTTACATGTTTAAATATAAAATATATGGTGTTTTTTTGTAAAATTCATTAATAAATTGTGAATGATATTTAATGGCTGAATGAAACATTCAAAATACATTTAGTTATTCTATAATGAGAACAAAGTAGTTTTCCAAATTTTCTAAATATCCCTCTTTTTAACACAATTTGACTCCTTATGCATTCCACTAAACACTAATATCATGTTTAAATATATGATTTATGTATTATTCCCTAAAATAATTGATATAAATTATGAATGTTGCTGGAAAGTGGTGTGAAAGAATCTGAAACCGTTTTGTTGTCTTATATATTGGGGGAGAGCAAGGAGGAAGGAGGAGGAGGAGGGCTAGGAGGAGGAGGGGAAGGAGAAAGGATTAGGAGGGCTAGGAGGAAGGAGGAATTAGGAGGAGGAGGGCTAGGAGGAAGGAGGAGGAGGGCGAGGAGGAAGGAGGAGGAGGGCGAGGAGGAAGGAGGAGGTGGGCGAGGAGGAAGGAGGAGGTGGGCGAGGAGGAAGGAGAGATGGAATGAGGAGGGCAAGGAGGAAGGAGGAAGAGGGCGAGGAGTAAGGAACAGAACGAGGAGGAAGGAGGATGAGGTAGAGGAGGAAGGAGTAGGTCAAGGAGGAAGGAGGAAGAGGGGGGAGGGGGAAGGAGGAGGACCTCGGGAAGGGGGAAACTAAGTGACGGAGGAGAAGAGGAGGGGGGAGAATAGCAGGGTAGAAGTAGTAGAGGTAAACGAGGGAGGGCGTAGAGGAGGAGTGAGGGAAGGGGGATGAGAAGGAAGGGGAAGGGGAAGTGGAGGGGGTGAGGGTAGGGGGAAGAAGTAAGGGAACGGGGCAGTAAGGAGGAGGAGGGGTAAGAGAAGGGGGGATGGGGAGGAGGGCGAAAAGGAGGGGTAACAGACGGGGATGAGGAGGAAGGGGAAGAGGAGAGGGAGGGGTAAAAGAAAGAGGGTAATAAGGGGGGAGGGGTAAGAGAAGGGTGGATGAGGAGGAGGGGAGGATGGGGAAGAGAAGGAGGATGAAAATGAGGAGGAATGGGAAAAGGAGAGAGAAGAAGGGAGGGGGAAAGAGAAGAGGATGAGAAGGAAGGGGAAGAAGAGGGGGGGAGAGAGGAGGGGTAAGAGAAGGGGGATGAAAATGAGGAGGAGGGGAAAGAGAAGGGGGATGAGGAGGAATGGGAAGAAGGGAGGGGGTAAGAGAAAGGGAAAGAGAATGGGGTAGGGGTAAGAGAAGGGGGAGGAGGAGGAGGAGGGGTAAGGGAAGGGGGATGAGGAGTGGGAAAGGGGTAAGAGAAGGGGGGATGTGAAGGAAGGGAAAGAGGAGGGGTAAGAGAAAGGGAATGAGAAGGAGGAAGGGGAAGAGGGTAGGAGGGAAGAGAGGAAGGTGGGGAGGAGAAGATGGGGGAAGTCAGTCAGGTGCTGTCACAGTGAGAGGTTGTGTTAGCTGGAGCTCTGGAGTAACATTATTATTGCAATAATGGAAGGATTAGTTAATGATTTGGTGAGTTTGGTTGGAGCTCTGTGAGCAGAGATGGATTCCCTGTGGGAGGAGGTACGACGGCTGAGACTTCGAGAGGAAACGAAGGAGGAGACCAGTGTTGACGAGATCTCATCGTGGAGAGTAGTGAAAGACAGGGGTCTTAAGAAGACCTTGACAAGGCCGCCTACAGACGCCCTAAGGACAGCAAATTCATTTGCCGTGTTGGAGGACGAGTGCTGTAGTGCGCCTGCAGCGAGGAACGGCGGAGCACAGGCCCCTCAGGCTGCTCAGAAAGTTAGGGTGGTACCGAAGCGAATTTTGGTTGTGGGAGATTCCCAGGTGAGGTATTTAGACAGAACGTTTTGTGCCAGAGATAGGGGGAACAGATTAAGGGTTTGCTATCCGGGAGCTGGAATTGGTGATATTGTTGAAAACATGAATGATATTATGACGGGAAATGGGAACAAACCCATTATTTGTATTAGTGCAGGGGGGTAATGATGTTGGACGAGTTAGGAGTGAGGAACTAATACAGAGATTTAGGACAGCCATTGAATTAGTTAGGAGCAAGGGAGGATTCCCGATCATATGTGGCATTCTTCCAAGAAAGGTAGTGGGAAATGAATGGATATCGAAGGCACTTGGTGTCAAGCTGGAAAGATATTGCAAATCAAATGCAATATCTTTCATAGACAACTGGGAACGCTTCTATGGAAGAAATGAAATGTATGCTCGTAATGGGGTGCATCTATCGAGGGCTGGGGTTGTTGCTGTTGCGAACTCGTTGGAACCAGTGGTTAGAGGTGTTTGTTTGGTTTAAACTGTTAGTAGATAGTGGTATGGGAATTGATTTGGAGGAAGGAGGTAATAAAAGTATGTGTTCGTGGGAGAAAAGAATTGGCAAAATGATCAGGGAAAGAAAAGGGCCTCAAAATAACAATTCACTTAGGATATATTACACTAACAGTAGAAGTCTAAGAAAAAAAATTAATGAATTAAATGCTCTTGTCTGCACAGAAAAAAATAGATATTATTGCACTTACCGAAACGTGGATGAACGTAGAAAATAGAGAACTATTAGCTGAATATCAGATAAATGGATTTAAACTATTTCACACAGATAGATATATTAGACGAGGAGGGGCAGTAGCCATATATGTTAGGGACAATTTGAAATGTAGTCTCAAAGAGGGAATCAAAACTGAGCCACACAAAGAAACTATTTGGATAGAATTAAACGAAAAAGCAAATAATATTATAATAGGAGTTATATATAGGCCACCAAATTTAGACAGAATGGAAGCAAAGCATCTATGGAATGAAATATCTAGAGCATCTAGATCTAACAGTATTTATGTCATGGGTGACTTTAATTTTAGTGGAATAAACTGGGTGAACAAAACAGGGAATAGTGAAGCAGAAGATTTTCTAGAATTAATTGACGATTGCTTTCTTACGCAACACATTAAGGAACCAACGCAGGAAAATAATATTTTAGATTTAGTGTTAACTAACAGGGAAACACAAATTAATGACATCGAAATAGGGAGTGAGCCAGGGAACAGTGATCACAAAGTAATCAGATTTAGCATAGAATGGAACAGACCTGTAGGAGAAAATTCTGTTAAAGTGCCAGATTTTCGAAAAGCTGATTTTAATAGCCTAAGAAATTTTTTGGGTCAAATAGATTGGAAACTCTTGGGTATGGGATGTTGACCGGTCTTAGAGCGAGACATGAACCCAGCGATAGGTGACGTAAAAGGGGATTTCGATGTGGATTTAATATATAACTTATTTAAGAATATTCTAAACAAAGCACAGGAACGTAGTATACCATACAAATTGAATAGGTCGAATACTAATGACCCAAAGTGGATAACAAATAATTTAAAGAACCTTATAGGTAAAAAGAGAGCTTGGTACAAAAGGATTAAGAATGGGGAAGTCAGGTTAGAACAGGAATTCATACAACTGGTTAGAAATGTTAAAAAAGAGATTAGGAAAGCAAAAAGAAACTATGAAGTTCGCATAGCAGAGCAAGCAAAGTCAAATCCTAAAGGGTTTTTTCAGTTTTATCGAACTAAGACTAGGGAAAGGATAGGTCCATTAAAATCTGAGACAGGTCAAACAACGGATAATGACAAGGAGATGAGTAGTATTTTTAACAAATATTTTATTTCTGTATTTACTAAAGAAGAACTTAACAATATGCCTTCAGCCGAACAAGTCTATGTGGGTGGGGATGAGGACAGGTTGACTAGTTTAGCAGTTACCAGGGAGGATGTAATTAAACAATTAGAAAAACTAAAACCAAACAAATCCCCAGGGCCGGATGAAGTGTTTGGCAGGGTGCTTAAAGAATGCAAAGAGGAGCTTTCCGAGCCACTGTCTACCATATTTAATAAATAATAGAGTCAGGCAGAGTGCCAGAGTCATGGAAGGTAGCTAATGTGGTACCAATTTTTAAGAAAGGAGATAGATCACTTGCGTCAAACTATCGGCCAATTAGCCTAACGTCTATTGTGGGAAAGTTACTTGAATCAATAATTGCAAATACAATTCGTCTCCATCTTGAAAAAACATAAATTAAAAAATGAGTCGCAACATGGTTTTACAAATGGCCGTTCATGTTTAACAAATTTGCTAACTTTTTATTCCAGCATAGTTGAGGCAGTTGATAGTGGTAAGGATTGTGATGTTGTGTACCTTGACTTTAGCAAAGCTTTTGATACAGTGCCACATGAAAGACTAATTAAAAAAATAGAACCTCATGGTATTGGGGGTGCTATATTAACTTGGATTAGGGCATGGCTATTCCAAAGGAAACAGAGTTAGTATAAATGGGGTTAAGTCAGAGTGGGATAATGTTGTTAGTGGAGTACCTCAGGGCTCTGTCCTGGGACCTCTGTTGTTTATAATATATATAAATGATTTAGATTCAGGTTTGAGTAGCAACATTTGCAAATTTGCCGATGATACGAAAATCGGTAGGGAAATTAATTCGGAGGAGGACTCACTATCACTTCAAGTTGAGCTAGATAGGGTTTTGAAATGGTCAAATTATTGGCAAATGCAGTTTAATGCTGATAAATGTAAAGTTCTGAGCTAGGTAATGATGATAGAGTTACAAGATACGAGCTAGATGGTGTTAAGATTGCGAAAGGGATCTGGGAGTTATGATTAGTAAGAATTTAAAACAAAAGGATCAATGCATGAATGTTCGCAATAATGCGAATAGGACACTGGGATTTATTAATCGAAGCGTTAGTAACAAGACACCTGGTGTGGTTCTTAAGCTATATCTTGCTTTGGTTAGGCCCCATTTAGATTATGCAGTTCAGTTTTGGTCGCTGTATTATAGAATGGATATAAATTCACTTGAACGTGTCCAACGTAGGATGACTAAGTTAATTCCCCAAATTAGAAATCTTTCCGATGAAGAAAGATTAACAAAGCTTAAGTTGCATTCACTGGAAAGGCGAAGAGTTAGGGGTGACATGATAGAGGTTTACAAGTGGATGAATGGACATAACAGGGGGGATATTAATAGGGTATTAAAAATATCAACACAAGACAGAACACGAAACAATGGGTATAAATTGGATAAGTTTAGATTTAGGAAAGACTTGGGTAAATACTGGTTCAGTAACAGGGTTGTTGATTTGTGGAACCAATTGCCACGTAACGTGGTGGAGGTGGTGTCCCTCGATTGTTTCAAGCGCGGGTTGGACAAGTATATGAGTGGTTATAGAATGCGGAGCTGCCTCGTGCCTAACCAGCGCAAGATATAGCTTAAGAACCACACCAGGTGTCTTCTTACTAACGCTTCGATTAATAAATCCCAGTGTCCTATTCACCTTATTACGAACATTCATGCATTGATCCTTTTGTTTTAAATTCTTACTAATCATAACTCCCAGATCCCTTTCGCAATCCGACTTCGCAATCTCAACACCATCTAGCTCGTATCTTGTAACTCTATCATCATTTCCTAGCCTCAGAACTTAACATTTATCAGCATTAAACTGCATATGCCAATCATTTGACCATTTCAAAACCCTATCTAGATCAACTTGAAGTGATAGTGAGTCCTCCTCCGAATTAATTTCCCTACCGATTTTCGTATCATCGGCAAATTTGCAAATGCTGCTACTCAAACCTGAATCTAAATCATTTATATATATTATAAACAACAGAGGTCCCAGGACAGAGCCCTGAGGTACTCCACTAACAACATTATCCCACTCTGACTTAACTCCATTTATACTAACTCTCTGTTTCCTTTGGAATAGCCATGCCCTAATCCAAGTTAATACAGCACCCCAATACCATGAGCTTCTATTTTTTTAATTAGTCTTTCATGTGGCACTGTATCAAAAGCTTTGCTAAAGTCAAGGTACACAACATCACAATCCTTACCACTATCAACTGCCTCAACTATGCTGGAATAAAAAGTTAGCAAATTTGTTAAACATGAACAGCCATTTGTAAAACCATGTTGCGACTCATTTATTAATTTATGTTTTTCAAGATGGAGACGAATTGTATTTGCAATTATTGATTCAAGTAACTTTCCCACAATAGACGTTAGGCTAATTAGCCGATAGTTTGACGCAAGTGATCTATCTCCTTTCTTAAAAATTGGTACCACATTAGCTACCTTCCATGACTCTGGCACTCTGCCTGACTCTATTGATTTATTAAATATGGTATACAGTGGCTCGGAAAGCTCCTCTTTGCATTCTTTAAGCACCCTGCCAAACACTTCATCTGGCCCTGGGGATTTGTTTGGTTTTAGTTTTTCTAATTGTTTAATTACATCCTCCTTGGTAACTGCTAAACTAGTCAACCTGTCCGCATCCCCACCCACATAGACTTGTTCGGCTGAAGGCATATTGTTAAGTTCTTCTTTAGTAAATACAGATATAAAATATTTGTTAAAAATACTACTCATCTCCTTGTCATTGTCCGTTATTTGACCTGTCTCAGATTTTAATGGACCTATCCTTTCCCTAGTCTTAGTTCGATATATCTGAAAAAACCCTTTAGGATTTGACTTTGCTTGCTCTGCTATGCGAACTTCATAGTTTCTTTTTGCTTTCCTAATCTCTTTTTTAACATTTCTAACCAGTTGTATGAATTCCTGTTCTAACCTGACTTCCCCATTCTTAATCCTTTTGTACCAAGCTTTCTTTTTACCTATAAGGTTCTTTAAATTATTTGTTATCCACTTTGGGTCATTAGTATTTGACCTATTCAATTTGTATGGTATACTATGTTCCTGTGCTTTGTTTAGAATATTCTTAAATAAGTTATATATTAAATCCACATCGAAATCCCCTTTTACGTCACCTATCGCTGGGTTCATGTCTCGCTCTAAGACCGGCCAACACCCCATACCCAAGAGTTTCCAATCTATTTGACCCAAAAAATTTCTTAGGCTATTAAAATCAGCTTTTCGAAAATCTGGCACTTTAACAGAATTTTCTCCTACAGGTCTATTCCATTCTATGCTAAATCTGATTACTTTGTGATCACTGTTCCCTGGCTCACTCCCTATTTCGATGTCATTAATTTGTGTTTCCCTGTTAGTTAAAACTAAATCTAAAATATTATTTTCCTGCGTTGGTTCCAAAATGTGTTGCGTAAGAAAGCAATCGTCAATTAATTCTGGAAAATCTTCTGCTTCACTATTCCCTGTTTTGTTCACCCAGTTTATTCTACTAAAATTAAAGTCACCCATGACATAAATACTGTTAGATCTAGATGCTCTAGATATTTCATTCCATAGATGCTTTGCTTCCATTCTGTCTAAATTTGGTGGCCTATATATAACTCCTATTATAATATTATTTGCTTTTCCGTTTAATTCTATCCAAATAGTTTCTTTGTGTGGCTCAGTTTTGATTCCCTCTTTGAGACTACATTTCAAATTGTCCCTAACATATATGGCTACTCCCCCTCCTCGTCTAATATATCTATCTGTGTGAAATAGTTTAAATCCATTTATCTGATATTCAGCTAATAGTTCTCTATTTTCTACGTTCATCCACGTTTCGGTAAGTGGAATAATATCTATTTTTTCTGTGCAGACAAGAGCATTTAATTCATTAATTTTATTTCTTAGACTTCTACTGTTAGTGTAATATATCCTAAGTGAATTGTTATTTTGAGGCCCTTTTCTTTCCCTGATCATTTTGCCAATTCTTTTCTCCCACGAACACATACTTTTATTACCTCCTTCCTCCAAATCAATTCCCATACCACTATCTACTAACAGTTTAAACCCAAACAAACACCTCTAACCACTGGTTCCAACGAGTTCGCAACAGCAACAACCCCAGCCCTCGATAGATGCACCCCATCACGAGCATACATTTCATTTCTTCCATAGAAGCGTTCCCAGTTGTCTATGAAAGATATTGCATTTGATTTGCAATATCTTTCCAGCCGGCAATTGACACCAAGTGCCCTCGATATCCATTCATTTCCCACTACCTTTCTTGGACGAATGCCACATATGATCGGGATTCCTCCCTTGCTCCTAACTAATTCAATGGCTGTCCTAAATCTCTGTATTAGTTCCTCACTCCTAACTCGCCCAA
This sequence comes from Procambarus clarkii, assembly GCF_040958095.1. Lineage (NCBI taxonomy): Eukaryota > Metazoa > Arthropoda > Malacostraca > Decapoda > Cambaridae > Procambarus > Procambarus clarkii. Next base: position 32,819,910 of record NC_091177.1, read on the forward strand.
CATCATTACCCCCTGCACTAATACAAATAATGGGTTTGTTCCCATTTCCCGTCATAATATCATTCATGTTTTCAACAATATCAGCAATTCCAGCTCCCGGATAGCAAACCCTTAATCTGTTCCCCCTATCTCTGGCACAAAACGTTCTGTCTAAATACCTCACCTGGGAATCTCCCACAACCAAAATTCGCTTCGGTACCGCCCTAACTTTCTGAGCAGCCTGAGGGGCCTGCGATCCCGCGCGTAGTGACCATCACCCCATACCCCTGCTCTACCCCTTCCTTCTCTTACACCTCCCTCTGCTCAGCCCCTTCCTTCTCTTACCCCTCCCCCTGCTCTACCCCTTCTTTCTCTTACCCCTCCCCTGCTCTTCCCCTTCTTTCTCTTACCCCTCCCCCTGCTCTTCCCCTTCTTTCTCTTACCCCTCCCCCCTGCTCTTCCCCTTCCTTCTCTTACCTCTCCCCCTGCTCTACCCCTTCCTTCTCTTACCCCTCCCTCTGCTCTACCCCTTCTTTCTCTTACCCCTCCCCCTGCTCTACCCCTTCCTTCTCTTACCCCTCCCCCTGTTCTTCCCCTTCCTTCTCATACCCCTTCCCCTGCTCTTCCCCTTCCTTCTCTTACCCCTCCCCTGCTCTTCCCCTTCCTTCTCTTACCCCTCCCCCTGCTCTACCCCTTCCTTCTCTTACCCCTCCCTTTGCTCTTCCCCTTCCTTCTCTTACCCATCCCTTGCTCTTCCCCTTCCTCCTCTTCCCCCCCTTCTCTTCCCCCTACCCTCTCCCCCTCCTCTTTCCGTTCCTTCTCGTTCCCCTTCCCTTACTCCTCCTCCTCTTCCCCCTCCCCCCTCTTACCTGTACTACTCCTACCCCTGCTATTCTTCCCCCTCCTCTTCTCCTCCACTATCTAATCCCCCCTTTCCCCCCAGACGTCCTGTTCCTTCCCCCCTCCTCCTTTCCTCTCCCCCTTCTTCCTCCTTCCTCTTAGACCTACTCCTTCCTCTTTTTCATCCTCCTTCCTCCTCTGCCTCGACCTCCTCCTCCTTCTTCCTCCTCGATCTCCTCCTCCTCGACCTCATCCTTCTACCTGGAATTTTTCCTCCTTCCTCCTTGACCTCTTCCTCCTCGACCTCCTCCTCCCTCCTACTCCTTGACCTCCTCCGCAACCTTCCTACCTTTCCAACTCCTCCTTCCTCTTCGACCTCCTACTCCTCCTTTCTCCTCGCCCTCCTCCTCCTCCTTCCTCCTGCCCTCCTTCTTCCTCCACCTCCTTCTTCCTCGCCCTCCTCCTCCTTCCTCCACCTCCTTCTTCCTCGCCCTCCTCCTCCTTCCTCCTCGACCTCATCCTCTTATCTGGAATTCTTCCTCGTCGTTTAACATTTAAGGTTGCCACAAGGTTTCAATTTTTTTTTTGCCAACGTTTCGTGCAATACGTTTCAGAAACTTATTTACATCCACACAAAATTACGCATCTAATGTGTGAAAACAAACGTTGCCAATGCTTTCCAATACTTTCCAGAAACGTTGTGGCAACCTAAAATTGTTTCCTGGGCCTGGACCACCCCAGGCACCTCACTGACCTCCCTGGACCACCCCAGGCACCTCACTGACCTCCCTGGACCACCCCAGGCACCACACTGACCTCCCTGGACCACCCCAGGCACCACACTGACCTCCCTGGACCACCCCAGGCACCACACTGGCCTCCCTGGACCACCCCAGGCACCACTCTGGCCTCCCTGGACCATGCCAGGCCCCTCACCGACCTCCCTGGACCACGCCAGGCACCACACTGACCTCCCTGGACCACCCCAGGCACCACACTGGCCTCCCTGGACCACCCCAGGCACCACTCTGGCCTCCCTGGACCACCCCAGGCACCACACTGACCTCAATGGACCACCCCAGGCACCACACTGGCCAGCCTGGACCACCCCAGGCACCACACTGGCCACCCTGGACCACCACAGGAACCACACTGGCCACCCTGGACCAACCCAGGCTCCACACCGGCCTCCCTGGACCACGCGAGGCACCTCACTGACCTCCCTGGACCACCCCAGGCACCGCACTGACCTCCCTGGACCACCCCAGGCACCACACTGGCCTCCCTGGACCACCCCAGGCACCACTCTCGCCTCCCAGGACAACCCCAGGCACCACACTGACCTCCCTGGACCACCCCAGGCACCACACTGACCTCCCTGGACCTCCCCAGGCACCACACTGGCCAGCCTGGACCACCCCAGGCACCACACTGGCCACCCTGGACCACCACAGGAACCACACTGGCCACCCTGGACCAACCCAGGCTCCACACCGGCCACCCTGGACCACCCCAGGCACCACACTGGCCTCCCTGGACCACCCCAGGCACCACACTGGCTAACCTGGACAACCCCAGGCACCACACTGGCCTCCCTAGACCACCCCAGGCACCACACTGGCAACCCTGGGCCACCCCAGGCACCACACTGGCCACCCTGGACCACCCCAGGCACCACACTGGCCTCCTAGGACCACCCCAGGCCTCACCCTGGCCTCCCTGGACCACCCCAGGCACACCACTGGCCACACTGGACCACTTCAGGCACCACACTCGCATTCCTGGACCACCCCAGGCACCACACTGGCCACCCTGGACCACGCAGGCACCGCACCGACCTCCCTGGACCACCCCAGGCTCCGCATCGGCCACGCTGCACCACCCCAGGCCTCCCTGGACCAACCCAGACACCACACTGGCCACCCTGCACGACCCTAGGCTCGCTACCGGCCACCCTGGACCACCCCGGGCACCTCACCGACTTTCCAAGACCACCCCAGGCACCACACTGGCCTCCCAGGACCACCCCAGGCACCACACTGACCTCTCTGGACCACTCAAGGCACCACACTGGCCACCCTGGACAACCCCAGACACCACACTGGCCACCCTGGACAATCCCAGGCAACATCCCGGCCTCCCTGGACCAACCCAGGCCCCACACAGGCCTTCCTGGACTACCCCAGACACCACACTGGCCACCCTGGACCACCCCAGGCACCACCCTGGCCTCCCTGGACCACCCCAGGCACCACACTGGCCACCCTGGACCACCCCAGGCACCACACTGGCCACCCTGGACCACCCCAGGCACAACAACGGCCTCCCTGGACCACCTCAGGCACCACAATGGCCACCCTGGGCCACCCCAGGCACCTCACCGACTTTCCTGGACCACCACAGGCACCACACTGGCCACCCTGTACCACCCCAGGCACCACTCTCACCTCCTCTAGACCTCCCCAGGCACAACACTGGCAACCCTGGACCACCGCAGGCACCACACTGGCCACCCTGGACCAGCCCAGTCACCGCACTGGCCTCCCTGATCCACCCTAGGCACCACACTGGCCACCCTGGACCAACCCAGGCACCACATGGACGTCACTGGACCACCCCAGACACCACACGGACCTCCCTGGACCACCCCAGGGTCCACACGGGCTACCCTGGACCACCACAGGCACTACACAGGCCTCCCTGGACCACCCCAGGCACCACACAGGCCTCCCTGGACCACCCCAGGCCCCACACTGACCTCACTGGACCAACCAAGATACCACACTGGCCTCCCTGGACCACCCCAGGCACCACACTGACCTCACTGGACCACCCCAGGCACCACACTGGCCTTCCTGGACCACCCCAGGCATCACACTGGCCTTCCTGGGCCACCCCAGACACCACACAGACCTCACTGGACCACCCCGGACACCACACTGGTCTCCATGTACCTCACCAGGCACCACACTGGCCACCGTGAACTACCCTAGGCACCACATTGGCACCCCCTAGACCACCCCAGGAACCACACTGGCCGCCCTGGACCACCCCAGGAACCACACTGGCCACCCTGGACCTCCCCAGGCGTCACAATGGCCTTCCTCGACCACCCCAGGCACCTCACTGGCCACCGTGAACCACCCTAGGCACCACACTGGCCACCCTGGACCACCACAGGAACCACACTGGCCACCCTGGACCACCCCAGGCTCCACAACGGCCACCCAGGACCACCCCAGGCACCAAACCGACCTCCCTGGACCACCCCAGGCACAACACTGGCCTTCCTGGACCACCCCAGGCACCACACTGGCCACCCTGGACCACCCCCAGGCACCACACTGGCCACCCTGGATCACCCCAGGCACCACATTGGCCTCCCGGACTACCCCAGGCACCACACTGGCCTCCCTGGACCACCTCAGGCACCACACTGGCCACCTTGGACCACCCCAGGCACCTCACCGACTTTCCTGGACCACCGCAGGCACCACACTGGCCACCCTGGACCAGCCCAGTCAACACACCGGCCTCCCTGGTACCCCCTAGGCACCACACTGGCCTTCCTAGACCACCCCAGGCACCACACTGGCCACCCTGGACCACCCCCAGGCACCACACTGGCCACCCTGGATAACCCCAAGCACCACATATGCCTCCCGGACCACCCCAGGCACCACACCGGCCTCCCTGGACAACCTCAGGCACCACACTGGCCACCCTGTACCACCCCAGGCACCACTCTGACCTCCTCTGGACCACCCCAGGCACCTCACTGGCCTCCCTGGACCACCCTAGGCACCACACTGGCCACCCTGGACCACCACAGGAACCACACTGGCCACCCTGGACCAACCCAGGCTCCACACCGGCCACCCTGGACCACCCCAGGCACCGCACTGGCCTCCCTGGACCACCTCAGGCACAACACTGGCCTCCCTGGACCACCTCAGGCACCACACTGGCCACCCTGGACCACCCCAGGCACCACACTGGCCACGCTGGGCCACTTCAGGCACCACACTCGCCATCCTGGACCACCCCAGGCACCACACTGGCCTCCCTGGACCACCCCAGGCACCACACTGGCCACCCTGGACCACCCCAGGCACCACACTGGCCACCCTGGACCACCCCAGGCACAACACCGGCCTCCCTGGACCACCTCAGGCACCACAATGGCCACCCTGGGCCACCCCAGGCACCTCACCGACTTTCCTGGACCACCACAGGCACCACACTGGCCACCCTGTACCACCCCAGGCACCACTCTCACCTCCTCTAGGCCTCCCCATGCACCACACTGTCAACCCTGGACCACCGCAGGCACCACACTGGCCACACTGGACCAGCCCAGTCACCGCACTGGCCTCCCTGGTCCACCCTAGGCACCGCACTGGCCACCCTGGACCAACCCAGGCACCACATGGACCTCACTGGACCACCCCAGACACCACACGGACCTCCCTGGACCACCCCAGGGTCCACACTGGCTACCCTGGACCACCACAGGCACTACACTGGCCTCCCTGGACCACCTCAGGCACCACACAGGCCTCCCTGGACAACCCCAGGCCCCACACCGACCTCACTGGACCACCCCAGATACCACACTGGCCTCCCTGGACCACCCCAGGCTCCACAACGGCCACCCAGGACCACCCCAGGCACCAAACCGACCTCCCTGGACCACCCCAGGCACAACACTGGCCTTCCTGGACCACCCCAGGCACCACACTGGCCACCCTGGACCACCCCCAGGCACCACACTGGCCACCCTGGATCACCCCAAGCACCACATATGCCTCCCGGACCACCCCAGGCACCACACTGGCCTCCCTGGATAACCTCAGGCACCACACTGGCCACCCTGTACCACCCCAGGCACCACTCTGACCTCCACTGGACCACCGCAGGCACCACACTGGCCACCCTGGACGAGCCCAGTCACCACACCGGCCTCCCTGGTCCACCCTAGGCACCACACTGGCCACCCTGGACCAACCCAGGCACCACACGGACCTCACCGAACCACCCAAGACACCACACGGACCTCCCTGGACAACCCCAGGGTCCACACTGCCTACAATGGACCACCCCAGGCACCTCACTGGCCTCCCTGGACCACCCCAGGCACCACACTGGCCACCCTGGACCACCTCAGGCACCACACTGGCCCCCCTGGACCACCCCAGGCACAACACTGGCCTCCCTGGACCACCTCAGGCACCACACTTGCCACCCTGGACCACCCCAGGCACCACACTGGCCACGCTGGACCACTTCAGGCACCACACTCGCCATCCTGGACCACCCCAGGCACCACACTGGCCTCCCTGGACCACCCCAGGCACCACACTGGCCTCCCTGGTCCACCCTAGGCACCACACTGGCCACCCTGGACCAACCCAGGCACCACATTGACCTCACTGGACCACCCCAGATACCACACGGACCTCCCTGGACCACCCCAGGGTCCACACTGGCTACCCTGGACCACCACAGGCACTACACTGGCCTCCCTGGACCACCCCAGGCACCACACAGGCCTCCCTGGACCACCCCAGGCACCACACTGACCTCACTTTACCACCCCAGATACCAAACTGGCCTCCCTGGACCACCCCAGGCACCACACTGACCTCACTGGACCACCCCAGGCACCACACTGGCCACCCTGGACTACAATAGGAACCACACAGGCCTCCTTGGACCATCCCAGGCACCACACTGGCCACCCTGGACCACCCCAGGCACCTCACCGACTTCCCCTGGACCACCCCGGGCACCGCACTGGCCACCCTGGACTACAATAGGAACTACACTGGCCTCCCTGGACCATCCCAGGCACCACACTGGCCACCCTGGACCACCCCAGGCACCACTCTGGCTACCCTGGACCACCCCAGGCACCACACTGCCCTCCCTGGACAACTCCAGGCACCACACTGACCTCCTTGGACCACCCCAGGAATCACACTGGCCACCCTGAACCACTTCAGGCACCGCGCTGGCCACCCTGGACCACCCCAGGCACCTCACCGACTTCCCTGGACCACCCCAGGCACCACACTAGCCTCCCTGGACCAACACAGGCACCACACTGGCCACCCTGGACCACCCCAGGCACCACTCTGGCTACCCAGGACCACCCCAGGCACCACACTGACCAGCCTGGACCATCCCAGGCACCACACTGGCCACCCTGAAGCAACACAGGCACCCACACCGACCTCCCTGGACCACCCCAGGCACCACACTTACCTCCCTGGACCACCCCAGGCACCACATTGGCCACCCTGGACCAACCCAGGTACCACATTGACCTCACTGGACCAGTCCAGACACCACACGGACGTCCGTGGACCACCCCAGGGTCCACACTGGCTACCCTGGACCACCACAGGCACTACACTGGCATCCCTGGACCACCCCAGGCACCACACCGACCTCACTGGACCACCCCAGGCACTACACTGGCCTCCCTAGACCACCCTAGGCACCACACTGACCTCCCTGGACCACCCCAGACACCACACTGACCTCCCTGGACCACCCCAGACACCACACCGACCTACCTGGACCACCCCAGGCACCACACTGACCTCCCTGGACCACCCAGGCACCACACTTGCCTTCCTGGACCACCCCAGGCACCACACTGGCCTCACTGGACCACCCCAGGCACCACACTGGCCTCACTGGACTACCTCAGGCACCACACTGACCTCCCTGGACCACCCTAGACACCGCATAGGCCACCATGGACCACCCTAGGCACCACACTGAACTGCTTGGACCACCCCAGACACCACACTGGCCACCTGGACCTCCCCAGGCGTCACAATGGCCTTCCCCGACCACCCCAGGCACCTCACTGGCCACCGCGAACCACCCTAAGCACCACACTGGCCACCCTGGACCACCAAAGGAACCACACTGGCCACCCTGGACCACCCCAGGCTCCACACTGACCTCCCTGGACCAACTCAGGCACGATCCTGGCCTCTTTGGACCACTCTTGGTACCACACCGACCTCACTGGACCACCCTAGGCACCACACCGACCTCCCTAGACCAACTCAGGCACCACACTGGCCTCCCTTGACCACCCTAGGCACCACACCGACCTCCCTGGACAAACTCAGGCACCACACTGGCAACCCTGGACCACCCGAGGCACCACACTGGCCACCCTGGACCACCCCAAGCACCACACTGCCCTCCCTGGACCACCCCAGGCACCACACTGACCTCCCTGGACCACCCCAGGAACCACACTGGCATCTTTGGACCACCACAGGCACCATACTGGCAACCCTGGATCACCCGAGGCACAACGCTGGCCACCCTTGACCACCCCAGACACCACACTGACCTCCCTGGACCACCCCAAACACCACATTGACCTCACTGGACCCCCCAGACACCACACTGACCTCACTGGACCACCCCAGGCACCACACTGACCTCGCAGGACCACCCCAGGCACCACACTGACCTCCCTGGACCACCTCAGGCACCACACTGGCCTCGCTGGACCACCCTAGGCACCACACTGACCTCCATGGACCACCTCAGGCACCACACTGGCAACCCTGGACCACCCCAGGCACCACACTGGCCTCCCTGGACAACCCCAAGCACCATACTGCCCTCCCTGGACCACCCCAGGCACAACACTGGCCTCCCAGGACCACCCCAGGCACCACACTGACCTCCCTGGACCACCCCAGACACCACACTGACCTCACTGGACCACCCCAGACAACACACTGACCTCACTGGACCACCCCAGACAACACACTGACCTCACTGGACCACCCCAGGCACCACACTGACCTCACAGGACCACCCCAGGCACCACACTGGCCTTCTTTGGACTACCCCAGGCACCACACTGACCTCACTGGACCACCCCAGACACCACACTGGCCTCCCTGTACCTCACCAGGCACAACACTGGCTAACGTGAACTACCCCAGGCACCACACTGACCTCCCTGGACCACCGTTGGCACCACACTGGCCTCACTGGACCACCCCAGGCACAACACTGGCCTTCCTGGACCACCCCAGGCACCACACTGACCTCCCTGGATCACCCCAGGAACCACACTGGCCACCCAGGACCACCCCAGGCACCACACTGGCCTCACTGGACCACCCCAGGCACAACACTGACCTTCCTGGACCACCGCAGGCACCACACCGGCCACCCTAGACCACAATAGGAACCACACTGGCCACCCTGGATCACCCCAGGCACCACATTGGCTTCCCGGACCACCCCAGGCACCAAACCGGCCACCCTGGATCACAATAGGAACCACACTGGCCTCCCTGGACCATCCCAGGCACCACACTTCCCTCCCTGGACCACCCCAGGAACCACACTGACCACCCTGGACCACCCCAGGCACCAGTCTGGCTACCCTGGACCAACCCAGGCACCACACGTCCCTCCCTGGACCACCCCAGGCACCACACTGACCTCGTTGGACCACCCCAGGAACCACACTGGCCACCCTGAACCACATCAGGCACCTCACCGACTTCCCTGGACCACCCCAGGCAACACACTTCCCTCCCTGGACCACCCCAGGCACCACACTGACCTCCTTGGACGACCACCCCAGGCACCACACTGACCACCCTGGACCACCCCAGGCACCTCACCGACTTCCCTGGACCACCCCAGGCACCACACTTGCCTCCCTGGACCAACACAGGCACCACACTGGCCACCCTGGACCACCCCAGGCACCACTCTGGCTACCCTGGACCACCCCTGCACCACACTTCCCTCCCTGGACCACCCCAGGCACCACACTGACCTCCTTGGACCACCCCACGAACCACACTGGCCACCCTGAACCATTTCAGGCACCACACTGGCCATCCTGGACCACCCCAGGAACCACACTGGCCACCCTGAACCACTTCAGGCACCACAGTGGCCTCCCTGGACCATCCCAGGCTCCACACTGGCCTCCCTTGGACCACCCAAGGCGCGAAACTGGCCTCCCTGGTCTACATTAGGCACCACACTGGCCACCCTGGACCATCCCAGGCACCACACTGGCCACCCTGGACCACCCCCAGCACCACACGGACCTCCCTGGACCACCCCAGGCACCACACTGACCTCCCTGGACCACCCCAGGCACCACTCTAGCCTACCTTGGACCCCCCCAGGCACCACACTGACCTCCCTGGACCACCCCATACACCACACTGGCCTCCCTGGACCATCCCAGGCACCGCACTGACCTCCCTGGACCACCCCAGACACCACACTGACCTCACTGGACCACCCCAAACACCACACTGACCTCACTGGACCACCCCAGGCTTCACACGGGCCTCCCTGGACAACCCCAGGTACCACACAGGCCTCCCTGGACCACCGCAGGCACCACACTGGCTTCACTGGACCACCCCAGGCACCACACTGACCTCACTGGACGACCCCAGGCACCACACTGGCCGCCCTGGACCACCCCAAGCACCACAACGGCCACCCTAGACCACCCCAGGCACCACACTGACCTCCCGGGTACTCCCCAGGCACCACACTGGCCACACACAACCACCCCAGGCACAACACTGGCCACCCAAGACCACCCCAGGCACCACACTGACCTCCTTGATCTACCTCAGGCACCACACTGGCCACCATGGACCACCTTCGGCAATACACTGGCCACACCGAACCACCCCCGGCACCACACTGACCTCCCTGGACCACCCCAGGCACCACACTGGCCACACTGAACTACCCCAGGCACAACACTGACCACACTGAACCACCCCAGGTGCCACTCTGACCTCTCTGGACCACCCCAGGCACCACACTGACATCCCTGGTCCACCCCAGGCACCGCACTGACTTCCCTGGACCACCCCAGGCACCGCACTGACTTCCCTGGACCACCCCAGGCACCACACCGACCTCCCTGGACCAACCCAGGCACCACACTGGCTACCCTGGACCACCCCAGGCACCACACTGGCTTCCATGGACCACCCCAGGCACCACACTGGCCACCGTGGGCCACCCCAGGCACCACACTGGCCACACTGAACCACCCCAGGCACCACACTGGCCACCGTGGACCACCCCAGGCACGACACTGTCCACCCTGGACCACCCCAGGCACCACACCGGCCACACTGAACCACCCCAGGCATCACGCTGGCCGCCCTGGACCACCCCAGGCACCACACGGGCCACACTGAACCACCCCAGGCACCACACCGGCCACACTGAACCACCCCAGGCATCACGCTGGCCACCCTGGACCGCCCCAGGCACCACACTGGCCACCCTGAACCACCCCAGGCACCACACTGGCCACACTGAACCACCCCAGGCACCACACCGGCCACACTGAACCACCCCAGGCACCACACCGGCCACACTGAACCACCCCAGGCATCACGCTGGCCACCCTGGACCGCCCCAGGCACCACACTGGCCACCCTGAACCACCCCAGGCCACACACTGGCCACCCTGAACCACCCCAGGCCACACACTGGCCACCCTGAACCACCCCAGGCACCACACAGGCCACCCAGTACCACCCCAGGCACCACGCTGGCCTCCCTGGACCACTCGAGGCACCACACTGGCCTCCCTGGACCACCCCAGGCACTACACTGGCTTCCCTGGACCACCCCAGGCACCACACTGGCCTCCCTGGACCACCCCAGGCACCACACTGGCCACACACAACCACCCCAGGCACAACACTGGCCACCCTGGACCACCCCAGGCACCACACTGCCCTCCCTGGACCTCCCCAGGCACCACACTGACCTCCTTGATCTACCCCAGTCACCACACTGGCCACCCTTGGCCACCCCAGGCACCACACTGGCCACACCGAACCATTCCAGGCACGACATTTGTCACCCTTGACCACCACAATCACCACACTGACCTCCCTGGACCACCGTATACACCACACCGACCTCCCTGGACCACCCCAGGCACCACACTGACCTTCTTGGACCAACCAAGGCACCACAATGGCCTCACTGGACCACCCCAGGAACCACACGGACCTCACTGGACCACCCCACACACCACACTGGCCTCCCTGGACCACCCCATGCACCGCACTGACCTCCCTGGACAACCCCAAACACCACACTGACCTCACTGGACCACCCCAGACACCACACTGACCTCACTGGACCACCTTAGGCACCACACTGACCTCACTGGACCACCCCAGGCACCACACTGGCCTCCCTGGACAACCCCGGGCACACACTGGCCTCATTGGACCACCCCAGGCACCAAACTGGCTTCACTGGACCACCCCAGGCACCACACTGACCTCACTGGACCACCCCAGGCACCACACTGGCCGCCCTGGACCACCCCAGCCACCACATCGGCCACCCTAGACCACCCCAAGCACCACACTGACTTCACTGGACCTCCCCAGGCACCACACTGGCCACACACAACCACCCCAGGCACAACACTGGCAACCCAAGACCACCCCAGGCACCACACTGGCCACCCTTGGCCACCCCAGGCAGCACACTGGCCACCCTGGACCACCTTCGGCAATACACTGGCCACACCGAACCACCCCAGGCACCAAACTGACCTCCCTGGACCACCCAAGGGACCACACTGGCAACCCTGGACCACCCCAAGCACCACACTGCCCTCCCTGGACCACCCCAGGCACCACGCTGACCTCACTGGACCACCCCAGGCACAACACTGGCCTCCCAGGACCACCCCAGGTACCACACTGACCTCCCTGGACCACTCCAGACACCACACCGACCTCACTGGACCACCCCAGACAACACACTGACCTCACTGGACCACCCCAGGCACCACACTGACCTAACAGGACCACCCCAGGCACCACAGTGGCCTTCCTGGACCACACCAGGCAACACACTGACCTTCTTTGGACTACCCCAGGCACCACACTGACCTCTCTGGACCACCCCAGACACCACACTGACCTCCCTGGACTACCCCAGACACCACACGGACTTCACTATACCACCCCAGACACCACACAGACCTCACCGGACCACCCCAGACTCCACACTGGCCTCCCTGTACCTCACCAGGCACAACACTGGCTAACGTGAACTACCCCAGGCACCACACTGGCCTCACTGGACCACCCCAGGCACAACACTGGCCTTCCTGGACCACCCAAGGCACCACACTGGCCACCCTGGACCACCCCCAAGCACCACACTGGCCACCCTGGATCACCCCAGGCACCACATTGGCCTCCCGGACCACCCCAGGCACCAAACCGGCCACCTTGGACCACAATAGGAACCACACTGGCCTCCCTGGACCATCCCAGGCACCACTCTGGCTACCCTGGACCACCCCAGACACCACACGTCCCTCCCTGGAACACCCCAGGCCCCACACTGACCTCCTTGGACCACCCCAGGAACCACACTGGCCACCCACCCTGAACCACATCAGGCACCTCACCGACTTCCCTGGACCACCCCAGGCAACACACATCCCTCCCTGGACCACCCCTGGCACCACTCTGGCCTCCCTTGGACCCCCCCAGGCAACACACTGACCTCCCTGGACCACCCCATACACCACACTGACCACCCTGGACCACTCCAGGCACCACACTGACCTTCTTGGACCACCCCACACACCACACTGACCTCCCTGGACCACCCCAGACACCACACTGACCTCACTAGACCACCCCAGACACCACACTGACCTCACTGGACCACCCCAGGCATCACACTGGCCTCCCTGGACAACCCCAGGCACCACATCGGCCACCCTAGACCACCCCAAGCACCACACTGACTTCACTGGACCTCCCCAGGCACCACACTGGCCACACACAACCACCCCAGGCACAACACTGGCAACCCAAGACCACCCCAGGCACCACACGGACCTCCTTGATCTACCTCAGGCACCACACTGGCCACCCTTGGCCACCCCAGGCAGCACACTGGCCACCCTGGACCACCTTCGGCAATACACTGGCCACACCGAACCACCCCAGGCACCACACTGACCTCCCTGGACCACCCAAGGCACCACACTGGCAACCCTGGACCACCCCAAGCACCACACTGCCCTCCCTGGACCACCCCAGGCACCACACTGACCTCCCTGGACCACCTCAGGCACCACACTGGCCTCGCTGGACCACCCTAGGCACCACACTGACCTCCATGGACCACCTCAGGCACCACACTGGCAACCCTGGACCACCCCAGGCACCACACTGGCCTCCCTGGACAACCCCAAGCACCATACTGCCCTCCCTGGACCACCCCAGGCACAACACTGGCCTCCCAGGACCACCCCAGGCACCACACTGACCTCCCTGGACCACCCCAGACACCACACTGACCTCACTGGACCACCCCAGACAACACACTGACCTCACTGGACCACCCCAGACACCACACTGACCTCGTTGGACCACCCCAGGAACCACACTGGCCACCCTGAACCACATCAGGCACCTCACCGACTTCCCTGGACCACCCCAGGCAACACACTTCCCTCCCTGGACCACCCCAGGCACCACACTGACCTCCTTGGACGACCACCCCAGGCACCACACTGACCACCCTGGACCACCCCAGGCACCTCACCGACTTCCCTGGACCACCCCAGGCACCACACTTGCCTCCCTGGACCAACACAGGCACCACACTGGCCACCCTGGACCACCCCAGGCACCACTCTGGCTACCCTGGACCACCCCTGCACCACACTTCCCTCCCTGGACCACCCCAGGCACCACACTGACCTCCTTGGACCACCCCACGAACCACACTGGCCACCCTGAACCATTTCAGGCACCACACTGGCCATCCTGGACCACCCCAGGAACCACACTGGCCACCCTGAACCACTTCAGGCACCACAGTGGCCTCCTTGGACCATCCCAGGCTCCACACTGGCCTCCCTTGGACCACCCAAGGCGCGAAACTGGCCTCCCTCGTCTACATTAGGCACCACACTGGCCACCCTGTACCATCCCAGGCACCACACTGGCCACCCTGGACCACCCCCAGCACCACACGGACCTCCCTGGACCACCCCAGGCACCACACTGACCTCCCTGGACCACCCCAGGCACCACTCTGGCCTCCCTTGGACCCCCCCAGGCACCACACTGACCTCCCTGGACCACCCCATACACCACACTGGCCTCCCTGGACCATCCCAGGCACCGCACTGACCTCCCTTGACCACCCCAGACACCACACTGACCTCACTGGACCACCCCAAACACCACACTGACCTCACTGGACCACCCCAGGCTTCACACGGGCCTCCCTGGACAACCCCAGGTACCACACAGGCCTCCCTGGACCACCGCAGGCACCACACTGGCTTCACTGGACCACCCCAGGCACCACACTGACCTCACTGGACGACCCCAGGCACCACACTGGCCGCCCTGGACCACCCCAAGCACCACAACGGCCACCCTAGACCACCCCAGGCACCACACTGACCTCCCGGGTACTCCCCAGGCACCACACTGGCCACACACAACCACCCCAGGCACAACACTGGCCACCCAAGACCACCCCAGGCACCACACTGACCTCCTTGATCTACCTCAGGCACCACACTGGCCACCCTGGACCACCTTCGGCAATACACTGGCCACACCGAACCACCCCCGGCACCACACTGACCTCCCTGGACCACCCCAGGCACCACACTGGCCACACTGAACTACCCCAGGCACAACACTGACCACACTGAACCACCCCAGGTGCCACTCTGACCTCTCTGGACCACCCCAGGCACCACACTGACATCCCTGGTCCACCCCAGGCACCGCACTGACTTCCCTGGACCACCCCAGGCACCGCACTGACTTCCCTGGACCACCCCAGGCACCACACCGACCTCCCTGGACCAACCCAGGCACCACACTGGCTACCCTGGACCACCCCAGGCACCACACTGGCTTCCATGGACCACCCCAGGCACCACACTGGCCACCGTGGGCCACCCCAGGCACCACACTGGCCACACTGAACCACCCCAGGCACCACACTGGCCACCGTGGACCACCCCAGGCACGACACTGTCCACCCTGGACCACCCCAGGCACCACACCGGCCACACTGAACCACCCCAGGCATCACGCTGGCCGCCCTGGACCACCCCAGGCACCACACGGGCCACACTGAACCACCCCAGGCACCACACCGGCCACACTGAACCACCCCAGGCATCACGCTGGCCACCCTGGACCGCCCCAGGCACCACACTGGCCACCCTGAACCACCCCAGGCACCGCACTGGCCACACTGAACCACCCCAGGCACCACACCGGCCACACTGAACCACCCCAGGCACCACACCGGCCACACTGAACCACCCCAGGCATCACGCTGGCCACCCTGGACCGCCCCAGGCACCACACTGGCCACCCTGAACCACCCCAGGCCACACACTGGCCACCCTGAACCACCCCAGGCCACACACTGGCCACCCTGAACCACCCCAGGCCACACACTGGCCACCCTGAACCACCCCAGGCACCACACAGGCCACCCAGTACCACCCCAGGCACCACGCTGGCCTCCCTGGACCACTCGAGGCACCACACTGGCCTCCCTGGACCACCCCAGGCACTACACTGGCTTCCCTGGACCACCCCAGGCACCACACTGGCCTCCCTGGACCACCCCAGGCACCACACTGGCCACACACAACCACCCCAGGCACAACACTGGCCACCCTGGACCACCCCAGGCACCACACTGCCCTCCCTGGACCTCCCCAGGCACCACACTGACCTCCTTGATCTACCCCAGTCACCACACTGGCCACCCTTGGCCACCCCAGGCACCACACTGGCCACACCGAACCATTCCAGGCACGACATTTGTCACCCTTGACCACCACAATCACCACACTGACCTCCCTGGACCACCGTATACACCACACCGACCTCCCTGGACCACCCCAGGCACCACACCGACCTTCTTGGACCAACCAAGGCACCACAATGGCCTCACTGGACCACCCCAGGAACCACACGGACCTCACTGGACCACCCCACACACCACACTGGCCTCCCTGGACCACCCCATGCACCGCACTGACCTCCCTGGACAACCCCAAACACCACACTGACCTCACTGGACCACCCCAGACACCACACTGACCTCACTGGACCACCTTAGGCACCACACTGACCTCACTGGACCACCCCAGGCACCACACTGGCCTCCCTGGACAACCCCGGGCACACACTGGCCTCATTGGACCACCCCAGGCACCAAACTGGCTTCACTGGACCACCCCAGGCACCACACTGACCTCACTGGACCACCCCAGGCACCACACTGGCCGCCCTGGACCACCCCAGCCACCACATCGGCCACCCTAGACCACCCCAAGCACCACACTGACTTCACTGGACCTCCCCAGGCACCACACTGGCCACACACAACCACCCCAGGCACAACACTGGCAACCCAAGACCACCCCAGGCACCACACTGGCCACCCTTGGCCACCCCAGGCAGCACACTGGCCACCCTGGACCACCTTCGGCAATACACTGGCCACACCGAACCACCCCAGGCACCAAACTGACCTCCCTGGACCACCCAAGGGACCGCACTGGCAACCCTGGACCACCCCAAGCACCACACTGCCCTCCCTGGACCACCCCAGGCACCACGCTGACCTCACTGGACCACCCCAGGCACAACACTGGCCTCCCAGGACCACCCCAGGTACCACACTGACCTCCCTGGACCACTCCAGACACCACACCGACCTCACTGGACCACCCCAGACAACACACTGACCTCACTGGACCACCCCAGGCACCACACTGACCTAACAGGACCACCCCAGGCACCACAGTGGCCTTCCTGGACCACACCAGGCAACACACTGACCTTCTTTGGACTACCCCAGGCACCACACTGACCTCTCTGGACCACCCCAGACACCACACTGACCTCCCTGGACTACCCCAGACACCACACGGACTTCACTATACCACCCCAGACACCACACAGACCTCACCGGACCACCCCAGACTCCACACTGGCCTCCCTGTACCTCACCAGGCACAACACTGGCTAACGTGAACTACCCCAGGCACCACACTGGCCTCACTGGACCACCCCAGGCACAACACTGGCCTTCCTGGACCACCCAAGGCACCACACTGGCCACCCTGGACCACCCCCAAGCACCACACTGGCCACCCTGGATCACCCCAGGCACCACATTGGCCTCCCGGACCACCCCAGGCACCAAACCGGCCACCTTGGACCACAATAGGAACCACACTGGCCTCCCTGGACCATCCCAGGCACCACTCTGGCTACCCTGGACCACCCCAGACACCACACGTCCCTCCCTGGAACACCCCAGGCCCCACACTGACCTCCTTGGACCACCCCAGGAACCACACTGGCCACCCTGAACCACATCAGGCACCTCACCGACTTCCCTGGACCACCCCAGGCAACACACATCCCTCCCTGGACCACCCCTGGCACCACTCTGGCCTCCCTTGGACCCCCCCAGGCAACACACTGACCTCCCTGGACCACCCCATACACCACACTGACCACCCTGGACCACTCCAGGCACCACACTGACCTTCTTGGACCACCCCACACACCACACTGACCTCCCTGGACCACCCCAGACACCACACTGACCTCACTAGACCACCCCAGACACCACACTGACCTCACTGGACCACCCCAGGCATCACACTGGCCTCCCTGGACAACCCCAGGCACCACATCGGCCACCCTAGACCACCCCAAGCACCACACTGACTTCACTGGACCTCCCCAGGCACCACACTGGCCACACACAACCACCCCAGGCACAACACTGGCAACCCAAGACCACCCCAGGCACCACACGGACCTCCTTGATCTACCTCAGGCACCACACTGGCCACCCTTGGCCACCCCAGGCAGCACACTGGCCACCCTGGACCACCTTCGGCAATACACTGGCCACACCGAACCACCCCAGGCACCACACTGACCTCCCTGGACCACCCAAGGCACCACACTGGCAACCCTGGACCACCCCAAGCACCACACTGCCCTCCCTGGACCACCCCAGGCACCACACTGACCTCCCTGGACCACCTCAGGCACCACACTGGCCTCGCTGGACCACCCTAGGCACCACACTGACCTCCATGGACCACCTCAGGCACCACACTGGCAACCCTGGACCACCCCAGGCACCACACTGGCCTCCCTGGACAACCCCAAGCACCATACTGCCCTCCCTGGACCACCCCAGGCACAACACTGGCCTCCCAGGACCACCCCAGGCACCACACTGACCTCCCTGGACCACCCCAGACACCACACTGACCTCACTGGACCACCCCAGACAACACACTGACCTCACTGGACCACCCCAGACAACACACTGACCTCACTGGACCACCCCAGGCACCACACTGACCTCACAGGACCACCCCAGGCACCACACTGGCCTTCTTTGGACTACCCCAGGCACCACACTGACCTCACTGGACCACCCCAGACACCACACTGGCCTCCCTGTACCTCACCAGGCACAACACTGGCTAACGTGAACTACCCCAGGCACCACACTGACCTCCCTGGACCACCGTTGGCACCACACTGGCCTCACTGGACCACCCCAGGCACAACACTGGCCTTCCTGGACCACCCCAGGCACCACACTGACCTCCCTGGATCACCCCAGGAACCACACTGGCCACCCAGGACCACCCCAGGCACAACACTGACCTTCCTGGACCACCGCAGGCACCACACCGGCCACCCTAGACCACAATAGGAACCACACTGGCCACCCTGGATCACCCCAGGCACCACATTGGCTTCCCGGACCACCCCAGGCACCAAACCGGCCACCCTGGATCACAATAGGAACCACACTGGCCTCCCTGGACCATCCCAGGCACCACACTTCCCTCCCTGGACCACCCCAGGAACCACACTGACCACCCTGGACCACCCCAGGCACCAGTCTGGCTACCCTGGACCAACCCAGGCACCACACGTCCCTCCCTGGACCACCCCAGGCACCACACTGACCTCGTTGGACCACCCCAGGAACCACACTGGCCACCCTGAACCACATCAGGCACCTCACCGACTTCCCTGGACCACCCCAGGCAACACACTTCCCTCCCTGGACCACCCCAGGCACCACACTGACCTCCTTGGACGACCACCGCAGGCACCACACTGACCACCCTGGACCACCCCAGGCACCTCACCGACTTCCCTGGACCACCCCAGGCACCACACTTGCCTCCCTGGACCAACACAGGCACCACACTGGCCACCCTGGACCACCCCAGGCACCACTCTGGCTACCCTGGACCACCCCTGCACCACACTTCCCTCCCTGGACCACCCCAGGCACCACACTGACCTCCTTGGACCACCCCACGAACCACACTGGCCACCCTGAACCATTTCAGGCACCACACTGGCCATCCTGGACCACCCCAGGAACCACACTGGCCACCCTGAACCACTTCAGGCACCACAGTGGCCTCCCTGGACCATCCCAGGCTCCACACTGGCCTCCCTTGGACCACCCAAGGCGCGAAACTGGCCTCCCTGGTCTACATTAGGCACCACACTGGCCACCCTGGACCATCCCAGGCACCACACTGGCCACCCTGGACCACCCCCAGCACCACACGGACCTCCCTGGACCACCCCAGGCACCACACTGACCTCCCTGGACCACCCCAGGCACCACTCTGGCCTCCCTTGGACCCCCCCAGGCACCACACTGACCTCCCTGGACCACCCCATACACCACACTGGCCTCCCTGGACCATCCCAGGCACCGCACTGACCTCCCTGGACCACCCCAGACACCACACTGACCTCACTGGACCACCCCAAACACCACACTGACCTCACTGGACCACCCCAGGCTTCACACGGGCCTCCCTGGACAACCCCAGGTACCACACAGGCCTCCCTGGACCACCGCAGGCACCACACTGGCTTCACTGGACCACCCCAGGCACCACACTGACCTCACTGGACGACCCCAGGCACCACACTGGCCGCCCTGGACCACCCCAAGCACCACAACTGCCACCCTAGACCACCCCAGGCACCACACTGACCTCCCGGGTACTCCCCAGGCACCACACTGGCCACACACAACCACCCCAGGCACAACACTGGCCACCCAAGACCACCCCAGGCACCACACTGACCTCCTTGATCTACCTCAGGCACCACACTGGCCACCCTGGACCACCTTCGGCAATACACTGGCCACACCGAACCACCCCCGGCACCACACTGACCTCCCTGGACCACCCCAGGCACCACACTGGCCACACTGAACTACCCCAGGCACAACACTGACCACACTGAACCACCCCAGGTGCCACTCTGACCTCTCTGGACCACCCCAGGCACCACACTGACATCCCTGGTCCACCCCAGGCACCGCACTGACTTCCCTGGACCACCCCAGGCACCGCACTGACTTCCCTGGACCACCCCAGGCACCACACCGACCTCCCTGGACCAACCCAGGCACCACACTGGCTACCCTGGACCACCCCAGGCACCACACTGGCTTCCATGGACCACCCCAGGCACCACACTGGCCACCGTGGGCCACCCCAGGCACCACACTGGCCACACTGAACCACCCCAGGCACCACACTGGCCACCGTGGACCACCCCAGGCACGACACTGTCCACCCTGGACCACCCCAGGCACCACACCGGCCACACTGAACCACCCCAGGTATCACGCTGGCCGCCCTGGACCACCCCAGGCACCACACGGGCCACACTGAACCACCCCAGGCACCACACCGGCCACACTGAACCACCCCAGGCATCACGCTGGCCACCCTGGACCGCCCCAGGCACCACACTGGCCACCCTGAACCACCCCAGGCACCACACTGGCCACACTGAACCACCCCAGGCACCACACCGGCCACACTGAACCACCCCAGGCACCACACCGGCCACACTGAACCACCCCAGGCATCACGCTGGCCACCCTGGACCGCCCCAGGCACCACACTGGCCACCCTGAACCACCCCAGGCCACACACTGGCCACCCTGAACCACCCCAGGCCACACACTGGCCACCCTGAACCACCCCAGGCACCACACAGGCCACCCAGTACCACCCCAGGCACCACGCTGGCCTCCCTGGACCACTCGAGGCACCACACTGGCCTCCCTGGACCACCCCAGGCACTACACTGGCTTCCCTGGACCACCCCAGGCACCACACTGGCCTCCCTGGACCACCCCAGGCACCACACTGGCCACACACAACCACCCCAGGCACAACACTGGCCACCCTGGACCACCCCAGGCACCACACTGCCCTCCCTGGACCTCCCCAGGCACCACACTGACCTCCTTGATCTACCCCAGTCACCACACTGGCCACCCTTGGCCACCCCAGGCACCACACTGGCCACACCGAACCATTCCAGGCACGACATTTGTCACCCTTGACCACCACAATCACCACACTGACCTCCCTGGACCACCGTATACACCACACCGACCTCCCTGGACCACCCCAGGCACCACACTGACCTTCTTGGACCAACCAAGGCACCACAATGGCCTCACTGGACCACCCCAGGAACCACACGGACCTCACTGGACCACCCCACACACCACACTGGCCTCCCTGGACCACCCCATGCACCGCACTGACCTCCCTGGACAACCCCAAACACCACACTGACCTCACTGGACCACCCCAGACACCACACTGACCTCACTGGACCACCTTAGGCACCACACTGACCTCACTGGACCACCCCAGGCACCACACTGGCCTCCCTGGACAACCCCGGGCACACACTGGCCTCATTGGACCACCCCAGGCACCAAACTGGCTTCACTGGACCACCCCAGGCACCACACTGACCTCACTGGACCACCCCAGGCACCACACTGGCCGCCCTGGACCACCCCAGCCACCACATCGGCCACCCTAGACCACCCCAAGCACCACACTGACTTCACTGGACCTCCCCAGGCACCACACTGGCCACACACAACCACCCCAGGCACAACACTGGCAACCCAAGACCACCCCAGGCACCACACTGGCCACCCTTGGCCACCCCAGGCAGCACACTGGCCACCCTGGACCACCTTCGGCAATACACTGGCCACACCGAACCACCCCAGGCACCAAACTGACCTCCCTGGACCACCCAAGGGACCACACTGGCAACCCTGGACCACCCCAAGCACCACACTGCCCTCCCTGGACCACCCCAGGCACCACGCTGACCTCACTGGACCACCCCAGGCACAACACTGGCCTCCCAGGACCACCCCAGGTACCACACTGACCTCCCTGGACCACTCCAGACACCACACCGACCTCACTGGACCACCCCAGACAACACACTGACCTCACTGGACCACCCCAGGCACCACACTGACCTACCAGGACCACCCCAGGCACCACAGTGGCCTTCCTGGACCACACCAGGCAACACACTGACCTTCTTTGGACTACCCCAGGCACCACACTGACCTCTCTGGACCACCCCAGACACCACACTGACCTCCCTGGACTACCCCAGACACCACACGGACTTCACTATACCACCCCAGACACCACACAGACCTCACCGGACCACCCCAGACTCCACACTGGCCTCCCTGTACCTCACCAGGCACAACACTGGCTAACGTGAACTACCCCAGGCACCACACTGGCCTCACTGGACCACCCCAGGCACAACACTGGCCTTCCTGGACCACCCAAGGCACCACACTGGCCACCCTGGACCACCCCCAAGCACCACACTGGCCACCCTGGATCACCCCAGGCACCACATTGGCCTCCCGGACCACCCCAGGCACCAAACCGGCCACCTTGGACCACAATAGGAACCACACTGGCCTCCCTGGACCATCCCAGGCACCACTCTGGCTACCCTGGACCACCCCAGACACCACACGTCCCTCCCTGGAACACCCCAGGCCCCACACTGACCTCCTTGGACCACCCCAGGAACCACACTGGCCACCCTGAACCACATCAGGCACCTCACCGACTTCCCTGGACCACCCCAGACAACACACATCCCTCCCTGGACCACCCCTGGCACCACTCTGGCCTCCCTTGGACCCCCCCAGGCAACACACTGACCTCCCTGGACCACCCCATACACCACACTGACCACCCTGGACCACTCCAGGCACCACACTGACCTTCTTGGACCACCCCACACACCACACTGACCTCCCTGGACCACCCCAGACACCACACTGACCTCACTAGACCACCCCAGACACCACACTGACCTCACTGGACCACCCCAGGCATCACACTGGCCTCCCTGGACAACCCCAGGCACCACATCGGCCACCCTAGACCACCCCAAGCACCACACTGACTTCACTGGACCTCCCCAGGCACCACACTGGCCACACACAACCACCCCAGGCACAACACTGGCAACCCAAGACCACCCCAGGCACCACACGGACCTCCTTGATCTACCTCAGGCACCACACTGGCCACCCTTGGCCACCCCAGGCAGCACACTGGCCACCCTGGACCACCTTCGGCAATACACTGGCCACACCGAACCACCCCAGGCACCACACTGACCTCCCTGGACCACCCAAGGCACCACACTGGCAACCCTGGACCACCCCAAGCACCACACTGCCCTCCCTGGACCACCCCAGGCACCACACTGACCTCCCTGGACCACCTCAGGCACCACACTGGCCTCGCTGGACCACCCTAGGCACCACACTGACCTCCATGGACCACCTCAGGCACCACACTGGCAACCCTGGACCACCCCAGGCACCACACTGGCCTCCCTGGACAACCCCAAGCACCATACTGCCCTCCCTGGACCACCCCAGGCACAACACTGGCCTCCCAGGACCACCCCAGGCACCACACTGACCTCCCTGGACCACCCCAGACACCACACTGACCTCACTGGACCACCCCAGACAACACACTGACCTCACTGGACCACCCCAGACACCACACTGACCTCGTTGGACCACCCCAGGAACCACACTGGCCACCCTGAACCACATCAGGCACCTCACCGACTTCCCTGGACCACCCCAGGCAACACACTTCCCTCCCTGGACCACCCCAGGCACCACACTGACCTCCTTGGACGACCACCCCAGGCACCACACTGACCACCCTGGACCACCCCAGGCACCTCACCGACTTCCCTGGACCACCCCAGGCACCACACTTGCCTCCCTGGACCAACACAGGCACCACACTGGCCACCCTGGACCACCCCAGGCACCACTCTGGCTACCCTGGACCACCCCTGCACCACACTTCCCTCCCTGGACCACCCCAGGCACCACACTGACCTCCTTGGACCACCCCACGAACCACACTGGCCACCCTGAACCATTTCAGGCACCACACTGGCCATCCTGGACCACCCCAGGAACCACACTGGCCACCCTGAACCACTTCAGGCACCACAGTGGCCTCCCTGGACCATCCCAGGCTCCACACTGGCCTCCCTTGGACCACCCAAGGCGCGAAACTGGCCTCCCTCGTCTACATTAGGCACCACACTGGCCACCCTGGACCATCCCAGGCACCACACTGGCCACCCTGGACCACCCCCAGCACCACACGGACCTCCCTGGACCACCCCAGGCACCACACTGACCTCCCTGGACCACCCCAGGCACCACTCTGGCCTCCCTTGGACCCCCCCAGGCACCACACTGACCTCCCTGGACCACCCCATACACCACACTGGCCTCCCTGGACCATCCCAGGCACCGCACTGACCTCCCTTGACCACCCCAGACACCACACTGACCTCACTGGACCACCCCAAACACCACACTGACCTCACTGGACCACCCCAGGCTTCACACGGGCCTCCCTGGACAACCCCAGGTACCACACAGGCCTCCCTGGACCACCGCAGGCACCACACTGGCTTCACTGGACCACCCCAGGCACCACACTGACCTCACTGGACGACCCCAGGCACCACACTGGCCGCCCTGGACCACCCCAAGCACCACAACGGCCACCCTAGACCACCCCAGGCACCACACTGACCTCCCGGGTACTCCCCAGGCACCACACTGGCCACACACAACCACCCCAGGCACAACACTGGCCACCCAAGACCACCCCAGGCACCACACTGACCTCCTTGATCTACCTCAGGCACCACACTGGCCACCCTGGACCACCTTCGGCAATACACTGGCCACACCGAACCACCCCCGGCACCACACTGACCTCCCTGGACCACCCCAGGCACCACACTGGCCACACTGAACTACCCCAGGCACAACACTGACCACACTGAACCACCCCAGGTGCCACTCTGACCTCTCTGGACCACCCCAGGCACCACACTGACATCCCTGGTCCACCCCAGGCACCGCACTGACTTCCCTGGACCACCCCAGGCACCGCACTGACTTCCCTGGACCACCCCAGGCACCACACCGACCTCCCTGGACCAACCCAGGCACCACACTGGCTACCCTGGACCACCCCAGGCACCACACTGGCTTCCATGGACCACCCCAGGCACCACACTGGCCACCGTGGGCCACCCCAGGCACCACACTGGCCACACTGAACCACCCCAGGCACCACACTGGCCACCGTGGACCACCCCAGGCACGACACTGTCCACCCTGGACCACCCCAGGCACCACACCGGCCACACTGAACCACCCCAGGCATCACGCTGGCCGCCCTGGACCACCCCAGGCACCACACGGGCCACACTGAACCACCCCAGGCACCACACCGGCCACACTGAACCACCCCAGGCATCACGCTGGCCACCCTGGACCGCCCCAGGCACCACACTGGCCACCCTGAACCACCCCAGGCACCACACTGGCCACACTGAACCACCCCAGGCACCACACCGGCCACACTGAACCACCCCAGGCACCACACCGGCCACACTGAACCACCCCAGGCATCACGCTGGCCACCCTGGACCGCCCCAGGCACCACACTGGCCACCCTGAACCACCCCAGGCCACACACTGGCCACCCTGAACCACCCCAGGCCACACACTGGCCACCCTGAACCACCCCAGGCCACACACTGGCCACCCTGAACCACCCCAGGCACCACACAGGCCACCCAGTACCACCCCAGGCACCACGCTGGCCTCCCTGGACCACTCGAGGCACCACACTGGCCTCCCTGGACCACCCCAGGCACTACACTGGCTTCCCTGGACCACCCCAGGCACCACACTGGCCTCCCTGGACCACCCCAGGCACCACACTGGCCACACACAACCACCCCAGGCACAACACTGGCCACCCTGGACCACCCCAGGCACCACACTGCCCTCCCTGGACCTCCCCAGGCACCACACTGACCTCCTTGATCTACCCCAGTCACCACACTGGCCACCCTTGGCCACCCCAGGCACCACACTGGCCACACCGAACCATTCCAGGCACGACATTTGTCACCCTTGACCACCACAATCACCACACTGACCTCCCTGGACCACCGTATACACCACACCGACCTCCCTGGACCACCCCAGGCACCACACTGACCTTCTTGGACCAACCAAGGCACCACAATGGCCTCACTGGACCACCCCAGGAACCACACGGACCTCACTGGACCACCCCACACACCACACTGGCCTCCCTGGACCACCCCATGCACCGCACTGACCTCCCTGGACAACCCCAAACACCACACTGACCTCACTGGACCACCCCAGACACCACACTGACCTCACTGGACCACCTTAGGCACCACACTGACCTCACTGGACCACCCCAGGCACCACACTGGCCTCCCTGGACAACCCCGGGCACACACTGGCCTCATTGGACCACCCCAGGCACCAAACTGGCTTCACTGGACCACCCCAGGCACCACACTGACCTCACTGGACCACCCCAGGCACCACACTGGCCGCCCTGGACCACCCCAGCCACCACATCGGCCACCCTAGACCACCCCAAGCACCACCCTGACTTCACTGGACCTCCCCAGGCACCACACTGGCCACACACAACCACCCCAGGCACAACACTGGCAACCCAAGACCACCCCAGGCACCACACTGGCCACCCTTGGCCACCCCAGGCAGCACACTGGCCACCCTGGACCACCTTCGGCAATACACTGGCCACACCGAACCACCCCAGGCACCAAACTGACCTCCCTGGACCACCCAAGGGACCACACTGGCAACCCTGGACCACCCCAAGCACCACACTGCCCTCCCTGGACCACCCCAGGCACCACGCTGACCTCACTGGACCACCCCAGGCACAACACTGGCCTCCCAGGACCACCCCAGGTACCACACTGACCTCCCTGGACC
Source organism: Procambarus clarkii (assembly GCF_040958095.1). Taxonomy (NCBI): domain Eukaryota; kingdom Metazoa; phylum Arthropoda; class Malacostraca; order Decapoda; family Cambaridae; genus Procambarus; species Procambarus clarkii. The sequence continues at coordinate 32,848,137 of NC_091177.1, forward strand.
ACTCCAGACACCACACCGACCTCACTGGACCACCCCAGACAACACACTGACCTCACTGGACCACCCCAGGCACCACACTGACCTAACAGGACCACCCCAGGCACCACAGTGGCCTTCCTGGACCACACCAGGCAACACACTGACCTTCTTTGGACTACCCCAGGCACCACACTGACCTCTCTGGACCACCCCAGACACCACACTGACCTCCCTGGACTACCCCAGACACCACACGGACTTCACTATACCACCCCAGACACCACACAGACCTCACCGGACCACCCCAGACTCCACACTGGCCTCCCTGTACCTCACCAGGCACAACACTGGCTAACGTGAACTACCCCAGGCACCACACTGGCCTCACTGGACCACCCCAGGCACAACACTGGCCTTCCTGGACCACCCAAGGCACCACACTGGCCACCCCGGACCACCCCCAAGCACCACACTGGCCACCCTGGATCACCCCAGGCACCACATTGGCCTCCCGGACCACCCCAGGCACCAAACCGGCCACCTTGGACCACAATAGGAACCACACTGGCCTCCCTGGACCATCCCAGGCACCACTCTGGCTACCCTGGACCACCCCAGACACCACACGTCCCTCCCTGGAACACCCCAGGCCCCACACTGACCTCCTTGGACCACCCCAGGAACCACACTGGCCACCCTGAACCACATCAGGCACCTCACCGACTTCCCTGGACCACCCCAGGCAACACACATCCCTCCCTGGACCACCCCTGGCACCACTCTGGCCTCCCTTGGACCCCCCCAGGCAACACACTGACCTCCCTGGACCACCCCATACACCACACTGACCACCCTGGACCACTCCAGGCACCACACTGACCTTCTTGGACCACCCCACACACCACACTGACCTCCCTGGACCACCCCAGACACCACACTGACCTCACTAGACCACCCCAGACACCACACTGACCTCACTGGACCACCCCAGGCATCACACTGGCCTCCCTGGACAACCCCAGGCACCACATCGGCCACCCTAGACCACCCCAAGCACCACACTGACTTCACTGGACCTCCCCAGGCACCACACTGGCCACACACAACCACCCCAGGCACAACACTGGCAACCCAAGACCACCCCAGGCACCACACGGACCTCCTTGATCTACCTCAGGCACCACACTGGCCACCCTTGGCCACCCCAGGCAGCACACTGGCCACCCTGGACCACCTTCGGCAATACACTGGCCACACCGAACCACCCCAGGCACCACACTGACCTCCCTGGACCACCCAAGGCACCACACTGGCAACCCTGGACCACCCCAAGCACCACACTGCCCTCCCTGGACCACCCCAGGCACCACACTGACCTCACTGGACCACCCCAGGCACAACACTGGCCTCCCAGGACCACCCCAGACAACACACTGACCTCACTGGACCACCCCAGGCACCACACTGACCACCCTGGACCACCCCAGGCACCTCACCGACTTCCCTGGACCACCCCAGGCACCACACTGGCCACCCTGGACCACCCCAGGCACCACTCTGGCTATTCTGGACCACCCCAGGCACCACACATCCCTCCCTGGACCACCCCAGGCACCACACTGACCTCCTTGGACTACCCCAGGAACCACACTGGCCACCCTGAACCACTTCAGGCACCACACTGGACATCCTGGACCACCCTAGGAACCACACTGGCCACCCTGAACCACTTCAGGCACCACACTGGCCTCCCTGGACCATCCCAGGCACCACACTGGCCTCCCTTGGACCACCCAAGGCGCGACACTGGCCTCCCTGGTCTACATTAGGCACCACACTGGCCACCCTGGACCATCCCAGGCACCACACTGGCCACCCTGGACCACCCCCAGCACCACACGGACCTACCTGGACCACCCCAGGCACCACACTGACCTCCCTGGACCACCGTATACACCACACTGACGTCCCTGGACCACCCCAGGCACCACACTGACCTTCTTGGACCACCCAAGGCACCACAATGGCCTCACTGGACCACCCCAGGAACCACACGGACCTCACTGGACCACCCCACACACCACACTGGCCTCTCTGGACCACCCCAGGCACCGCACTGACCTCCCTGGACCACCCCAGACACCACACTGACCTCACTGGACCACCCCAGACACCACACAGACCTCACTGGACCAACTTAGGCACCACACTGACCTCACTGGACCACCCCAGGCACCACACTGGCCTCCCTGGACAACCCCGGGCACCACACTGGCCTCCCTGGACCACCCCATGCACCAAACTGGCTTCACTGGACCACCCCAGGCACCACACTGACCTCACCGGACCACCCCAGGCACCACACTGGCCGCCCTGAACCACCCCAGGCACCACATTGGCCCCCCTAGACCACCCCAAGCAGCACACTGACTTCACTGGGCCTCCCCAGGCACCACACTGGCCACACACAACCACCCCAGGCACAACACTGGCAACCCAAGACCACCCCAGGCACAACACTGTCCTCCTTGATCTACCTCAGGCAGCACACTGGCCATCCTGGACCACCTTCGGCAATACACTGGCCACACCGAACCACCCCAGGCACCAAACTGACCTCCCTGGACCACCCAAGGGACCACACTGGCAACCCTGGACCACCCCAAGCACCACACTGCCCTCCCTGGACCACCCCAGGCACCACGCTGACCTCACTGGACCACCCCAGGCACAACACTGGCCTCCCAGGACCACCCCAGGTACCACACTGACCTCCCTGGACCACTCCAGTCACCACACCGACCTCACTGGACCACCCCAGACAACACACTGACCTCACTGGACCACCCCAGGCACCACACTGACCTAACAGGACCAGCCCAGGCACCACAGTGGCCTTCCTGGACCACACCAGGCAACACACTGGCCTTCTTTGGACTACCCCAGGCACCACACTGACCTCTCTGGACCACCCCAGACACCACACTGACCTCCCTGGACTACCCCAGACACCACACGGACTTCACTATACCACCCCAGACACCACACAGACCTCACCGGACCACCCCAGACTCCACACTGGCCTCCCTGTACCTCACCAGGCACAGCACTGGCTAACGTGAACTACCCCAGGCACCACACTGGCCTCACTGGACCACCCCAGGCACAACACTGGCCTTCCTGGACCACCCAAGGCACCACACTGGCCACCCTGGACCACCCCCAAGCACCACACTGGCCACCCTGGATCACCCCAGGCACCACATTGGCCTCCCGGACCACCCCAGGCACCAAACCGGCCACCTTGGACCACAATAGGAACCACACTGGCCTCCCTGGACCATCCCAGGCACCACACTTCCCTCCCTGGACCACCCCAGGAACTACACTGACCACCCTGGACCACCCCAGGCACCACTCTGGCTACCCTGGACCACCCCAGACACCACACGTCCCTCCCTGGAACACCCCAGGCCCCACACTGACCTCCTTGGACCACCCCAGGAACCACACTGGCCACCCTGAACCACATCAGGCACCTCACCGACTTCCCTGGACCACCCCAGGCAACACACATCCCTCCCTGGACCACCCCTGGCACCACTCTGGCCTCCCTTGGACCCCCCCAGGCAACACACTGACCTCCCTGGACCACCCCATACACCACACTGACCACCCTGGACCACTCCAGGCACCACACTGACCTTCTTGGACAACCCCACACACCACACTGGCCTCCCTGGACCACCCCAGGCACCGCACTGACCTCCCTGGACCACCCCAGACACCACACTGACCTCACTAGACCACCCCAGACACCACACTGACCTCACTGGACCACCCCAGGCATCACACTGGCCTCCCTGGACAACCCCAGGCACCACATCGGCCACCCTAGACCACCCCAAGCACCACACTGACTTCACTGGACCTCCCCAGGCACCACACTGGCCACACACAACCACCCCAGGCACAACACTGGCAACCCAAGACCACCCCAGGCACCACACGGACCTCCTTGATCTACCTCAGGCACCACACTGGCCACCCTTGGCCACCCCAGGCAGCACACTGGCCACCCTGGACCACCTTCGGCAATACACTGGCCACACCGAACCACCCCAGGCACCACACTGACCTCCCTGGACCACCCAAGGCACCACACTGGCAACCCTGGACCACCCCAAGCACCACACTGCCCTCCCTGGACCACCCCAGGCACCACACTGACCTCACTGGACCACCCCAGGCACAACACTGGCCTCCCAGGACCACCCCAGACAACACACTGACCTCACTGGACCACCCCAGGCACCACACTGACCACCCTGGACCACCCCAGGCACCTCACCGACTTCCCTGGACCACCCCAGGCACCACACTGGCCACCCTGGACCACCCCAGGCACCACTCTGGCTATTCTGGACCACCCCAGGCACCACACATCCCTCCCTGGACCACCCCAGGCACCACACTGACCTCCTTGGACTACCCCAGGAACCACACTGGCCATCCTGGACCACCCCAGGAACCACACTGGCCACCCTGAACCACTTCAGGCACCACACTGGCCTCCCTGGACCATCCCAGGCACCACACTGGCCTCCCTTGGACCACCCAAGGCGCGACACTGGCCTCCCTGGTCTACATTAGGCACCACACTGGCCACCCTGGACCATCCCAGGCACCACACTGGCCACCCTGGACCACCCCCAGCACCACACGGACCTCCCTGGACCACCCCAGGCACCACACTGACCTCCCTGGACCACCGTATACACCACACTGACGTCCCTGGACCACCCCAGGCACCACACTGACCTTCTTGGACCAACCAAGGCACCACAATGGCCTCACTGGACCACCCCAGGAACCACACGGACCTCACTGGACCACCCCACACATCACACTGGCCTCCCTGGACCACCCCAGGCACCGCACTGATCTCCCTGGACCACCCCAGACACCACACTGACCTCACTGGACCACCCCAGGCACCACACTGGCCTCCCTGGACAACCCCGGGCACCACACTGGCCTCCCTGGACCACCCCATGCACCAAACTGGCTTCACTGGACCACCCCAGGCACCACACTGACCTCACCGGACCACCCCAGGCACCACACTGGCCGCCCTGAACCACCCCAGGCACCACATTGGCCCCCCTAGACCACCCCAAGCACCACACTGACTTCACTGGGCCTCCCCAGGCACCACACTGGCCACACACAACCACCCCAGGCACAACACTGGCAACCCAAGACCACCCCAGGCACAACACTGTCCTCCTTGATCTACCTCAGGCACCACACTGGCCACCCTTGGCCACCCCAGGCAGCACACTGGCCACCCTGGACCACCTTCGGCAATACACTGGCCACACCGAACCACCCCAGGCACCACACTGACCTCCCTGGACCACCCAAGGCACCACACTGGCAACCCTGGACCACCCCAAGCACCACACTGCCCTCCCTGGACCACCCCAGGCACCACACTGACCTCACTGGACCACCCCAGGCACAACACTGGCCTCCCAGGACCACCCCAGGCACCACACTGACCTCCCTGGACCACCCCAGACACCACACCGACCTCACTGGACCACCCCAGGCACCACACTGACCTAACAGGACCACCCCAGGCACCACAGTGGCCTTCCTGGACCACCCCAGGCACCACACTGGCCTTCTTTGGACTACCCCAGGCACCACACTGACCTCCCTGGACTACCCCAGGCACCACACTGGCTAACGTGAACTACCCCAGGCACCACACTGGCCTCACTGGACCACCCCAGGCACAACACTGGCCTTCCTGGACCACCCCAGGCACCACACTGGCCACCCAGGACCACCCCCAGGCAGCACACTGGCCACCCTGGATCACCCCAGGCACCACATTGGCCTCCCGGACCACCCCAGGCATCAAACCGGCCACCCTGGACCACAATAGGAACCACACTGGCCTCCCTGGACCTTCCCAGGCACCACACTTCCCTCCCTGGACCACCCCAGACACCACACGTCCCTCCCTGGACCACCCCAGGCACCACACTGACCTCCTTGGACCACCCCAGGAACCACACTGGCCACCCTGAACCACATCAGGCACCTCACCGACTTCCCTGGACCCCCCCAGGCAACACACATCCCTCCCTGGACCACCCCAGGCACCACACTGACCTCCTTGGACCACCCCAGGCACCACAATTACCACCCTGGACCACCCCAGGCACCTCACCGACTTCCCTGGACCACCCCAGGCACCACACTTGCCTCCTTGGACCAATACAGGCACCACACTGGCCACCCTGGACCACCCAGGCACCACTCTGGCTACCCTGGACCACCCCAGGCACCACACTGACCTCCTTGGACCACCCCAGGAACCACACTGGCCACCCTGAACCACTTCAGGCACCACACTGGCCATCCTGGATCACCCCAGGAACCACACTGGCCACCCTGAATCACTTCAGGCACCACACTGGCCACCCTGGACCATCCCAGGCAGCACACTGGCCACCCTGGACCACCCCAAGCACCACACGGACCTCCCTGGACCACCCCAGGCACCACACGGACCTCCCTGTACCACCCCATACACCACACTGACCTCCCTGGACCACCCCAGGCCCCACACTGACCTTCTTGGACCAACCAAGGCACCACAATGGCCTCACTGGAAAACCCAGGAACCACACTGAACTCACTGGACCACCCCACACACCACACTGGCCTCCCTGGTTCACCCCAGGCACCGCACTGACCTCCCTGGACCACCCCAGACACCACACTGACCTCACTGGACCACCCCAGACACCACACTGACCTAACTGGACCACCTTAGGCACCACACTGACCTCACTGGACCACCCCAGGCATCACACTGGCCTCCCTGGACAACCCCAGGCACCACACAGGCCTCCCTGGACCACCCCAGGCACCACACTGACCTCACTGGACCACCCCAGGCACCACACTGGCCGCCCTGGACCACCCCAGGCACCACAACGGCCACCCTAGACCACCCCAGGCACCACACTGACCTCACTGGACCTCCCCAGGCACCACACTGGCCACACACAACCACCCCAGGCACAACACTGGCCACCCAAGACCACCCCAGGCACCACACTGACCTCCTTGATCTACCTCAGGTACCACACTGGCCACCCTTGGCCACCCCAGGCAGCACACTGGCCACCCTGGACCACCTTCGGCAATACACTGGCCACACCGAACCACCCCAGGCACCACACTGACCTCCCTGGACCACCCCAGGCACCACACTGGCAAACCTGGACCACCCCAGGCACCACACTGACCTTGATCTACCCCAGGCACCACACTGGCCACACTGAGCTACTTCAGGCACCACACTGAACCACCCCAGGAACCACTCTGACCTCTCTGGACCACCCCAGGCACCACACTGACATCCCTGGTCCACCCCAGGCACCGCACTGACTTCCCTGGACCACCCCAGGCACCACACTGACCACCCTGGACCAACCCAGGCACCACACTGGCTACCCTGGACCACCCCAGGCACCACACTGGCTACCATGGACCACCCGAGGCATCACACTGGCCACCCTGGACCACCCCAGGCACCACACTGGCCACCGTGGGCCACCCCAGGCACCACACTGGCCACACTGAACCACCCCAGGCACCACACTGGCCACCGTGGACCACGCCAGGCACGACACTGGCCACCGTGGACCACCCCAGGCACCACACCGGCCACAATGAACCACCCCAGGCATCACGCTGGCCACCCTGGACCGCCCCAGGCACCACACTGGCCACCCTGAACCACCCCAGGCACCACACTGGCCACACTGAACCACCCCAGGCACCACACTGGCCACCCAGGACCACCCCAGGCAACACACTGGCCACCCTGGACCACCCCATGCACCACACTGGCCACCCTGGACCACCCCAGGCGTCGCAATGGCCTTCCTCGACCACCCCAGGCACCTCACTGGCCACCGTGAACCATCCTGGGCACCACACTAGCCACCCTGAACCACCACAGGAACCACACTGGCCACCCTGGACCACCCCAGGCTCCACAACGGCCACCCAGGACCACCCCCAGGCACCACACTGGCCACCCTGGATCACCCCAGGCACTACATTGGCCTCCCGGACCACCCCAGGCACCACACTGGTCACCCTGGACCACCCTAGGCACCACACTAGCATCCCTGAACCACCCCAGGCACCACACTGGCCACCCTGGACCACCCCAGGCACCACACTGGCCACCCTGGACCACCCCAGGCACCACACAGGCCTCCTTGATCTACCCCAGGCTCCACACTGGCCACCCTGGACCACCCCAGGCACCACACTGACCTCCCTGGACCACCCCAGGCACAACACTGGCCTTCCTGGACCACCCCAGGCACCACACTGGCCACCCTGGACCACCCCCAGGCACCACACTGGCCACCCTGGATCACCCCAGGCACTACATTGGCCTCCCGGACCACCACAGGCACCAAACTGGCCACCCTGGACCACAATAGGAACCACACTGGCCTCCCTGGACCATCCCAGGCACCACACTGACCACCCTGAACCACCCCAGGCACCACACTGGCCACCCTGGACCACCCTAGGCTCCGCACTAGCCTCCCTGAACCACCCCAGGCACCACACTGGCCACCCTGGACCATTCCAGGCACCACACTGGCCACCCTGGACCACCCCAGGCACCACACTGGCCTCCTTGATCTACCCCAGGCTCCACACTGGCCACCCTAGACCACCCCAGGCACCACACTGACCTCCTTGATCTACCCCAAGCTCCACACTGGCCACCCTGGACCACCCCAGGCACCACACTGGCCTCCTTGATCTACCCCAGGCACCACACTGGCCACCCTGGACCACCCCATGCACCACACTGGCCACCCTGGACCACCCCAGACGTCGCAATGGCCTTCCTCGACCACCCCAGGCACCACACTGACCTCCCTGGACCACCCCAGGCACAACACTGGCCTTCCTGGACCACCCCAGGCACCACACTGGCCACCCTAGACCACCCCCAGGCACCACACTGGCCAACCTGGATCACCCCAGGCACCACATTGGCCTCCCGGACCACCCCAGGCACCAAACTGGCCACCCTGGACCACAATAGGAACCACACTGACCACCCTGGACCATCCCAGGCACCACACTGGCCTCCCTGGACCACCCCAGGCACCACACTGGCCTCCCTGGACCACCCCAGACACCTCACTGGCCACACTGAACCACCCCAGGCACCACACTGGCCTCCCTGGACCACCCCAGGCACCACACTGGCCACACACAACCACCCCAGGCACAACACTGGCCACCCTGGTCCACCCCAGGCACCACACTGCCCTCCATGGACCACCCCAGGCACCACACTGACCTCCTTGAACTACCCCAGTCACCACACTGGCCACCCTTGGCCACCCCAGGCACCACACTGGCCACACCGAACCATTCCAGGCACCTCACTGGTCACCCTTGACAACCACAATCACCACACTGGCCTCCCTGGACCACCCCAGGCACCACACTAGCCTCCCTGAACCACCCCAGGCACCACACTGGCCACCCTGGACCACCCCAGGCACCACACTGGCCACCCAGGACCACCCCAGGCACCACACTGGCCTCCTTGATCTACCCCAGGCTCCACACTGGCCACCCTGGACCACCCCAGGCACCACACTGACCTCCCTGGACCACCCCAGGCACAACACTGGCCTTCCTGGACCACCCCAGGCACCACACTGGCCACCCTGGACCACCCCCAGGCACCACACTGGCCACCCTGGATCACCCCAGGCACCACATTGGCCTCCCGGACCACCCCAGGCACCAAACTGGCCACCCTGGACCACAATAGGAACCACACTGGCCTCCCTGGACCATCCCAGGCACCACACTGGCCACCCTGAACCACCCCAGGCACCACACTGACCACCCTGGACCACCCTAGGCACCGCACTAGCCTCCCTGAACAACCCTAGGCACCACACTGGCCACCTTGGACCACCCCAGGCACCACACTGGCCACCCTGGACCACCCCAGACGTCGCAACCCAGCAAACACAAATCATCTACACAACGTTCGCCTATCTCTTCCCATAGGTGTGGGAATGATTTGCATTGAGAATAATGCAGGAGAGCCTTTGAGAAACTTTTACTCAAAAAATCCAAACACAAAGGTTTAATTATAAATTGTTTTTCTACAATTATTTTCTTCCAAATGTAAAACAAATAGTTTTTACATGTTTAAATATAAAATTTATGGTGTTTTTTTGTAAAATTCATTAATAAATTGTGAATGATATATATTGGCTGAGTGAAACCTTTAAAATCCATTTAGTTATAATATGAACAGAAAAAGTAGTTTTCCAAATTTTCTAAAAATCGCTCTTTTTAACACAATTTGACTCCTTATGCATTCCACTAAACACTAATATCATGTTTAAATATATAATTTATGTATTATTCCCTAAGATAATTTATATAAATTATAAAAGTTGCTGGAAAGTGGTGAGAAAGAATCTGAAAACGTTTTGTTGTCTTATATTGGCGTGTTCTTATTAACTAGAGTGAGTAAGAGTGAGCGAGAGTGGGTAAGAGTGAGTAAGAGTGAATGAAGGTGAGTGAGAGTGCCAGAGAGTGTGTAAGTGTGAGTAAGAGTGAGTATAAGTAAGAGTGACTGAGAGTGAGTAAGAGTGACAGAGTGAGTAAGAGTGAGAGTAAGAGTGACAGAATGAGTAAGAGTGAGAGTAAAGTGATTGAGAGTAAGGGTGAGTATGAGAGTAAGAGTGATTGAGAGTTAGAGTGAGAGTAAGAGTGATTGAGAGTTAGTGAGAGTAAGAGTGATTGAGAGTAAGAGTGATTGAGAGTAAGAGTGATTGAGAGTAAGAGTGATTGGGAGTAAGAGTGATTGAGAGTAAGAGTGATTGGGAGTAAGAGTGATTGGGAGTAGGAGTTAGAGTGAGAGTAGGAGTAAGAATGAGAATAAGAGTGATTGAGAGTAAGAGTGAGTAAGAGTAAGAATGAGAGTAAGAGTGATTGAGAGTAAGAGTGATTGAGAGTAAGAGTGATTGAGAGTAAGAGTGATTGGGAGTAAGAGTGATTGGGAGTAAGAGTAAGAGTGAGAGTAAGAATGAGAATAAGAGTGATTGAGAGTAAGAGTGATTGGGAGTAAGAGTAAGAGTAAGAATGAGAGTAGGAGTGATTGAGAGTAGGAGTGATTGGGAGTAGGAGTGATTGGGAGTAAGAGTGATTGAGAGTAAGAGTAATTGAGAGTAAGAGTATGAGAGTAAGAGTGAGAGAGTGAGTATGAATGGGTAAGGGTGACTGAGAGTGAGTAAGAATGACAGAGTAAGAGTGACAGAGAGTAAGAGTGACAGAGTAAGAGTGACAGAGAGTAAGAGTGACAGAAAGTAAGAGTGACAGAGTAAGAGTGACAGAGAGTAAGAGTGACAGAGAGTAAGAGTGACAGAGAGTAAGAGTGACAGAGTAAGAGTGACAGAGTAAGAGTGACAGAGAGTAAGAGTGACAGAGTAAGAGTGACAGAGAGTAAGAGTGACAGAGAGTAAGAGTGACAGAGTAAGAGTGACAGAGAGTAAGAGTGACAGAGAGTAAGAGTGACAGAGAGTAAGAGTGACAGAGAGTAAGAGTGACAGAGTAAGAGTGACAGAGAGTAAGAATGACAGAGAGTAAGAGTGACAGAGAGTAAGAGTGACAGAGAGTAAGAGTGACAGAGAGTAAGAGTGACAGAGTAAGAGTGACAGAGTAAGAGTGACAGAGAGTAAGAGTGACAGAGAGTAAGAGTGACAGAGTAAGAGTGAAAGAGAGTAAGAGTGACAGAGAGTAAGAGTGACAGAGTAAGAGTGACAGAGTGTAAGAGTGACAGAGTAAGAGTGACAGAGAGTAAGAGTGACAGAGAGTAAGAGTGACAGAGTAAGAGTGACAGAGAGTAAGAGTGACAGAGTAAGAGTGACAGAGTAAGAGTGACAGAGAGTAAGAGTGACAGAGAGTAAGAGTGACAGAGAGTAAGAGTGACAGAGAGTAAGAGTGACAGAGAGTAAGAGTGACAGAGAGTAAGAGTGACAGAGTAAGAGTGACAGAGTAAGAGTGACAGAGAGTAAGAGTGACAGAGAGTAAGAGTGACAGAGAGTAAGAGTGACAGAGAGTAAGAGTGACAGAGAGTAAGAGTGACAGAGTAAGAGTGACAGAGAGTAGGAGTGACAGAGTGTAAGAGTGACAGTAAGAGTGACAGAGAGTAAGAGTGACAGAGAGTAAGAGTGACAGAGAGTAAGAGTGACAGAGTAAGAGTGACAGAGTAAGAGAGTGAGAGTGATTATGAGAGAGTTAAGAGTGTGAGGTGTGTGAGTGTAGCAGGCCAGGGAGGCAGGATGTGTGGTCACAGGCGAGGCCTAGGCCTCGTGATCTCTAATGTTGGTTTTTATATATATGTGGGATTTTTTGTCCTGTTTCAAATTATAATTATTTAGCAGGAATGTAATAAGATATTGCACAGTATTAATGTGACAATAATATATGCATTATTTCCTTGATAATCAAACTTGTTGTTCAAAGATAATATACAATCTTTGAAGGAAACATTTTGAGAGCGCAAGCTGGCAACACTGTTCTGGTGGGTGAGAGAGACATATGGTTAGTTGTACTCAGACCTACAGTGGAGAAGGGTGTGTCCCAGCTGGCCGCCACCAGCCGCCACCCGCCGCCACCCGCCGCCACCCGCCGCCCACCACCAGCCACCACCAGCCACCACCAGCCGCCACCAGCCGCCACCCACCACCAGCCGCCACCCGCCGCCACCCGCCGCCACCCACCACCAGCCGCCACCCGCCGCCACCCGCCACCCACCACCAGCCGCCACCCGCCGCCACCCACCACCAGCCGCCACCTGCCACCACCCACCACCAGCCGCCACCCGCCGCCACCCGCCGCCACCCGCCACCACCCACCACCAGCCGCCACCCGCCACCACCCACCACCAGCCGCCACCCGCCACCAGCCACCGCCACCCACCACCACCACTCACCACCCGCCGCCACCACCCACCACCAGCCGCCACCCGCCACCACCCACCACCAGCCGCCAGCCGCCACCCACCACCAGCCGCCACCCGCTGCCACCCGCCGCCACCCACCACCCGCCGCCACCCACCACCAGCCGCCGCCACCCACCACCAGCCGCCACCCGCCACCACCCACCACCAGCCGCCACCCGCCACCACCCACCACCAGCCGCCACCACCAGCCGCCAGCCGCCACCACCCACCACCAGCCGCCACCCGCCACCACCCACCACCAGCCGCCACCCGCCACCACCCACCACCAGCCGCCACCCGCCACCCGCCACCACCAGCCGCCACCCGCCACCACCCACCACCAGCCGCCACCCGCCACCGCCACCCACCACCGCCACCCGCCACCACCCACCACCAGCCGCCACCACCCACCACCAGCCGCCACCCGCCACCAGCCACCGCCACCCGCCACCAGCCACCGCCACCCACCACCACCCGCCACCAGCCACCGCCACCCACCACCGCCACCCACCACCGCCACTCACCACCCGCCGCCACCAGCCGCCACCCACCACCGCCACCCGCCGCCACCACTTACCACCACCACCCACCACCACCAGCCGCCGCCGCCACCACCACCCACCACCACCGCCGCCACCACCCATCACCGCCGCCGCCACCACCACCCACCACCACCGCCGCCGCCACCACCCATCACCGCCGCCGCCGCCACCACCCACCACAGCCGCCGCCGACACCACCGCCACCGCCCACCACAGCCGGCACCACCACCCACCACCACCACCACCACCACCCACCACCGCCGCCACCACCAGCCGCCACAAGCCGCCACCGCCCGCCACCGCCCGCCACCAGCCGCCATCACCACCACCACCACCACCAGCCGCCATCACCGCCACCAGCTGCCACCACCACCAGCCGCCACCACCACCACCACCAGCCGCCATCACCGCCACCAGCTGCCACCACCACCAGCCGCCATCACCGCCACCAGCTGCCACCACCACCAGCCGCCACCACCAGCCGCCACCACCGCCACCACCACCTGCCACCAGCCGCCACCACCGCCCGCTATCAGCAGTCACCGCCCGTTGCCACAGTCGCCACCGCAAGCCGCCACCGCCAGCCGCCACCAGCCCCCCCCACCGCCGATCGTCACCACCCACCACAGCCGCCGCCGCCCGCCACCGCCCGCCACCGCCCGCCACCACCCACCACAGCCGCCACCACCCACCACCACCCGCCGCCACCACCCACCACCACCCGCCGCCACCACCCACCACCACCAGCCGCCGCCGCCACCCACCACCCACCGCCGCCGCCACCACCACCCACCACCACCGCCGCCACCACCCACCACCACCAGCCGCCGCCGCCGCCACCACCACCACCCACCACCACCGCCGCCACCACCAGCCGCCGCCACCGCCACCACCACCCACCACCACCGCCGCCACCACCCACCACCGCCAGCCGCCACCACTCATCACAGACCCCGCCACCGCCCGCCAGACACAGCCGCCAGTGTCCGCCACCGCCGCCACTGTCCGCCACCGCCGCCATTGTCCGCCACCGCCGTCACTGTCCGCCACCGCCGCCACTGTCCGCCACCGCCACCACTGTCCGCCCGCCGCCACCACTGTCCGCCCGCCGCCACCACTGTCCGCCCGCCGCCACCACTGTCCGCCCGCCGCCTCCACTGTCCGCCCGCCGCCTCCACTGTCCGCCCGCCGCCTCCACTGTCCGCCCGCCGCCTCCACTGTCCGCCCGCCGCCTCCACTGTCCGCCCGCCGCCGCCACTGTCCGCCCGCCGCCGCCACTGTCCGCCCGCCGCCGCCACTGTCCGCCGCCGCCTCCACTGTCCGCCCGCCGCCTCCACTGTCCGCCCGCCGCCTCCACTGTCCGCCCGCCGCCTCCACTGTCCGCCCGCCGCCTCCACTGTCCGCCCACCGCCTCCACTGTCCGCCCGCCGCCGCCACTGTTCGCCCGCCGCCGCCACTGTCCGCCCGCCGCCGCCACTGTCCGCCCGCCGCCACTGTCCACCACCGCCGCCACGGTCCGCCCGCCGCCACTATCCGCCACAGCCGCCACTGTCCGCCCGCCGCCACTGTCCTCCCGCCGCCACTGTCCGCCCGCCGCCGCCCTGTCCGCCCGCCGCCACTATCCGCCACCGCCGCCACTGTCCGCCCGCCGCCACTATCCGCCACTGTCCGCCCGACGCCACTGTCCGCCCGCCGCCACTGTCCTCCCGCCGCCACTGTCCGCCCGCCGCCACTGTCCTCCCGCCGCCACTGTCCGCCCGCCGCCGCCCTGTCCGCCCGCCGCCACTATCCGCCACCGCCGCCACTGTCCGCCCGCCGCCACTGTCCGCCCGCCGCCACTATCCGCCACCGCCGCCACTGTCCGCCCGCCGCCACTGTCCGCCCGCCGCCACTGTCCGCCCGCCGCCACTGTCCGCCACCGCCGCCACTGTCCGCCACCGCCGCCACTGTCCGCCCGCCGCCACCGCCGCTACTGTCTGCCCGCCGCCACTGTCCGCCCGCCGCCGCCACTGTCCGCCCGCCGCCACTATCCGCCACCGCCGCCACTGTCCGCCACAGCCGCCACTCTCTGCCGTACAGCCTCCCCTCTCTCCGTTAGTAAATAATTATAATTGTTAGTAAATAATAAAAGAAATATAAATTATTAGATTTTTTTTACCATTAAATTGGTTTTAATATTTAAATTGAAAATAATAATATAATATAAAATATAATAAAAATAATATAATATAAAATATAATTTAATTTCAAGAAATTTAACTTTAAACACAAAGATGTAAAAAGGGTTCAGATTATTGGCTCAAACCTTTCATAAGAGATTCATATTGGTATATGAATGGATTATGAATGACTCATGTTAGGAGTGTAAAGTTGCCACAACATCTCAAATTAGTGTTAGATACATATGTCTTGGTTATAAGTTTTGGAAACCTATTTAAGTCCACACACAATATCGTATCTGATACGATAAAACAAACGTTTCCAATACTTTCAAATACTTTCCAGATATGTTGTGGCAACCTAAAATTGTTTGCTGGGAATGGCCTTCCTCGACCACCCCAGGCACCACACTGACCTCCCTGGACCACCCCAGGCACAACACTGGCCTTCCTGGACCACCC
>NC_091177.1:32869380-32954849 GCF_040958095.1 Procambarus clarkii
CACTGAACAATCAATTATGTGCCACCCCACCTTCCTTCATCTGCAAAAAAACTAATCAAAAGACATATGTACAAGGCTAAAAAAATTCAGCAACACTTACCATACTCAGGCTAAAAGAATTAAGCAACACTTACCATACTCTTTTTATATTCACTGTTAACTTTTAGCTCATGTGACAGACTTTCCACCTGCTCAACAGTTTCAAGTGGGGATGGAAGAATGTCTTCCAGGATTGGTATATCTCCATGTGTTTTTGACATATGGGTTTCCGTCATTTTGACAATATTCAGGAATTTTGCAAAAATAATGGCATTTACTATTTTTAAAAGATTATTAGCAAATTTACAGAAATGGTGCATTCGGAAGACAAAACCGTGGTAGACATGGTTGGAACAAGTTAGGTGAGAGGGTGGTGGAGGCCAAAACCATAATCATAATCATCTGTATCAAACCTTATTACAGGTAAAACCAGTAGGCAGTCTACTGTATTTTATCAAACCGTTATTAGTATAATAGATCTCGTAATAATTTTGCAAAAATAATGGCATTTACTATTTTTAAAAGATTATTAGCAAATTTACAGAAATGGTGCATTCGGAAGACAAAACCGTGGTAGACATGGAACGAACAAGTTAGGTGAGAGGGTGGTGGAGGCCAAAACCATAATCATAATCATCTGTATCAAACCTTATTACAGGTAAAACCAGTAGGCAGTCTACTGTATTTTATCAAACCGTTATTAGTATAATAGATCTCGTAATAATTTTGCAAAAATAATGGCATTTACTATTTTTAAAAGATTATTAGCAAATTTACAGAAATGGTGCATTCGGAAGACAAAACCGTGGTAGACATGGAACGAACAAGTTAGGTGAGAGGGTGGTGGAGGCCAAAACCATAATCATAATCATCT
Organism: Procambarus clarkii; assembly: GCF_040958095.1. NCBI lineage: Eukaryota > Metazoa > Arthropoda > Malacostraca > Decapoda > Cambaridae > Procambarus > Procambarus clarkii. The sequence goes on from NC_091177.1 coordinate 32,870,294, forward strand.
GTATCAAACCTTATTACAGGTAAAACCAGTAGGCAGTCTACTGTATTTTATCAAACCGTTATTAGTATAATAGATCTCGTAATAATTTTGCAAAAATAATGGCATTTACTATTTTTAAAAGATTATTAGCAAATTTACAGAAATGGTGCATTCGGAAGACAAAACCGTGGTAGACATGGTTGGAACAAGTTAGGTGAGAGGGTGGTGGAGGCCAAAACCATAATCATAATCATCTGTATCAAACCTTATTACAGGTAAAACCAGTAGGCAGTCTACTGTATTTTATCAAACCGTTATTAGTATAATAGATCTCGTAATAATTTTGCAAAAATAATGGCATTTACTATTTTTAAAAGATTATTAGCAAATTTACAGAAATGGTGTATTCGGAAGACAAAACCGTGGTAGACATGGAACGAACAAGTTAGGTGAGAGGGTGGTGGAGGCCAAAACCATAATCATAATCATCTGTATCAAACCTTATTACAGGTAAAACCAGTAGGCAGTCTACTGTATTTTATCAAACCGTTATTAGTATAATAGATCTCGTAATAATTTTGCAAAAATAATGGCATTTACTATTTTTAAAAGATTATTAGCAAATTTACAGAAATGGTGCATTCGGAAGACAAAACCAATTTTTCACTTTTGACAATTGAGCACCTGCTACATCCAGATTCTAGGGAGGAAAGGAAGGACGATCTTACTGGATCCCATAGCCTCTCCGAAGGCACAAACCAGGCTTTTACATAACCCCCCCCCCTGCACCCGAGCTTTTTAAAATAGTAAATGCCATTATTTTTGCAAAATTATTACGAGATCTATTATACTAATAACGGTAAATAAATAATAAATAGTAAATAAATCAAAATCAGTTACATTATTTTATCTTATTCATAGCATAAATGTTCTCGAAGATTACTAAAAAGAAATTGAATTAGACTACAGCAAATTGGCAAACTTTACCTTGTATCTGTTTCCACCGAGTTTGTTTGGGGCGTTCTTCAACATATCAGCAATACTTGTCTCAACATCTCTTTCAGTTGCATTAGTGTGGGTGTTGATACAGGCTTCTGGAAATTTATAAGAATTAATTAATATATATAATTATAATTCACTTTGCTATTCCCCATTCCACAGTCCTCTCGTCCTTCCCACTTCCCTGTCCCCACATCATCCCCACTATTCCCACTTCCCTGTCCCATCGTCCTCCTTACCATTTTCCCCTCCCCTGTCCTTCTTCCTCCCCCACCATCTCCCATTCACCTGTCCCTTTGTCCTCCCCAGCATTCCCCTGTCCCCACCATCCCCAACTCCCCAGTCCCCTCGTCCTCCCCACCATTACCCTCTCCTCTGTCCCCTCGTCTTCCCCACCATACCCCCCTCTCGTCCTCCCCACCATTCCAAACTACCTCATCCGATGCATTCTATAATGGTCTGATGCTTCCATCAGAAAATTGGGAACATCAAATGATCTGATATTCCCATCACTGAAAAATAAGAACAGCTAAAAAAATGAAATGAAAAAAATAAAAAAATAAACTATACTCATGAAATGAACAGTATGGTAAACAACACAGCTCAATTTCAATGCAATGTCACACAAAATTATTAAATCGAAATGAAAATAAATTTAAATCTATGAAAATTCAAATTATCAATACAATCGGAAATATTGAAATAATATCGCAACATAATATAGTGTGGGTTGCTCTTACGTGCAACAGACGGTGCTGTTTTTCAAAAAAGGCATGGTTTTACCTGTCACAAGTGTGGCATCTATACTTATACTCACGAAATGAACGGTATGGTAAACAACATAGCTCAATTGCAATGCAATGTCACAATAACATTTAATAACAATAATAACAATAACATTTAAATATACTTTAAGATATAATCTAGAAGAAAATAAGAACATTGAAACGGTTCATGAACTCGATTTCAATAAAGGACACTATGGGGAACTTTGAAAAACAGTTAATGAGTATAATTAGACAGACTTGTTGCTAGGCAGAGGAGTAAATAATGAGATATATGGCAAATTTTGCAAAATATACGGCACACAAACATTCATACCCAAACAAAGCAAAATGCTAGGTAAGAACAAAGCAGTTGGCCCGTAGGGGAAAGGAGATACCCACAAGACTGGAATACAAGTCATTAACAAGCACACAAGTACTACACTACACAACAACCGCACTACTACCAGAACTGGACGAATCACTACCAAAACAACACATTGCACATCACTACCAAAACAACACAACACAACACAAGCATTGGCAAAGAATTATAGACCAGTTGCACTAACATCCCACATAATAAAATTATTTGAGAGTGATCAGGAGTCAGATTACTAGTTTTATAGAGACCAATGACCTCCACAATCCAGGCCAACAAGGATTTAGAACAGTTTCTATGATCGAGCCACTGAGATCTATAAAGAATTCTGATCAAGAAAGAGATCTAGGGGTGGTTTTAGATAGAAAACTATAACCTGAGGATCATATTAAGAACATTCTGCGAGGGGCCTATGCTACACTTTTTAACTTTAGAATTGCTTTTAAATACATAGGTCAAAAAGTTTTAAAAGTTTTAAAAGTTTTTTAAACCTCTCGTGTATCATGAGTGTGTTAAAGCATCAGATGGTGCATTCAGATGATGAATATTACCTAGTTCCTTCATCTGGGAAGAATGAACACATATTGGTGCATTCGGATGATAAAAACTAACTACTGTAGTTTAATTGATCAACAGACTGTATATCATATGCAGACTGTATGTGGATCTGCGGGCCACTCCAAACAACAGCCTGGTGGACCAAGCTCCACCAGGGCTAAAGCACAAAGTGATATAGATGTGATAGAGAAACTAGGTCAAATGGAGGAGTAGGTCTGTATATTAAACAGCACCTGACGTGCACAGAGCTACTAAACTCAATGTAGTGGTAGAGTGGTGGGGGGGGGGGGGGAAACATTGCAGAAAAAAACAAAAATACAATTTGGTCAACAAAACAGCATTGTTTAAAATAGAAGACATGGGTTGTCATTTTGGGGGTAAGGTAGGTTACATTGAGTTAATTAGTTAGTACTTAGTTTTTATCTTAAACTGGTTGGGAGAGGTACAGTGTTGCTGTGCTGGTGAAAGAACACCTAAAGGTAAATTAAATAATGATTGCGAATCCACAAGAAGTTGACATAATATCGCTAGAGATCTGCAATCAGGATGATAAACTTTCCTTAAAGAATTTGACAAACACTTGCTGATAGGACATGAAGTAAATGAAATGTATGTCAAGTTTTGTGAAATATATGATAAAAGCACAACAAAATTTGTACCAAAGGAGAGATGCAGAACTAGGAAAAGGGGTTTGTTCAACAGAAATTGCGAGAGGGCCTGAGACCCAAACACACACAAATGGAATCAATATATAGCAAGAGGCCAAACCCCCAAACATACAAGCGATGCAAAGATGCGAGAAACAGCAGCAGCATTAAGGAGAGGGACTTAAGGACCATAAATAAAGTGTGAAAATAAACTCGAGTAAATTTTTTTAACTACTCTCGACAGTGAAGAAAAACAAATATTCAGACGATTTGTGTTAGAATCATTAATCTTACACTTTCGGTCATATTCAACAACACAAATACATACACACACATTCCTGTTGCTGTAGCAAGTGAAGAATTACACACACAGATCACAATAACGTGATGCATCAAATGAACAAATCCACAAGGGCCGTGACGAGGATTCGAACCTGCGTCCGGGAGCATCCCAGACACTGCCTTAATCGACTGAGCTACAACAGGGTAAAAGGGTTGAAACCGAAGTTCTACTGAACTTACTGGATCCCATAGCCTCTCCGAGGCACAAACCAGGCTTTTACACAACCCCCCCCCCCCCCCCCTGCACCCGAGCTATGTCAACAGGCCGTTCTCCCTCTTCGCCCTTCCGAATGCACCATATCAGTAAATTTTTTAATAATCTTTTAAAAATAGTAAATGCCACTATTTTTGCAAAATTATTACGAGATCTATTATTCTATAGAATAATGCATATAAATGCATATATGCATATAAATACAAAACATAAATACAAAAGTAAATGTAAATAATTTTACCTTGCACCTAGATCCACCAAGCCTGTATGGCGCGCGTTTCAGTACTTCGGAAATCTAGAACTATCTTGAATCTCTAATCTGCAATGAAACAATACATATTATTGCACTTACCAAAACATGGATGAATGTAGAAAATACAGAACTATTAGCTGAATATCAAATAAATGGATTTAATCTATTTCACACAGATAGATATATTACACCGTGTATATTAGGTAATACCTAACATACACGCCTCCACACACACTACATTTGAAATGTAGTCTCAAAAAGACTACATTTCAACAGCAAAGATTACTCCATAAAAAAATAATTAAATTATTGACCAACATGAGAGAGGGTTAGCCAACATGAGGGTTGTGTTGATTGCCTGAAAATATTTAAATTGTGTAATGTATTGAATGGCATTTTTCAAGTTACAACATTTTTTAAATTACTGAACTAGGTTCTAGGCTTTGCTAGGCTTAATTCAATTATTACAGATAAGCCTAACCTAGCCTAGAACCCAGTGGGTTTTCTTCCTATTGGGGAGTGTTGTACATGCCTCGCCTCCACATACACACTAGCACAGCCAGGCCTCGCCTCCACATACACACTAGCACAGCCAGGCCTCGCCTCCACATACACCAGCACTGCCAGGCCTCGCCTCCACATACACACTAGCACAGCCAGGCCTCGCCTCCACATACACACTAGCACAGCCAGGCCTCGCCTCCACATACACCAGCACTGCCAGGCCTCGCCTCCACATACACACTAGCACAGCCAGGCCTCGCCTCCACATACACACTAGCACAGCCAGGCCTCGCCTCCACATACACCAGCACTGCCAGGCCTCGCCTCCACATACTCACCAGCACAGCCAGGCCTCGCCTCCACATACACCAGCACTGCCAGGCCTCGCCTCGCCTCCACATACACCAGCACTGCCAGGCCTCGCCTCCACATTTAAACCAACCAAGCCCACAAATACGTTAACATGGACCAGCATTACACCGTCTAACATACTCTGTCAGATGTAACAACTAAATTTGTGAATTCAAGACCAAATCTATTGTATAACACAGTGTTAGTACGAGAAAAACATTACTTACATTCGAAGCCGTGTTTTAAAATGGCGGCGGTCTTGTACTGACGCTCCAAACTGTGTGTTCGTTTGCGTATGATGAACGTGTGACAATTTACTACAACAATTATTTAATTATTCTTATTCTTTATTTTAATATTTTTAGGGTACATGAAATTTCAAACTTATTTGCACACAATAATATAATTGCATTGTCATAACCTTTATATATTACGGAAAATACGATGACATGAACGAAGTCAAAGTGAAGTTGAAGTCAAAGTCATTCGCCGAACGTATTAGTCATTTTTTTTCATACATACATAGTTGATTTACAAACATAATGTTGGATTTATAGATAGAGCTAGTGCATACAATACCTAAAGCCACTATGTAGGCCTATAGCATTTCAGGCAACCGGGCAGTATATATGGACCCCTTACTCAAATCTCTGAATATGTTAGATATTAAGTCCCTGCACATACTCTCATGTGTATTTTATATATATAAAACGCTGCACTGTAATGTCAATCCTGACCTTAAAAGCTACCTAGAAGGTTGTAACAGATCCCATGAGCACCACACCAGAAACAAATACCTATTTGATATTCCAAGAGTACGACTTAGTCAAACTAGAAATGCTTTACAAATCAAGAGACCTCGAATGTGGAATGACCTTCCCAATTATGTTAAAAACTGTACCTCTCCCAACCAGTTTAAGATAAATAAAGATAAATTTATAAGTTAAGAAAAATTCCACAAATCAACAACCCTGTTACTGACCCTGTATTTACCCAAGTCTTTCCTAAATCTAAACTTATCCAATTTATACCCATTGTTTCGTGTTCTATCTTGTGTTGACAATTTTAATACCCTATTAATATCCCCTTTGTTATATCTATTCAGGAAATTGTGGTTGATCTCGAACCCATTGATAATGTGACGACTTATACAGAATTTTGTAACTATATCATCAAGATTGTAACCAGCTTAGCTAAATGTAGTGTGGGGTTCAGTCCCTAAGCCCATATATGTGCCTCTCTAACCATTTAGGTTACAGGGCAAAAACATAAAAACAAAGGTAACTGCAGAAGGCCTATTGGCCCATACCAGGCAGCTCCTATCTATAACAGATAAACACTAAGTACTACCTAATTAACTCAATGTAACCTACCAACCTAACCCCCAAAATGTCAATCCATATCTTTTATTTTAAACAATGCTGTTTTGTTGACCAAATTGTATTTTTACTCTTTTTCTGTCATGTTTCTCCCACCCCTGTTTTTTCCCTTTTTTCTTATTTTTTCTCAACATAATTCATACTTTAATTATGCGGATCAGGACATCACCTGATCAAACACATCAAACATCGTTTGACCACCATCAAACACACACATTTCGTGTGTGTTTGACGCTCACTGATATGTACCAGCGTTGTTTTATATATGGTGCTATTCTATCTTACGCTTTGTTGCTCTTTTTTACCTACGGGCTCATAGAACATTCTATTGCGAAAACATTGGCACAAAAATGAATGACGTACATACAATAATAATGTCAGGACAGTGATATAATTATAAACTTTCAAAGCACTGTATCGCCCATGTGTCGTCTTGTCACCAATACTGGGTAACAGTTCCGCCACTTCCCACACTCTTGCGGGTGGGCAGCGACCATTATTCTACGTTTATATTCATATCACCGTGTTGGGAATTTCATTGCGAGTACATTGATACCAAAATTAACGCTGTAGGACAAGTGTGGAAGTGATAACAATCCCAAGAGTAAAAACATTTTGTTGCTCTTGGGCACTCACGGCGAGTCATCTACGTAGGTATTTATTGGGTGCTGGTATTCATATAACTTTTGGTGACCGTTTTTGCTGATTTTCTTCTAGAGAATGTTATTGCGAACACGTTGGTACCAAAATGAAATACATAGCTCGAGAACTAAGGTCAGGAGAGTAAAAAGAGTATACACATTTTTGTTTTGACGCTTAATTAAGGTTATTGTGAGTACTCATCGCCTGCCTAGAAACTGGAACTAGTAATTCCATCTATCATACATATCATACAAGAGGAGCCACACATCTATGGATCATCCAATAAAATCAGCAGACTTCTAGATGTTACTACTGCTCGGCTTAGACTCGGTTACAAGTATCTCTGGGAATTCTCATTATCTGCTGATGTAGACCTGACCAAATGTAAACTGTGTCAACAAAATTATTCGCACACCCTCCGTCACTATGTGATGGAGTGCGAAAAGATACATGAATTTAGAGACAATTCTATAACCAATGTTCCAGCGATGTGTCAATATTTCATTCAAAATGATCTGCTACCAGAAATTTTAGCCAAATATCCCCAGTTTGCTAACTGTAGATAACAACTAAGTGATTGTAACCTATCCACCGCTGCCCACTGGATGGGGGACGGTGTGCAGGACAAACATATAAATTTTGATACTAGCTCTCCACATATGTCAGTTGCTTAATTTAGAACCTGTACTTGAGGTCGATCTCGAACCCATTGTTGATGTGATGACTTATATTGAATTTTGTAACTAGCTCATCAAGATTGTAACTTGCTTAGCTAAATGAATTGTGGGGTTCAGTCCCTGAGCCCATTATGTGCCTCTGTAACCCTTTCCACAACCACCCACAAGATGGGTATGGGGTGCATAATGGGGTGGGGTGTCTTGGCCAAACGTGCCACATCAAAACCACAAGTTGACATTGAATGTGAATTAACAATGAGACAAGTAAGATTTATACTAATACATTTATACTAACTCTGTTGAGCGTTGACCATTTATACATCAAATCTGTTGATGTGAGCACTTTAGTTTAGTCTGCCGTTTAAAGAAAAAAAGAGCATATCAATGGTATATCACAGAAAACGAATTTATCATAAACTCATGTATTTGTCTTATCATATTGAACTGCATTCATATTTTTAATATATAACAATATGAATATACAAATTTCTGTAAATCCCCTACCTTGTTGGAATCTGTGGAAATGAATGAGCAAATGTGCTGGCTGAAGGCGCTGAAGGAAACCACATTGGTTTCATTTTGGATACAAATGTCCATGGAAATTCAAAATGGAAACTAATTATATAGTTGAACCTGCAGAGACGAGTTTAAGAATCTGTGTTGAGAGTGATGGACACAGCCTTCACAATTATACTTCAGAGAATGTAAACATCTAAGAGTCATTAGAAATATGTGTAGAATAATAAACCCTACATTGTTTGAGTTAGGGACAACACCATTTGTGATATATAGATACTATAGCTGTTCCTAAAGATTCACCCTTTTTTGCACCAGCAAGATAACATATAAGATTTTAAGAGTTGACGAATGTTAATATTCTTGTTTGATAAACTGTGAACTTGAGACATAGTTAATAAGAACATATTAACACAACAAAATGTTTTCAAAAAATCCTTAACACCACTTTCCAGCAACTTATATAATTTATATAAATTATTTTAGAGAATAATACCTAAATTATATATTTAAACATGATATAGTGTTTAGTGGAATGTATAAGGAGTCAAATTGTGTTAAAAAGAGCAATTTTTAGAAAATTTGGAAAAATACTTTTTTCTGTTCAAATTATAACTAAATGGATTATAAAGGTTTCACTCAGCCAATATATATCATTCACAATTTATTAATGAATTTTACAAAAAAACACCATAAATTTTATATTTAAACATGTAAAAACTATTTGTTTTACATTTGGAAGAAAATAATTGTAGAAAAACAATTTATAATTAAACCTTTGTGTTTGGATTTTTTGAGTAAAAGTTTCTCAAAGGCTCTCCTGCACCATTCTCAATGCAAATCATTCCCACACCTATGGCAAGAGATAGGCGAACGTTGTGTAGATGATTTGTGTTTGCTGGGCAGGCACCACACTGGCCACCCTGAACCACCCCAGGCACCACACTGACCACCCTGGACCACCCTAGGCACCGCACTAGCCTCCCTGAACAACCCTAGGCACCACACTGGCCACCTTGGACCACCCCAGGCACCACACTGGCCACCCTGGACCACCCCAGGCACCACACTGGCCTCCTTGATCTACCCCAGGCTCCACACTGGCCACCCTGGACCACCCCAGGCACCACACTGACCTCCTTGATCTACCCCAAGCTCCACACTGGCCACCCTGGACCACCCCAGGCACCACACTGGCCTCCTTGATCTACCCCAGGCACCACACTGGCCACCCTGGACCACCCCATGCACCACACTGGCCACCGTGGACCACCCCAGGCGTCGCAATGGCCTTCCTCGACCACCCCAGGCACATCACTGGCCACCGTGAACCATTCTGGGCACCACACTAGCCACCCTGGACCACCACAGGAACCACACTGGCAACCCTGGACCACCCCAGGCTCCACACTGGCCACCCTGGACCACCCCAGGCACCACACTGACCTCCCTGGACCACCCCAGGCACAACACTGGCCTTCCTGAACCACCCCAGGCACCACACTGGCCACCCTGGACCACCCTAGGCACCACACAAGCCTCCCTGAACCACCCCAGGCACCACACTGGCCACCCTGGACCACCCCAGGCACCACACTGGCCACCCTGGACCACCCCAGGCACCACACTGGCCTCCTTGATCTACCCCAGGCTCCACACTGGCCACCCTGGACCACCCCAGGCACCACACTGACCTCCCTGGACCACCCCAGGCACAACACTGGCCTTCCTGGACCACCCCAGGCACCACACTGGCCACCCTGGACCACCCCCAGGCACCACACTGGCCAACCTGGATCACCCCAGGCACCACATTGGCCTCCCGGACCACCCCAGGCACCAAACTGGCCTCCCTGGACCACAATAGGAACCACACTGGCCTCCCTGGACCATCCCAGGCACCACACTTCCCTCCCTGGACCACCCCAGGAACCACACTGACCACCCTGGACCACCTTAGGCACCACACTGACCTCACTGGACCACCCCAGGCACCACACTGGCCTCCCTGGACAACCCCAGGCACCACACTGGCCTCCCTGGACCACCCCAGGCACCACACTGGCTTCACTGGACCACCCCAGGCACCACACTGACCTCACTGGTCCACCCCAGGCACCACACTGGCCGCCCTGGACCACCCCAGGCACCACATCGGCCACCCTAGACCACCCCAGGCACCACACTGACCTCACTGGACCTCCCTAGGCACCACACTGGCCACACACAACCACCCCAGGCACAACACTGGCCACCCAAGACCACCCCAGGCACCACACTGACCTCCTTGATCTAACTCAGGCACCACACTGGCCTCCCTGGACCACCCCAGGCAGCACACTGGCCACCCTGGACCACCTTCGGCAATACACTGGCCACACCGAACCACCCCAGGCACCACACTGACCTCCCTGGACCACCCCAGGCACCACACTGGCAACCCTGGACCACCCCAGGCACCACACTGACCTTGGTCTACCCCAGGCACCACACTGGCCACACTGAACTACCCCAGGCACCACACTGACCACACTGAACCACCCCAGGTACCACTCTGACCTCTCTGGACCACCCCAGGCACCACACTGACATCCCTGGTCCACCCCAGGAGCCGCACTGACTTCCCTGGGCCACCCCAGGCACCACACTGACCTCCCTGGACCAACCCAGGCACCACACAGGCTACCCTGGACCACCCCAGGCACCACACTGGCTACCATGGACCTCCCCAGGCATCACACTGGCCACCCTGGACCACCCCAGGCACCACGCTGGCCACCGTGGGCCACCCCAGGCACCACACTGGCCACACTGAACCACCCCAGGCACCACACTGGCCACCGTGGACCACCCCAGGCACGACACTGGCCACCCTGGACCACCCCAGGCACCACACCGGCCACACTGAACCACCCCAGGCATCACGCTGGCCTCCCTGGACCACCCCAGGCACCACACCGGCCACACTGAACCACCCCAGGCATCACGCTGGCCACCCTGGACCGCCCCAGGCACCACACTGGCCACACTGAACCACCCCAGGCACCACACTGGTCACCCAGGACCACCCCAGGCAACACACTTGCCACCCTGAACCACCCCAGGCACCACACTGGCCTCCCTAGACCACCCCAGGCACGACACTGGCCTCCCTGGACCACCCCAGGCACCACACTGGCCTCCCTGGACCACCCCAGGCACAACACTGGCCTTCCTGGACCACCCCAGGCACAACACTGGCCACCCTGGACCACCCCCAGGCACCACACTGGCCAACCTGGATCACCCCAGGCACCACATTGTCCTCCCGGACCACCCCAGGCACCAAACTGGCCACCCTGGACCACAATAGGAACCACACTGGCCTCCCTGGACCATCCCAGGCACTACACTTCCCTCCCTGGACCACCCCAGGAACCACACTGACCACCCTGGACCACCCTAGGCACCACACTTTCCTCCCTGGACCACCCCAGGCACCACACCGACCTCCTTGGACCACTCCAGGAACCACACCGGCCACCCTGAACCACATCAGGCACCTCACCGACTTCCCTGGACCACCCCAGGCAACACACTTCCCTCCCTGGACCACCACAGGCACCACACTGGCCACCCTGGACAACCCCAGGCACCACTCTGGCTACCCTGGACCAACCCAGGCACCACACTTCCCTCCCTGGACCACCCCAGGCACCACACTGACCTCCTTGGACCACCCCAGGAACCACACTGGCCACCGTGAACCACTTCAGGCACCACACTGGCCATCCTGGACCGCCCCAGGCACCACCACACTGGCCTCCCTGGACCATCCCAGGCACCACACTGGCCTCCCTTGGACCACCCAAGGCGCCACACTGGCCTCCCTGGTCTACCCTAGGCACCACACTGGCCACCTTGGACCACCCCAAGCACCACACGGACCTCCCTGGACCACCCCAGGCACCACACTGACCTCCCTGGACCACCCCAGGCACCACACTGACCTTCTTGGACCCCCCAGGAACCACACTGACCTCACTGGACCACCCCACACACCACACTGACCTTCCTGGACCACCCCAGGCACCGCACTGACCTTCCTGGACCACCCCAAACACCACACTGACCTCACTGGACCACCCCAGACACAACACTGACCTCACTGGACCACCTTAGGCACCACACTGACCTCACTGGACCACCCCAGGCACCACACTGGCCTCCCTGGACAACCCCAGGCACCACACAGGCCTCCCTGGACAACCCCAGGCACCACACTGGCTTCACTGGACCACCCCAGGCACCACACTGACCTCACTGGACCACCCCAGACACCACACTGGCCGCCATGGACCACCCCAGGCACCACATCGGCCACCCTAGACCACCCCAGGCACCACACTGACCTCACTGGACCTCCCCAGGTACCACACTGGCCACACACAACCACCCCAGGCACAACACTGGCCACCCAAGACCACCCCAGGCACCACACTGACCTCCTTGATCTAACTCAGGCACCACACTGGCCACCCTTGGCCACCCCAGGCAGCACGCTGGCCACCCTGGACCACCTTCGGCAATACACTGGCCACACCGAACCACCCCAGGCACCACACTGACCTCCCTGGACCACCCCAGGCACCACACTGGCAACCCTGGACCACCCCAGGCACCACACTGACCTTGGTCTACCCCAGGCACCACACTGGCCACACTGAACTACCCCAGGCACCACACTGACCACACTGAACCACCCCAGGTACCACTCTGACCTCTCTGGACCACCCCAGGCACCACACTGACATCCCTGGTCCACCCCAGGCGCCGCACTGACTTCCCTGGGCCACCCCAGGCACCACACTGACCTCCCTGGACCAACCCAGGCACCACACAGGCTACCCTGGACCACCCCAGGCACCACACTGGCTACCATGGACCACCCCAGGCATCACACTGGCCACCCTGGACCACCCCAGGCACCACACTGGCCACCGTGGGCCACCCCAGGCACCACACTGGCCACACTGAACCACCCCAGGCACCACACTGGCCACCGTGGACCACCCCAGGCACGACACTGGCCACCCTGGACCATCCCAGGCACCACACCGGCCACACTGAACCTCCCCAGGCATCACGCTGGCCTCCCTGGACCACCCCAGGCACCACACCGGCCACACTGAACCACCCCAGGCATCACGCTGGCCACCCTGGACCGCTCCAGGCACCACACTGGCCACACTGAACCACCCCAGGCACCACACTGGCCTCCCTGGACCACCCCAGGCACCACACTGGCCTCCCTGGACCACCCCAGGCACCACACTGGCCTCCCTGGACCACCCCAGGCACCATACTGGCCTCCCTGGACCACCCCAGGCACCACACTTGCCACCCTGAACCACCCCAGGCACCACACAGGCCACCCATTACCACCCCAGGCACCACACTGGCCTCCCTGGACCACCCCAGGCACCACACTGGCCTCCCTGGACCACCCCAGGCACCATACTGGCCTCCCTGGACCACCCCAGGCACCTCACTGGCCACACTAAACCACCCCATTCACCACACTGGCCTCCCTGGACCACCCCAGGCACCACACTGGCCACACACAACCACCCCAGGCACAACACTGGCCACCCTGGACCACCCCAGGCACCACACTGCCCTCCCTGGACCACCCCAGGCACCACACCGACCTCCTTGATTTACCCCAGTCACCACACTGGCCACCCTTGGCCACCCCTGGCACCACACTGGCCACACCGAACCATTCCAGGCACCACACTGGTCACCCTTGACCACCACAATCACCACACTGGCCTCCCTGGACCACCCCAGGCACCACACTGGCCACCCTGAACCACCCCAGGCACCACACTAGCCACCCTGGACCACCCTAGGCACCACACTAGCCTCCCTGAACCACCCCAGGCACCACACTGGCCACCCTGGACCACCCCAGGCACCACACTGACCTCCTTGATCTACCCCAGGCTCCACACTGGCCACCCTGGACCACCCCAGGCACCACACTGGCCTCCTTGATCTACCCCAGGCACCACACTGGCCACCCTGGACCACCCTAGGCACCACATTGACCACCCTGGACCACCCCAGGCACCACACTGGCCACCCTGGACCACCCCAGGCACCACACTGGCCACCCTGGACCTCCCCAGGCGCCTTACTGGAGTGGAGTTTTAATGATACTTAATATAATATTTTATTGCGAAATGTCAACGGGTTATTTTTACAACAGGCATTTATTGTATGGGACTGTATTATTTTTGTATTGTCTGCTGTTCAGGACTTTATTCAACATGTTCAGTTGCTAAGTTTGTTATGTATTTTGGGAAATTATATTAAAATGTTCACTTATGGTAAAAGGAAGTTTTGTGGGCCTCTTGGGGTCGACCTGAGGACCGTCGTGACCCCAGCGGGTGACCCCACACACTGACCATGACTCTTCCTGATTAGTCAAGACTCACAAAGTATTATATAGCAGCCCGTCCTCCTAAGGTTTCCTAAAGTAAACAATGTGTTGTACTTAAAGTACCATTATCCTAAATTACCAGAGTACCGAAAACAGAAAATGGTAGAGAAAGAAATTTCGCTAGCCGCTACCATTTTCCAGCACGACAATTTTTGGCCTTAGGTAGAGTATACGTCAAAACGCGACGTTCTATTTGGAGGACGGGTTGTATATAGACCTTCACCTCAACACTAAGTGACACTAAGAACCTTTATCCGAAGGAAGTGATAACCATTAAGGAGTGAAAACTGCCCTCAAGTACTTATGAGAAAAGTCTTAATACAAGACTCCTGTTATTTTAAGAATGAAAACGTTGACTCGTGTCAAGACTGTTATGACCTCTGGGTCATCAGAGGTCACTAGTGTGTTTACTTATGTTGGCATTAATCAACGGTTGCACTGTAGATATCACGTGATCATGTATACTTTGTAGCTCGCTTACCACGTAGTCATGTATACTGTAGAGCTGACCTGACAGCCACGTGTTCATGTATACTGTAGAGCTGACCTGACAGCCACGTGGTCATGTATACTGTAGAGCTGACCTGACATCCACGTGGTCATGAGAAGCTGCTGGTCTTGCAACCAAAAGGTCATATATTTTGTGGAATTGGCTTATGTGGCAACGATGTTGTCATGTATACTCTGGAGATATTAACCTAATAACGATATTGTCATGTATACTCTGGAGATGTTAACTTAATAACGATGTTGTCATGTATACTCTGGAGATGTTAACCTAGTAACGATGTTGTCATGTATACTCTGGAGATGTTAACCTGGTAACGATATTGTCATGTATACTCTGGAGATGTTAACCTAGTAAAGATATTGTCATGTATACTCTGGAGATGTTAACCTGGTAACGATATTGTCATGTATACTCTGGAGATGTTAACCTAGTAACGATATTGTCATGTATACTCTGGAGATGTTAACCTAGTAACGATATTGTCATGTATACTCTGGAGATGTTAACCTGGTAACGATGTTGTCATGTATACTCTGGAGATGTTAACCTAGTAACGCTGTTGTCATGTATACTCTGGAGATGTTAACCTAGTAACGATGTTGTCATGTATACTCTGGAGATGTTAACCTGGTAACGATGTTGTCATGTATACTGCAAAGTTGCTTGTCTAAAAACTACATTGTTTTGTACACAGCGAAGCTGGCATGTCTGGCAACCACGAAGTTCTCAATATTGTGGAACTGCTTGTCTGGTAAACCAAGAGGTCAGGTACACTGTGATGTTGGTTTACCTGGCAACCACATGTTCATGTAACCTGTAGAAGCCCTCGTCTGGCAGTCACATTCTCAGGTATACTGTGGAGTTGTCAGTCAAACAACCTGCGAACATAACCAGACCTTATAACCTGTTCCTATTACATAACTAATAAGTAGAAGTTATAACCAACAGTAACTATCTGACCAAATAACTTGTAAAATTCTTGCTGGTTTTTGCCTTTGGCAATATTTTGATGTAACAGCCTGCAGAAATTTCTTATCATAATTATTACAATAACAGCGATCAATGATAACTTTCAGTAATAACCTTCCGAAATAATCTTTCTCAGTAGAAATATATGTTATTGCAACTCGTTTTTATTTGTTATTGAATAAGGAATAATATTTTTCATGTGCGACATTATAAATTGTAACCTGGAATCACGTTGAATCATCATGCATAATCATGCAGCACCTTGTGGCAATTTTAAAATTTATTACGTGTGTTAGGAATTTATATTAAAAGCTTGAATATAGACAAAATAACCAATCATAATTATCAGCCGTAAGAAACTGCAGTATTATCCTGCTTTAATAACCGCTCGTAGTGATCTCAGGTAATTACCAACTGTAAAGAAGAGAAGCTATGAACTGCAATAATAACCACTAGTAATAACCTTTTGTAAAAGTTTGCCATAATTGGCCATAATAAATAATAACTCGCCATAATAATCTACCGTAATAATACATCATAATAGGCTGACGTAATAGCGAGCAGAAATAACACGAATAATTCCAGGTAATATCCAGCACTAATTAAACAAAACACAAACATGCTGTAACACCCTGTATAACTAGCATATCGTTATTCTTAGCCTTAATACCCTGTCATAACTAGCCTAATAACCTTTACGTAATAGCCTTATGTAATAACCAACCATAACATTCAGTTTGTGTAAATGATCAGACGTAACAATCAGTTGTTAAACTATCCCTAGTGACCTGTTATAATAACCCGCCTCAATAATCAGTCTCAATATCCTGAAAGAAAAGCAAGCTGGTATAACAACCTGAAATTATAGCTTCCATTAAAAACCTATGAGAATAGACTGATGTAATAATAGCTCACAGTTTATTACGTGTTTGGCGAATTTATATTAAAATGTTGTCTTAAGGTAAAAGGATGATTGAAAGGATGATGGGGTCGACCTGAGACCTGGCAGGTGACCCCACACAGTGACCTGAGGACCGTCGTGACCCCAGCGGGTGACCCCCACACACTGACCATGACTCTTCCAAATTAATAAAGTCATCAACCCAGTATTTTATTCACCTTCTCAGGTGACCCGCCGGAACAAACAAATAATTCATCACAGTAGCCATCCGTATTAAACGACCACAATAACACTCCAAAAATATCCACCACAATATTTCTCCATAATAATCCACACAAAATAATACTCAATAATAATCCACCACAATAACTATAATATTCAACCACAATAATCCTCCATAACTGTCCACCACATTAACCCTCAATAGTAATCCACCGTAATAACCTTGCTTAATAATCCACCACAGTACCCTCCATAACCATAATAATCCACAACAATAACCCACCATAATAATCCACAACAATAACCCTCCAGGATAGTCGACCACAATAACCATCCATAATAATCCACCAAAATAATCCTGTATAATAATCCACCACAATAACCCTACATAATAATCAACCACATTAACCCTCCATAATAATCCTCCACAATAACCATCCATAATAATCCACAAAATTAACCCTGAATAATCCTCCTCCACAATAACCATTCGTAATAATCCACCACAATAACCCTCTACAATTATCCACCAAAATAACCCTCCACAATTATCCACCACAATAACCCACCATAATAATCCACTACAATAACCCACCATAATAATCCACCACAATAACCCACCATAATAATCCACCACAATAACCCTCCATAATAACCTAAAGTTTACACGGCACACAACCCACTCTACTGACACTAAGTAAACTGTAAACACTCAGTAAATACTGAGCTAAATAAAGTCCATCTTGGGGTAACTGCCAACAAATTCACCCTTAACATTGACAAAACTTTCTATATTCTGTTTGGCAACAAATCCTCTAATCAAATAAATCTCAAAATAAACAATACCCAAATTTGTAACAAATTAAATGACAAATTCCTTGGCATTCTCATTGACCACAAGCTGAATTTCCAGGGACACATTCTAAATATATCAAAAAAAGTTTAAAAAACTGTTGGCATTCTTTCTAAGATCAGATATTATGTACCCCGCCCTACCCTGGTGACTCTCTATTACTCCCTTATCTATCCATATCTCAACTATGGTATTTGTGCTTGGGGCTCTACTACCCAAAATCATTTACGTCCTCTAATTACTCAACACAAAGCTGCTATTAGGACAATATCCAACTCTGGCCCCAGACATCACTCGGTACCCCTACTCAAATCTCTGAATATGTTAGACATTAAGTCACTGCACATTCTGTCATGTGTATTATACATATATAAAACGCTAAACTGTAATGCCAATCCTGACCTCAAAAGCTTCATAGAAGGTTGTAACAGAACCCATGAGCACCACACCAGAAATAAATACTTTTTGATATTCCTAGAGTACGACTTAATCAAACTAGAAATGCTCTACAAATCAAGGAACCCAGATTGTGGAATGCCCTTCCCAACCATGTTAAAGACTGTACCTCTCTCAACCAGTTTAAGATAAAAACGAAGCTATACCTAATAAATTCCCTGTAACCTACCTTACCCCTCTATTGTCAACCAATGTCTGTTTTTTTTAAAGAGCTCTGTTTGTCGACAGAATTGTATTTGTGCTGCTTTTTCAGCTATGTTTTCATTCCATGTTTTCATTTTACTCTTTATGCTCTTTATGCTTTATGCTCTTATGCTTTATGCTTTAATCATTTAAGTTTTTCATGCCCGAAACGCTTTGCGTAATAGTGGCTTTAGGCATTGTATGTACTAGCCCTATCTATAAATCCATCACTCTTTGTAAAATCTCTTGTATGTATGTACCTTACCTAAATAAACATTTGATTTGATTTGATTTGACACTGTCACTGGGCCAGGAACTCTTAGTTTGGTAAGAAATGTAAAATATCGGGAAGATGGCCACCCATCTATAGTGACACCATACCCAGGCACCCATATACAGCTGGTCCGTCCTGCTTGCTATAGTGACCCCCCTCCCCGCTCAGCTCGTTGATGCCGTGAGGGGGGGCTTAGTGGGCGGCTGCCGGAGTGTGATGTTCCTTGGGACAGTCCTCTGTCCTTATCTAGCCTTGTGCTCCTGCTGCCGTCCTCTCCAATTGTGCTGAGCACCTTTTCCATTTCCTTCTGTTTCGTTTTTCTCCCCCCTCTTATCCTATCTGCTTGTCGTTTCCTGCCGACCTTTTGCTTGTTTTGGATCTTTCTTTGGACTTCTTCTATTTTGATGCCCAGGTGCTTGAGGAGGCATACTCTTGCACCCGTAGAACTGTTGTACCCGACGTCTCGAGTGAGGGGAACCTTTTATTGTCAATCACCCTTTCGTCGCTCAACCCGATCTCGACGGACGGACAGTTCTTAAGGTGGCGTTTGTGGGGCGTATACTCACGACGCACCCCTAGGGGGCACCGGCATGATCTGCGATAGCTTCCTGTTGGGTGTCCTGCCTCTAATTGTGGCTCCATGGTGGGTATGGGGGCACATTCGTGGATGAATTTCTTTCTCTTCGTCTCTATGTCGATAAATGTTTCCGTTGTACCCTCTCAGGCTCGTGGGGTGGGCGACCAAGCCCCCGAGTCGGCCTGTATTGGAAGACCAGGCTTTGTAGCTCCCGCTGCATTGGGCCCCGACCTTGCTCCTCCTTTAACCGTCCTGACTTCTTCCCCCAGCTCCCGTCCCTCCTCTGTGGTTGGGTCGAGCCTCCAGCCCCCAGTGGTGACCACTTCGTCCCCTGGTGCGGCTCAGTCTCTCGTTGTGACTACTGCGCCTTTTGACCCCTCTCTCTCTCGGGGTTCTCGACGCCGTTAGCGCCCCGGCCGCACTCGCTCGATTCCTTCCCATACTGCCGCGTATCAGGCCTTGTTTGGGCCCTGCTTCATGGGCCAAATACTTTGATCTCCTCCCTCTTGATTCTTCGCCTCCTGACGATTTCTCCCTCCATCAGCATCTTGTTGATTCCGTGGATGCGTCAGTTACCTTTATCCCCACTCGTCTCGGTACACGTGTCGTTGCTGCTCCTTCTCAGGATGCAGCTTCCCGCTTGGCAGCCTTGTCTTGCCTTGGCGAGATCCCTGTTCGGGTCTCCAAGAACGTTCAGATGAATGCCAGTGTTGGCACTATTCTCCTCCCGCCCCTTGTTGCAACCGGTGTTCGGAATCTGCAGGATTGCCACGATGATATTCGGCATATCCTTGATGCCCAAGGCCATTCTGTTCTCCAGGTTGACTCGTTTACTCGTCCCCCTCGTGGTCGTCGCCGTCAACCCCTTCGTGTTTTGAAGATCACCTTTGATGGTAGGACCCTTCCATCCTCTGTCATTCTTGCTGGTGCTAGGTGCTCTGTCCATTAGTATATTCCTTCTCCTCGGCTTTGTAACAAGTGCTGGAGGTTTGGGCATGGTGCCCTCCGCTGCTCTAGGACTGTCTCTCTCTGTCCTTTGTGTGGGGGTGAAGGTCACTCTAAGTCGGAGTGCACTTCTCCCCAAGCTCGCTGCCTCAACTGCGGTGAGGCCCATCCTACCTTCTCCCGTGCCTGTATCCATTACAAGCTTGAGGCAGCCGTCCTCAACTTGAAGCACCGGGAGCGTTTATCTTTTCCTGAGGCGAGGTGCCAGGTTCGTCGGCTCCCGCCTTATGCTAACGTCTCTTATGCTCGCGTGTTGCGCTCTTCCTCTCCTCGTCCTTCCCTCCTTCCTCAGACTCAGAACCGTTTCCAGGCCTTGGACCCTGATACGCCCACTGCCCCCTCCTCTGTTCCTTTGAGTTCTGTCCCGAAAGGTCCCCTTCCTGGTCCTCTGTCTGTGGTTCCCCTTCTTTCTACCTGGTCTGTTGTGTCTCCTGTGTCTTCTTCCTCGTCTCCCTCCGATCCTCCTTCCCATCCTCTTCCTCCATCTATTGGCTCTCCCCGCCGCCTGTCGGTGCAGACGGATGTCCATCGCTCTCCTAACGGCCGTCGTGTGTGCTCTCATTAAGCTTCTCCTGTTGAGACACTGGAATCCGTTGCCCGGTACGTAGTTGCTGGGACACCGGTCTCTTTAAGTCAGAAGCGTAAGCCTGGCTCCTCTCCTTCCTCCTCCCCGGCATGTAAGAAGGCTTCGCTTTCTTCCTTGGCCCCTACTTCTGGCTCTGTTGCTCCTTCCCCTACCATTTCTGTGCTTGCGCCCCCTGTTCCTGCTATGGAGGTTTCTTTGGCCCCTGCTTCCCTTTCGGTTGCTGTTCTTGCTGAGGTGCGCTCCCCTCCGGACCCCGCCCGCTCACCTCTGGTCTGTTCTCTCGCTTCCTTCCCTCCGTCTTTGCTCAGATTACCCATGCCCCCTAACCCTGACTTTGCTGACCCTGATCTCGACCCTGATATTCTTTAACGTGCTGTGTTGCTCTTTCGCCTTTGTTTCTTCCTTGTTCTCTGTTGTTGTCCTTTGGTAAAAATGAGGACCTTAAACATAATACAGAGTACAAAACACAATCAAATGTACCCATAGTAGGAAAACAGCATGTAAAGGATTTGGGAATAATAATGTCTGACGACCTAACGTTTAAGGAGCATAACCAAGCAAATATTGCGACAGCCAGAAAAATGATAGGATGGATTACGAGAACTTTCAAATCCAGGGATCCCATCACAATGGTTGTACTCTTCAAGGCACTTGTGTTGTCCCGTCTTGAGTACTGCTCAGTACTCACTTCCCCCTTCAAAGCAGGAGAGATTGCTGAAATAGAGGGAATACAGAGAACATATACGGCACGCATAGACGCAATAAAGCACCTAAATTATTGGGATCGTCTCAAAGCCCTCCAAATGTACTCACTAGAAAGAAGACGAGAGAGATATCAAATAATATACACCTGGAAGATACTGGAGGGCCAAGTACCAAATCTACACAGTAAAATAACAACGTACTGGAGTGAACGACATGAAAGAAAATGTAGAATAGAACCAATGAAGAGCAGAGGTGCCATAGGCACAATCAGAGAACACTGTATAAACATCAGAGGTCCGCGGTTGTTCAACGTCCTCCCAGCAAGCATAAGAAATATTGCCGGAACAACCGTGGACATTTTCAAGAGGAAACTAGATTTATTCCTCCAAGGAGTGCCGGACCAACCGGGCTGTGGTGGGTATGTGGGCCTGCGGGCCGCTCCAAGCAACAGCCTGGTGGACCAAACTCTCACAAGTCGAGCCTGGCCTCGGGCCGGGCTTGGGGAGTAGAAGAACTCCCAGAACCCCATCAACCAGGTATCAACCAGGTATCATCCATGTCTATTCTTCAATGGAACATTCGAGGTTATTACGCCAATTTCCTCGAACTCCAACTTCTGATTTCACGGTTTTCGCCCCTTTGTGTCTGTCTCCAGGAGCCGATGCTTGGTGCTCGTCCTGGTCGTTTTCGTGGCTATTTCTTTCTCTCCCCCCCCCCCCCCAGCTGTTGCTGGGGCTCCTAATTCTTCTGCTCTCTTGATCCGCGCTGATGTTCTCTTTGTTCCTTTACTTTTTCCTTTGCCTCTCCATTGTTCTGCTGCTCGTATCTTTGTGGGGAAATGGTACACAGTTTGTTCCATTTATCTCCCCCCGAGTGTCCCGCTTTCTCTTCCTGATTTGAAACACCTCTTGGACTCCTTGCCGGAGCCTGTGTTCCTGCTGGGTGACTTCAATTGTCGTCATTCTCTTTGGGGTAATGTTCTGACGAATACCCGGGGTCGCCTTCTTGAGCCGTTTCTCCTCTCTTCTTCCCTGTCTCTTCTGAATTCTGGTGAGCCCACTCATTTGGACTCTCGGACTCGCACCCTTTCCTGTCTTGATCTTTCTCTCTGCTCTTCTTCTCTTTACTTAGATTTCACGTGGAAGGTTCTTGATGACCTCCATGGCAGTGATCATTTCCCTATCCTTGTTTCCTTTTTCTCGTTTCGCCCTTTCCTCTCTTTTCCTAGGTGGCAGTTTGCTAAAGCGGACTGGAACCTATTTACCATCAGTGCTGCTCTCTCTGACCACTCCCTTCTGCCTCTCCCTCTCGCTCTCCTCCTTTTTCATGACACTGTCTTCGACGCTGCCCTCCGCTCTATTCCTCGCTCTTCCTCTCGGGGTCCACGGAAGTGCATTCCCTGGTGGAATGCGGACTGTGCTCGGGCTGTCCGCTGTAGGCGTGCAGCCTGGAAGAGGCACCGCCGTCGGCAGACGACCGATTCTTTTCTTTTCTTTCGGAAAGCGAGTGCGGTGGCCCGTAGGGCCATCCGTACGGCTAAACGTGAATGTTGGACTTCTTATGTCTCCACAATTACGTCCGAAACACCCCTGCCACAGATCTGGAAGCGTATCCGCAAGATTGCGGGTAAGTTCGTTCCCGATGTTTTCCCGGTACTTCACCTCCATGGTTCTCTTGTGGCGGACCCGTTGCAGGTCGCTACCGAACTGGGTTCTCACTTTTCTTCTGTTAGCTCTGGTCTTCATCTTCCCCAATCTTCCCTTCTTCGTAAACCTGTCCTTGAGTCTCTTCCTTTAGATTTCTGCACTCGTCTTCGACTTTCCTATAACGATCACTTCTCTCTCTCTGAACTTTGTTCTGCCCTGGCCCTCTGCGGTTCTACGGCGGCGGGCTCCGATGGTATTCATTATGAGATGCTTCGCCATCTCTCTCCGTGCACGTCTCAGTATTTACTGAGTCTGTATAATCGGATCTGGGAGTCGTCGTCAGTCCCTGAGGACTGGCTCGATGCCGTTGTCCTCCCTGTTCACAAACCAGGGTCTCTGGGTACTTCCCCTAAGGACTTTCGCCCTATTGCCCTCACAAGTTGTGTCTGCAAACTCTTTGAACGTATGGTTAACGTTCGTCTGATGTGGTTCCTGGAACACCATCACCTCCTCTCCCCTTCTCAATTTGGTTTCCGCAAGTGCCGCAGCACGACAGATGTCCTAGTGAACTTAGAGGTCTATATTCGTACTGCTTTTGCTGCGAGGACCTCCGTTGTTGCCATCCTTTTTGACCTGGAAAAGGCTTACAACACCACTTGGCGATATCATATTCTGTCCCAGCTTCATTCTTTTGGCCTTTGGAATAAGAAGAGTCATGTTCCATAAAAATACTTTACAGCAACCATTATTTATGTGCAGTAAGAGGGAAACGGGATCCGCACATACAATTTCCAAGCATTACAACGCTATCGAGGTAAACATAACATAAAAAAGACAATAATGTAATAGTATGCTATTAATCAGCTAGTCAAAACTTAACATAACAGATATAATTTCACAGTTTGAACCTTTGCAAGTTTTTCAATGTTTTCTCTTCACTTGTGCTAAGTGAGTCAGACAAAATGTGACATTTCATTATTAGCCAGGCAATACGCTATTAGCTAGATAGTCAAAACATAACACGAATTATTTCACAGGAATTTTTTTCTAGCAAATATGGTTCCTTTAAGCTGTTCAACACATCAAACACCAGCAGTCTGCAAAATTCTCTTTAGTCAATAATCATCCTTTACAGTATTTCTTGACTAAAATAGCACTCCAAAACATAAGTGGTCATTTTTATTCTCACTGTCGCACTTATAGTCAATAATTTGTTTCGCAGAGTGATAAGTTATGCTTAGTGACGAGATTTCACGGTGAGCATAGTTTTAAGAGAGTTCACACTGTATTAATTACGGTCATGGATATGTTATGTTATGTTTATGAAGATCATTACTTCTTATTTTTACCCATTTCCCCGTGCCCTGCTTTTCAGTCTTCTTATATTCTTTCAAATCAAGTTTGCTTACTGTTTTTCCAGTAGATTGGCTTCACATTACATATATTAATCAACTTTCAAATTCAGTTCAGTTTCTTTTCAATATCACAGCTTTGTTGTTCCCATGTCAGTATCTAGTTCAAGACCTCGTATTATCAATGTCATTAATACTACTACTATCATCAACCATGTAATGGATGTCTCAGACATTTAGTTAACAACTTAGTAAGTGTTTAATGAACGTGGGAATCACTTCATGTGCGCTCATTTTAGTTTAGTTTAAAGTTTTCCATCTTAAATTAATACTACTATCACCAACTATGTATTGGATAGTTCAGGCATTCAGTTAACAACTCAGTAAGTGAAAATCACTTCATGTGAGCTCATTTTTAATTTAGGATAAGGTTTTTCCATCGTAAAATACTATTATCATCAACAATGTATTGGGTGGCTCAACCATTCAGTTTACAACTCAGTAACTGTTTACTGAACATAGATATCCCTCCATGTGACCTCATTTTTTAGTTTAAAGTTTCTCCATCGTAAAAAAAAAAAAAATATTACTATCACAAACCTTGTATTAGCCGGCTCAGGTATTCAGTTTACAACTCAATAAGTGTTTACTGAACGCAAAATCGCTACATGTGTGGTACTTTAGTTTAAAGTTTCCCAATCTTAAAATATTACTATCACCAACCATGTATTGAGTGGCTCAACCATTCGGTTTACAACTCAGTAGCTGTTTACTGAACATAGATATCCCTCCATGTGACCTCATTTTTTAGTTTAAAGTTTCTCCATCGTAAAAACATAAAATATTACTATCACAAACCTTGTATTGCCCGGCTCAGGTATTCAGTTTACAACTCAGTAAGTGTTTACTGAACGCGGAAATCGCTACATGTGTGGTCATTTAGTTTAGTTTAAAGTTTCTCAATCTTAAAATATTACTATCATCATAAACCATGTATTGGCTGGCTTAGTCTTTCAGTTTACAACTCAGTGAGTGTTTACTGAACGTGGAAATCGCCACATGTGTGGTCATTTAGTTTAGTTTAAAGTTTCCCAATCTTAAATTAAATACTATTACTATCATCAACCCTGTATTGGGCTCTCGGGCATTCAGTTAACCACTCGGTAAGTGTTTACTGAAAGTCGAAATCATTTCCTGTGCGGCCATTTTTTACTTGAACCCGTCTCCACTCCAAACCAGTCAGCACCTAGGGTCCCGACTCGGACCGCAGGTCTGGTTTGGAGACAGGACCTAGGGTCCCGACTCAGACTGCAGGTTGTCACGACCCTTTAGACTAAATAATGTTCTTCTCCCCACAGTGTAAAGAACAAATAAAAATCTGCCATGCCAATAGGTGTCTAGGGGTATAATTAATCACTGTATAAAACGGGAGAACAATATATTTTGCCAAGGGTGACAACTTAACAATTAAATAAATAGTAGCCAGAAATATTTATCAGCATGTAATACTATAGAACGCAAGTAATTATTTGAGACCTGAGCACTATCACCAGAATATGGAGTAAGCCATAAATACACTAAAATCGTCTATCCAGATAAACTAATATTTATAGGGGCTTAAAATAAACAAAAACCAAGAACTTAGCTTAAACACAATTGCACTCGACCGCAGCCGCCACTCTACTGCCCAGGACATGGTCCGCAGGCCCAACGTCGACTAACCGTCTACCCAAACACCAATTAACGTTCGCATGAACATTGTGAACATTCTATTTACAAAGGTCAGCCCTAAACTCCAACATTATTAACTAGGAGTTGTAATTACTAGTCTCACATTCCTTGAAATATTATGGCTACCAAATATGGGAATAAATAAATATAAAACTATAGGCAATTGATTTGCCAACAATCGCCCTGGCCATTCCCAAATATTGTCAACCGCCCACACGGCTAATTTCACTTGACATCCACCACCAAAACATACCTTACACACACTACCCAGCTATCTATGTTATATATATATAATGTATATATATATATTATTAAATATGACCGAAAAAGTAAGATTAATAATTCTAACACGAATTTTCTCAATCTTTCGTACATTTCTTTTCACTGTTGGAGGTAAATCAAAAATCAATTCTCCAAAATTCATTTTTATTTCTAGTCTGACGCGACACGAGTGCGTTTCGTAAAACTTATTACATTTTCAAAGACTTTAGTTTACAAATACACAACTGAATAAAACTTACGCATCTCCGATTTTATATCTACATTTGAGTGAGGTGGAAGGGGTGATGTGGCATTAATCAACACAAGACAGAACAAGAGGTGGCATTAATAGGGTATTAATTTCATCAACACAAGACAGAACAAGAGGTGACATTAATAGGGTATTAATTTCATCAACACAAGACAGAACACGAAACAATGGGTATTGAATAGAAGTGTTTGTAGAAAGCCTATTGGTCCATATTTCTTGATGCTTCTATATTGGAGCGGAGTCTTGAGGTGGGTAGAATATAGTTGTGCAATAATTGGCTGTTGATTGCTGGTGTTGACTTCTTGATGTGTAGTGCCTCGCAAACGTCAAGCCGCCTGCTATCGCTGTATCTATCGATGATTTCTGTGTTGTTTACTAGGATTTCTCTGGCGATGGTTTGGTTGTGGGAAGAGATTATATGTTCCTTAATGGAGCCCTGTTGCTTATGCATCGTTAAACGCCTAGAAAGAGATGTTGTTGTCTTGCCTATATACTGGGTTTTTTGGAGCTTACAGTCCCCAAGAGGGCATTTGAAGGCATAGACGACGTTAGTCTCTTTTAAAGCGTTCTGTTTTGTGTCTGGAGAGTTTCTCATGAGTAGGCTGGCCGTTTTTATGGTTTTATAGTAAATCGTCAGTTGTATCCTCTGATTTTTGTCTGTAGGGATAACGTTTCTATTAACAATATCTTTCAGGACCCTTTCCTCCGTTTTATGAGCTGTGGAAAAGAAGTTCCTGTAAAATAGTCTAATAGGGGGTATAGGTGTTGTGTTAGTTGTCTCTTCAGAGGTTGCATGGCTTTTCACTTTCCTTCTTATGATGTCTTCGACGAAACCATTGGAGAAGCCGTTGTTGACTAGGACCTGCCTTACCCTACCCTCGACTTGCTTCCATTCTGAGCTGTGGCTGAGAGCACGGTCGACATATGCTTTAACAACACTCCTCTTGTACCTGTCTGGGCAGTCGCTGTTGGCATTTAGGCACATTCCTATGTTCGTTTCCTTAGTGTAGACTGCAGTGTGGAAACCTCCACTCTTTTCCATGACTGTTACATCTAGAAAGGGCAGCTTCCCATCCTTTTCCATCTCGTAAGTGAAACGCAGCACGGAACTCTGCTCAAATGCCTCCTTCAGCTCCTGCAGATGTCTGACATCAGGTACCTGTGTAAAAATGTCGTCAACATACCTGCAGTATATGGCCGGTTTCAAGTTCATGTCGACTAAGACTTTTTGCTCGATGGTACCCATGTAGAAGTTTGCAAACAGGACACCTAGGGGAGAACCCATGGCGACCCCATCTACTTGCTTATACATGTGCCCATCCGGGCTCAAGAAGGGTGCCTCTTTAGTACAAGCTTGGAGTAGTTTCCTCAGAATATTTTCTGGTATGTCAAGAGGAGTACAGGCTGGATCACGATACACTCTGTCGGCTATCATTCCGATTGTCTCGTCCACAGGTACGTTGGTAAACAGCGATTCTACGTCCAACGAGGCTCTTATCCCTGTGGCCCGTGTGCCCCGCAGTAAGTCAACAAATTCCTTTGGAGACTTCAGGCTGAAGGCGCAAGGAACATAAGGAGTCAGCAGGCCGTTGAGTCGCTTCGCCAGTCTGTACGTGGGTGTGGGTATCTGGCTAATGATTGGCCGAAGTGGGTTTCCAGGCTTGTGTCTTGACATTTCCATACGCATATCCAGGTTTATATTCCCCAATGATCTTTGGCAGGTGGAGTCCGGATTTCTTGGCGTTCACAGTTTCGATCAGTTTGTTGACCTTTGCTTTTAATTCGGCTGTAGTGTCCTTCGTCACCCTTTGGAACTTAGTTTGGCCAGAGAGTATGATGTTCATTTTCGCCAAATATTCGTCTTTTTTAAGAATGACATATATTGGCGACTTGTCACCTCTCCTGACAACTATCTCCTTGTTCTCACGAAGGCTTTTAGCTGCCGCTTTATGCTCGGGGGACAGTATGGTGCTTCTGTAATTGCCTCGATTCTTTCCTCCTTCTGCAATAAGTTCTGCTTGTAAGGTATCTTTGGTAGTGACCTTCTTTTGTGTCTCGAGGTCGAATATGTCGTCCAACAGAATTTCCAACTCTACTTTCCGGGCCATCTCACTCGGTCTGGACATAACATGACACTTTATGCCCAGATTTAGGAGAGTGACTTGGTCCTCAGTGAGGTTAATTCCTGCAAGGTTCAGGAAGCCATCTCTTGGTCGTGGAATTGCCATAGGTCCTCCATATAATGTTGTTAGTTTCTTGATAATCCTTGTTTCAGTGCTGAGGTGATGTTGGTCTGTGAGGATGTCGAGGTGTTGTTCAATGCGGGTACGGATACTTTCGTCGATGTTGCTATTTCTCCACTCGTTTGTAGCATGAAGTAGTTGCGTTTTGTTGTCTTTGATTTCATTCTCTGCCTTGTATATCTGATCACGAATCAGATCCTGGCGATATTTTATCGTGAAGGCTTGATTCCTTGCTGCTGGGTCGTGCGCTTTAATATTAGTATATTTTGGTAGCAGTCTTTCCTGTAGACATATATTATTATATATGACCGAAAAAGTAAGATTAATAATTCTAACACGAATTTTCTCAATCTTTTGTACATTTCTTTTCACTGTTGGAGGTAAATCAAAAATCAATTCTACAAAATTCATTTTTATTTCTAGTCTGACGCGACACGAGCGCGTTTCGTAAAACTTATTACATTTTCAAAGACTTTAGTTTACAAATACACAACTGAATAGAACTTACGCATCTCCGATTTTATATCTACATTTAAGTGAGGTGGAAGGGGTGATGTGGCATTAATCAACACAAGACAGAACAAGAGGTGGCCTTAATAGGGTATTAATTTCATCAACACAAGACAGAACAAGAGGTGACATTAATAGGGTATTAATTTCATCAACACAAGACAGAACACGAAACAATGGGTATTGAATAGAAGTGTTTGTAGAAAGCCTATTGGTCCATATTTCTTGATGCTTCTATATTGGAGCGGAGTCTTGAGGTGGGTAGAATATAGTTGTGCAATAATTGGCTGTTGATTGCTGGTGTTGACTTCTTGATGTGTAGTGCCTCGCAAACGTCAAGCCGCCTGCTATCGCTGTATCTATCGATGATTTCTGTGTTGTTTACTAGGATTTCTCTGGCGATGGTTTGGTTGTGGGAAGAGATTATATGTTCCTTAATGGAGCCCTGTTGCTTATGCATCGTTAAACGCCTAGAAAGAGATGTTGTTGTCTTGCCTATATACTGGGTTTTTTGGAGCTTACAGTCCCCAAGAGGGCATTTGAAGGCATAGACGACGTTAGTCTCTATATGTATATATATCTATATACACAAATCTTATACAACTGACAGCAATATTTACTTAGAGAAAACAATAACATAATACGAGGTTCGGGAGAATTGGCAGAATCGTAATAAGATTCGTGACACAGGTTCGGTTTGGAGTGGAGATGGGTTCAAGTGAAAAATGGCCACACAGGAAATGATTTCCACGTTCAGTAAACACTCACTGAGGTCTAAACTGAAAGACTAAGCCAGCCAATACATGGTTTAAGATGATAGTAATATTTTAAGATTTAGAAACTTTAAACTAAACTAAATGACCACACATGTAGCGATTTCCGCGTTCAGTAAACACTTACTGAGTTGTAAACTGAATGCCTGAGCCGGGCAATACAAGGTTTGTGACAGTAATATTTTATTTTTTTACGATGGAGAAACTTTAAACTAAAAAATGAGGTCACATGAAGGGATATCTATGTTCAGTAAATACTTACTGAGTTGTAAACTGGATGGTTGATCCACCCAATACATGGTTGGTGATAGTAATATTTTAAGATTGGGAAACTTTAAACTAAAGTACCACACATGTAGCGATTTTGCGTTCAGTAAACACTTATTGAGTTGTAAACTGAATACCTGAGCCGGCTAATACAAGGTTTGTGATAGTAATATTTTTTTTTTTTTTTACGATGGAGAAACTTTAAACTAAAAAATGAGGTCACATGGAGGGATATCTATGTTCAGTAAACAGTTACTGAGTTGTAAACTGAATGGTTGAGCCACCCAATACATTGTTGATGATAATAGTATTTTACGATGGAAAAACCTTATCCTAAATTAAAAATGAGCTCACATGAAGTGATTTTCACTTACTGAGTTGTTAACTGAATGCCTGAACTATCCAATACATAGTTGGTGATAGTAGTATTAATTTAAGATGGAAAACTTTAAACTAAACTAAAATGAGCGCACATGAAGTGATTCCCACGTTCATTAAACACTTACTAAGTTGTTAACTAAATGTCTGAGACATCCAATACATGGTTGATGATAGTAGTAGTAGTAATGACATTGATAATACGAGGTCTTGACCTAGATACTGACATGGGAACAACAAAGCTGTGATATTGAAAAAAAAACTGAACTGAATTTGAAAGTTGATTAATATATGTAATGTGAAGCCAATCTACTGGAAAAACAGTAAGCAAACTTGATTTGAAAGAATATAAGAAGACTGAAAAGCAGGGCACGGGGAAATGGGTAAAAATAAGAAGTAATGATCTTCATAAACATAACATAACATATCCATGACCGTAATTAATACAGTGTGAACTCTCTTAAAACTATGCTCACCGTGAAATCTCGTCACTAAGCATAACTTATCACTCTGCGAAACAAATTATTGACTATAAGTGCGACAGTGAGAATAAAAATGACCACTTATGTTTTAGAGTGCTATTTTAGTCAAGAAATACTGTAAAGGATGATTATTGACTAAAGAGAATTTTGCGGACTGCTGGTGTTTGATGTGTTGAACTGCTTAAAGGAACCATATTTGCTAGAAAAAAAATTCCTGTGAAATAATGCTTGTTATATGTTTTGACTATCTAGCTAATAGCGTATTGCCTGGCTAATAATGAAATGTCACATTTTGTCTGACTCACTTAGCACAAGTGAAGAGAAAACATTGAAAAACTGGCAAAGGTTCAAACTGTGAAATCATATCTGTTATGTTAAGTTTTGACTAGCTGATTAATAGCATACTATTACATTATTGTCTTTTTTATGTTATGTTTACCTCGATAGCGTTGTAATGCTTGGAAATTGTATGTGCGGATCCCGTTTCCCTCTTACTGCACATAAATAATGGTTGCTGTAAAGTATTTTTATGGAACATGACTCTTCTTATTCTTACCCCTTTTTCAAACTAGACGCAATAACCAAGCTACGTTTGCCTTCTCTCTCTTTCTCAATATGGATGTGGGTTGGTGTGGGTTATTTGTGTGGACTCGGGAGATATGATCACCACATATAAGTTTCTCAAAGAAAATGATAAGCTAGGTAAAGACCTTTTATTTAACTCACACACACACGACATCCGTGCAGTAGTGAGATTCCCTTTGATGGCTGTGCACGTGACAATGTAAAATTAAAATGTGCAAAGATGTTTCAGAGTGCTATTTAGTCGAGAAATTATAACAAATTGTGTTTATTGACTAGTGAGAGCCCGTAGCATGTATGGTGTGGGATATTGTGGTCCTTAACCTAGTCACGCGATAGACAGACAGACAGACAGACAACAACAATAGGTAGTGGCCCTCGCGCAGATTTGATTTGATAGAAGAAAAAAATGAAGACTAGTAGTCCCTGTTTTTTAAGATGAAAAACTTTTAACTATAAAAATGTTTGACTCAGTGACTGACTGACTGACTGCTTTCTGGTCAGGTCAGGTCTGCAGGTCTGCAAGAAATAATAGTAATGTAATGGAGGTAGCGAACATGTCTCCTCAGCTCTTCTATCTTCCGCAAAGCCTTTCCTCCTATCTCAACCCTATTAGTTCATGCTCTCGTGTTTCACTTTTTGTTAAAACTAAATCTACACACGCGATATGAAATGTGAAAAAAAAATCTTACATTATGCTACGTTACCAGTGCTTGAATAAAATTATTAAGAGTGCTGAACATTGTGTCATTGTCTTGCTATTAAAAGACTTTGTTTTCGCTGGGAAACTGTTGTGCACAGTCATCTCGCTAAGGCGGGTCGTGTCAGAATTACCAAAATGATGTACCTTGCATACATCAGATCTTCAGTGGTTTATGCTGCACCTCTGCTTGCTTGATGACTGAAAGGGCTTTGATGATATGAATAGTAATTGACGATATTGAGCATATTCTCAAAACATAGTTTCTGCAAAAAAGTAACATTAAATTAGATGCGAGCTGTGATTTGAAAACAGAAGATGTGTGATGTGTGGGTTATTTTGTGGACTCTGGAGATATGTTCACCACATATAAGTTTCTCAAAGAAAATGATAAGCTAGGTAAGGACCGATTATTTAACACACACACAAGACATCCGTGCAGTAGTCAGATTCCCTTTGATAGCTGTGCACGTGACAATGAAAAATTAAAAGTGCAAAGATGTTTCGGAGTGCTATTTTAGTCAAGAATTATTTTAAGATTGGAAAACTTTAAACTAAACTAAAAAAATAATCACATATGAAGTGATTTTCCACGTTCAGAAAACACTTACTGAGTTGTAAACTGAATGCCTGAGCCATCCAATACAGGCTTGATGATAGTAGTATTTAATTTAAGATGGAAAACTTTAAACTAAACTAAAAAAATGAGCATGCATGAAGTGATTCCCACGTTCGGTAAACACTTATTGAGTTGTAAACTGAATGCCTGAGCCATCCAATACATGGATGATGATAGTAGCATTTAATTTAAGATGGAAAACTTTAAACTAAAATGAACTCACGTAAAGAAATGTAGGTAGCGAACATGTCTCCTCAGCTCCTTTATCTTCCGCAAAGCCTTTCCTCCAGTCTCAACCCTATTAGTTCATGTTCTCGTGTTTCACTTTTTGTTAAAAATAAATCTTCAACAAGATCCTGTAGATCTGAGGCAAAGTGAAATTGACAGTGCTTAATTTAGAAACTGTACTTATAAATAAATAAATAAATAAATAAATAAATAAATAAATAAATAAATAAATAAATAAATAAATAAATAAATAAATAAATAAATAAATAAATAAATGTTTATTTAGGTAAGGTACATATAAACAAGAGATTTTACAAAGATTGATGGATTTATAGATAGAGCTAGTACATACAATGCCTAAAGCCACTATTACACAAAGCGTTTCGGGCAAGTAAAACATTAATGACTAAAGCTTAATACTAATTGGGTATAAATAATAAAATGTGTTGAGAACAAATAAAAATAGATGTAAGGAGGGGGGGAACATGGCTGAAAAAGCAGCACAAATACAATTAGGTCGACAGACAGCGTTGTTAAAAAAAAAAAACAGACATGGGTTGACAATTGAGGGGTAAGGTAGGTTACAGGGAATTTATTAGGTAGTGCTTCGTTTTTATCTTAAACTGGTTGAGAGAGGTACAGTCTTTAACATGGTTGGGAAGGTCATTCCACATTCTGGGTTCCTTGATTTGTAGAGCATTTCTAGCTTGATTAAGTCGTACTCTTGGAATATCAAAACTGTATTTATTTCTGGTGTGGTGCTCATGGGTTCTGTTACAACTTTCAATGAAGCTTTTGAGGTCAGGATTGGCATTAAAGTTCAGCATTTTATAGATGTATAATACACATGAGAGAATGTGCAGTGACTTAATATCTAACATATTCAGAGATTTGAGTAGGGGTACCGAGTGATGTCTGGGGCCAGAGTTGGATATTGTCCTAATAGCAGCTTTGTGTTGAGTAATTAGAGGACGTAAATGATTTTGGGTAGTAGAACCCCAAGCATAAATACCATAGTTGAGATATGGATAGATGAGGGAGTAATAGCGAGTCACCAGGACAGGGCGGGGTACATAATATCTGATCTTAGAAAGAATGCCAACAGTTTTTTAAACATTTTTTGATATATTTAGAATGTGTCCCTGGAAATTCAGTGTGTGATCAATGAGAACGCCAAGGAACTTGCCATCTAATTTGTTACAAATTTGGGTATTGTTTATTTTGAGATTTATTTGATTAGAGGATTTATTGCCAACCAGAATATAGAAAGTTTTGTCGATGTTAAGGGAGAGTTTGTTGGCAGTTAGCCAAAGATGGACTTTATTTAGCTCAGTATTTACTGTGGCATTTAGAGCAAGGGGGTCCGGACTGGAGTAAATGAAGATTGTGTCGTCAGCAAATAGAATTGGTTTGAGGTGTTGGGAGGCATTTGGAAGGTCATTAATGTAGATGAGAAAGAGGAGAGGGCCAAGTATGCTGCCCTGAGGAACACCAATGTTGATGGGTAGGGTGGGAGAAATTGAATTATTCACAGAAACATACTGGAGCCAGTCAGTAAGGTAAGATTTGAGGTATTGCAGAGAGTGTCCTCTGACTCCATAATGATGTAATTTAAGAAGAAGGTTTTGGTGGTTGTCAGTGTCAAAAGCCTTACGCAGGTCCACAAATAACCCATCAGGGAACTCATTTTTATCAAGAGCTGCATGAATCAAGTTAATCATACTAATAAGTACATCGTTAGTGCTTTTTTGGGGTCTAAAGCCATATTGACAAGAGCTAAGTATATTGTGTTTGGCTAGATAAGAATAAAGCTGCTTGTAGATTAGTTTTTCAAATATTTTTGACAAGTTAGGCAGGATTGATATAGGTCTGTAGTTGTTAACATCTGTGAGATCACCACATTTGTGGACAGGGGTTACTCTCGCTTTTTTTTAGAACATTTGGAAAGGTTTGGAGTTCAAGTGACTTGTTGAAGAGCAATGCTATAGCAGGGGCTAAAGATCTGGAGGCTTTTTTGTAAATTAAAGTTGGTATCTCCTCAAGAGCACTAGACTTGGTTTTAAGGGAAAGGATTATCTCATTGACGTCAGTGGAATTAGTAGGCTTTAGGTACAGAGACTGTGGATAGTTACCTGTAAGATAGTCCTTGACATCAGTACTGGAAGATGGAATATCATTTGCAAGGGATGACCCAATGGAAGAGAAGAACCTATTAAACTCAATAGCAGAATCAGAGGCTGAAAGCTGACCATCGTTATTGAACAGGAGTGTTGTTTGTTAATTAAAATCTTCTTTGATCCCAATATTTGTGAAATTGTGCTCCAAGTTTTTTTAACGTTGCTCTTTATTTGGGTAAATTTATCTTCGTAGTATTTAGTTTTGGCTCGTCTAATTATTTTAGATAGCAATAACGAGTAATTCTTTGAGAATTCTTTGGAGACTGTTATAAATTGTGGACTGTACTCTGGGGGATCTAGTATTAAATGGATGTAGGGGCAGTAGTTAGATTTAAGGGTTATCAAGTATGGGAGATCTAAAAGGCCCGACCCACAACAAACATACAAAAGTAAACTTATAGTGGCTTATAACTGCAATTGTCAGCCTAGAAGTAGATCATAGATCTCCTACACAGGAAGAATGGATACTCCTTTAAAACTAACTTACTTATTTATCAACCCCTTAACAACCCCCCCATATACATTCACACCAATAACAGTAATAATAATTACTTTACCACACTATCTTATGTTAAAAGCCTTGGTCCACATAAGCAGGATACAAGGTTTACACTGAAAACAAGCTAGGGTAAAGTACTACTAGTGAAGAACCTGAAGCTTGAAGCAGCTTAGGGTAGTGAGACCACGTGGTACCCTAACACTACACAACACTAAGGGGTACCCAAAACACTGGCAAATACTACCCCAGGTCTTCACCAATCTTACAATACCAGAGTAGGCACAATTAACATTCTATACTTAACTTAGGCACTAGACATAGAAATAGGTAAGGGAGAGTAGAAGGCAGAAGGGGAGAGGCGCCGAGCCACACAGTCCAGATGTTTACACCTCGAACGAGTATACAGAGGATAAAAAGGAAAATCTATGACATAAAAGAAAATCAATCAAAACAACAATTTCTCTGCAAGAAAAGTACAAATGAATTCTCTGAAAGAAAAGACACATACACACAAAAACAGGGAAGTAAATAAATTGGACATGGAATATTTAATGTCACAGGAGAACCTACCAAAATAAATAACTAAAGCATGACAGTTGGTATATGGCTTCCTGTGGCCCAGATGAATCTTCTTCTTCTTCTTGATAGTAGGTGCAGTTTGCATGAAGGGTTTGTCCTCCCGATGACTGCACCAGTACAGATGTTGGTAGAGGCGTTTATGTTGAAGATGATAAGAGTTTCAAAAGTGCTTGTTGCGTTGTGATGTAGACAGAGGAGCGGCGACTAAAACAGAGGTGGATGTTAGAGGGAGACTTGCCGCACCGTAGGGCGGTGTGTTGTGTTTATGGCGTCAGCTGATCCTTGGTGCTGCCCCGAGGCAGTTGTTGTCTGTGTTTAGCTGTTGGTGGCGCCAGGTATAAATGTGGCGCGGGTCAGATGTGACCCAATTTGTTGGTCGATTGGAGATATTTAGCCAGTGCTTTGACTATTTGGTATTTTTCTTGTAACGAGTGGTCACCGCCTCCTAATATATGCTCGATGGTAAAGGGTATTTTAAGTGAGATAAGTTCTTGTTTGAAATTTACTCTGGCACTATAGTGTCGGAAGCAATGTAGGAGATAGTGTTCGATTGTTTCAGGCACCTGACAGTGGATGCAGAGTTCGTTGATGTCTGTTCTGTACTTAGAGCTATGTGCTGCTAGTTTGGTGTGTCCCAGCCTTAATCTGGTCATCGCTATATCAATTTCTCTGCTTTTATATCTGACATGTTTCCAAGTTTCCCATTTCTTTTTAATGGACCCATAGTACAAAGGTGAGCATGACGTTTTCCATTTCGTCGCAAAATCTTGGGTGATGGTATTTTTGAAGGCTCCTTTACGTGCAACATGGGGAATTGGATGACGGGTCTTACTCAGGCAACCAGGACAGAGTGTCGGCAATCACGTTGAGCCGGCCCGGTAGGTGGATAATGGAAAGATTGAAGTCCTGTAGGTACAATGCCCACCTGAGGATGCGTTTATTCTTCCCCTTCATTTGATCCATGAAGACTAGTGGGTTATGGTCCCTGAACACTTCCACTATATTACCTGTGAGGTAAACTTCGAACTTTTTACATGTTAACACTAGCGCCAACGCCTCTTTTTCTACCACTGAATAAATGTGTTGCGCCTTGTCAAATTTCATAGTAATAATATATTGGGTGTTCCACTTGATCATCCCCAGTTTGCAACAACACTTCACCCGCACTCGAGTCAGATGCGTCAACATGAATTTTAAATGGTCTGTCGAGCCTTGGACTAGCGAGCACTGGGGCGGAAGCTAAGATCAATTTCAAATTTTTAAATGCCTCTGCACAGTCTGATGACCACTTAAATTTAACGGCCTTCTGCAACAAGTCTGTGAGAGGAGTGGCAACACTGGAAAAGTTCTGACAAAAGCGTCGATAGTACGCACACATACCGATAAAACATTGAATGTCCTTTTTAGTCTGAAGCATGGGATACTCCAGAATGGCACTGATTTTATCTTGCCTGAGGTAACACTTTTCCTTGGCCTACTTCATAACCGAGGTACGTCACTGTGCCTTGGCCAAAATGACACTTTTTTGCATTTAAGGTCAGATTTGCATTTTTCAAAACTGTAAACAACTGGCGTAACCTAGCTATGTGGTCAGCCCAATTACTATCAAAGAGCACAATATCATCTAAATACGCCCGACAATTTGGCACTTTAGCGAGCAAAGAGTTCATTAGCCTCTGGAACGTGGCAGGGGCATTACGCAAGCCGAACGGTAACACTTGATACTCAAAAACACCCTCGGGTGTCACGAACACAGTTAGTTGTTTAGCACGTTCAGTGAGTGGGATTTGATAATACCCCCTCGAGAGATTGAAGTTCGAGACGTACTTGGCGTTTCCCAGCTCGTCGATGCAGTCCTCGAGGAGGGGCAGCGGGTAGGCGTCCACAATGGTCACCTTGTTGAGCTGCCGATAGTCGGTGCACAATCGCCAGGAGCCGTCTGGTTTGGGGACCAAAACGCAGGGCGAGCACCAAGAGCCCTGGCTCGGCTGGATGAGGCCGTGCTGGAGCAGGAATTCGACCTCGTTCTGTACGATGGCCTTCTTTTCCGGACTCATCCGGTAGGGTTGAAGGCGAATGGAGGTGTAGTCCGTCAACTTGACATCATGGCAAATGGCATCAGTCTGGGTCGGGATCTCCCCGAACAGACTGGAGAATTCGTCAAGCAACGACTGTACCTCTTCACGTTGGACCATCTGCAAATGGGACAGTCCCTCCTCCACAGCATTCCCAGAACTAGAATTATTGAGAATGAGATTAGTTGGGTCCCCAGAACAATCATCCCCGCCCTCACTGGAAATGGAAACATTGGTTAGTGCAATGGGCCTGGGGCCCTGGATCTTCTTCAGCCGATTCAAGTGTACGAGCATTACCTGGTTACGCTTGTCAGAGTGCCTCACTTTGTACGTGAGGTCCCCAGTCTTTTTTGTCACAATGTAGGGGCCTTCGTACTTGTGGGACATAGTGTTCCCTAGTCGAGGCTTTAATACCAGGACAGGGTCGCCAGGCTGAAATACCCGCAACTTAGCCGTAGCATCGTTTCGTTCTTTCATCTTTTCTTGGGTCTTCCCAAGGTGGTGTTGCGCAAGGAAAGCCGAACCTTCGGTTAACGTTACGTTCCCTAACAGATTCTCCTGTAACATTTGCAAGGGTCCACGAACTTTATGGCCAAAGACTAACTCAAAAGGAGAACAACCCAGTGAACTTTGTAACCCCTCTCGAGCAGCAAACAAAACATATGGTAAATTCTCATCCCAGAAGGTGTGGGAACTCTCGCACGATGTCTTCAACATCTGCTTCAGAGTTAGATGGAACTGCTCAATTACCCCTTGACTCTGTGGATGGTATGGGCTGGAAACCTTATGAGTTATTCCATGGTCTTTACAAAATTGTTCAAAAATATCAGACAGATATCAACACACTGCAACCCAAGACGAATCAGACCAACTTAAGCTCCTTGATTCTGTCATCATCTCATCACATGATTTTTCCCATGAAACTGACAGAGAAGACTGTACTGCCATCGTGATCCAGGAATTGCGTACTAAGTTGAATTATTCAATCGAAGCCAGTGACATCAAGTCAGTTTATAGAGTGGGTACGAAATCATTTGGTACAAATAACAGAAAGATTCGTGTGAAATTAGATAGCTGCTCCCGCAAGTCAGACCTTATCACTGCTGCAGTCGCTAAGAAATCCAATGATTATGTGAACGAATGTCTAACCAGATTCAGACAAAATCTCTTATTTAAACTACGTGGAATCTGCAAAAGATCCACTGCTATTAAACATTGTTTTGTGCGCGATGGTAAAATAATAGCTAGGAAGACTGACACTGGAAAAACTTATGTCATAACCACTGAGGCACACCTCACTTCTTTCCTGGATGACTGTGGGATATCAGCTCAGTAACCAGAACATAATTTGTAGCCTCACATACAACCAAAGTGTACTTAAGCTCTGCCTTTCCTTTCCAAAGGTTTTTTTATTTTTATTTTTATTTTTATTTTTTGTCATCTTTGCCAGTTTTTTACTCTTAATTATTTGGTCTTAGTTAATCCCCTTGTCGCTAAACCTAGGGCTTTTTATTACCCTGTTATATTTAAAGTAACTTGGTACTTGTTCCTTGTAATCATTTATTGGAATTAATTAATAGTATAACTGTTTATATAAGCATCTACCTCAGTATCATAGTAAAATCTTCCACATGAATATACTCTCACCCTGTTTATTTTTACACTTAGATTTATATTAGAGTAAATTTCAAGATTTAATTAGATTTACATGTCATCATTTTTTTTTCTCTCTCTCTCTCTCGGAATTATCTATTTGAGCTCACTTTGTTTTCTTAGGTTCATACCAATTATAGGATTTTAATTAACCATTACTAAGCTAATTATCTTCAAGATCATTTTACTTTTTGATTATTATTTTTCTTATTATTTTTTTATTTTACATTTGTGGGGTGTTTCTTTTTTTGCTTTCACGACTGCAATGCGTGCGTCGCCAATGTACATGTGGCAGACGCTTCACGAAGCTGTCGGAATTAGCAGAGAAAATACGAGAGCAACCGTACAGGGCCTGGGAGCAAGGTCGAGTTAGAGTCCTTGAGGGTCTCTTCTCAGACTAGCCTCACCTGGTCCTGCTCCACGATGATCGTTGGAATCTCCTCAATGATTTAACACTTTAAGGGACTCCTAGGGTCCTCATCACATTTATAGTTTGTGACTTATAGGCAACTCGGTGTTGAAGACACTTAGAGCTGAAGGCTTGTGTAATATTTGCAGTATTCAGAAGTGGTTCAACGTAAACACCGCATAAAGCTTAACAGTAGTTTATTTACTAACTTAACCACTAATACACAGGGTGCTTGATTTACTTTGGATTGGCGTCAGTAAAGCTATGGTTGTATTAGCGAGACTCTTGACGTCTGGCTAAACGACTCGTATCCACTCGTGGAGAAACACCTAACTTAACACAGTTGACAGCCAATCATTAACACGGCAACCTAACTGCCGGTATGCAAAGGATCACAAGAGTTCCAACCGGATACTCGGTAATGATGATATGCAATAAATCAACAACTACACTGTCAATGGGACAGGCAATACATGCACAATAATATTATCACACAATAACTAAATGTGTGGTGTATGTGAAGCTCACATTCACAGACGAGTGAAATGCCGTGATACCACACAGATAAACACGCATTCACCATCGATTCACCTATAACCTGTGACAGGTATGAGAAGGTGAGAACTGTGGTTGATACTTCAGATCAACACAGACACAATAAAACAATGACAAGATCTTGTACTTACAGATAGGTAGCTTTCCTTACTCACTCACTCACTCAGGCACATTTATGCAAGCACTCGTAGGTGGCCTGACAGCTGACTTCGCTCGTAGACACGGAGGGTACTTGCAGTAGGGCGGGCTGTATGCTTAACAGACAGACACCCGCACACACTGGCGATGAGTAAGGTGGTGACGTCACGTTGTAGTGAGGGCGGCGGCAGGCGCTCGAGGCACAGAGGTACAGAGGTACTAGGGTACTGGGGTACACGCTCGTGGCGGCTGGCAGCGGCTGTGGTACCATGCAGGTACACTTGTGGCAAAGTCACACACAGGTTACTTAGGCGGCGGCACTGCCTTTGTTCACTCTAAGTCACTCACAACGATCTTTGTCACCAGGGGTTACCTGATACCAGTCTGTTTCGCTCTGGAGATTTGTCACTTTAGGCTTCTGAATACTATATTCCCACTCGTGATTCTGGGCGAGTGTGTTGTATAATTTTCAGACGCTGAGTTAACTTGACGGTGAGGAATAGACGGTTGTTCAGTTTATTGGCCGATAGACAGAACAGCTACACGTCCACTATGCAAGAGATCCCTCACAAGAATGGATTTTTGCCTGACGCTCAGGGCGTCTTGTGGCACACACAATACAAAAAGAGTTACAATTTGACCAATAGCATTGCAGCAAATGAGCGGGAACCAATCATATTAGCTCGTTCGATGAGCAGTAGCAGGAGTGACGTCATGAACACGTCACGACCACGTCATAGCTGTTATTTGCCATCGCGCCGGTTGACCCCAGAGGTCAGACGATCTGGCGTCTACCCTGTCTCTCACGCGGGCACCAGCCATGTACTCACTGACCCTTTGGTGGCAAGTATGCTTAACTCCCTGTATCTACTTCCTGCCTGGACATACGGCGGCCTCCGTATTATGAAAGTGTTCCTGGTTAAGTGGGCATTCTGGAGATACCCAACATGCCAGGTCACTATCCAGGGTTAACAGAAATAGGACCTAGTGCACAAGATCGGTGCACTGTGCACAGCAATGAGCCATTCCAGTCAGCTGTGGGAGAATCTTGAGAGACACTCTCTGCCAACATTTATATTGTCAGTCTCTACTGATTTTTTTGTTTTTTATTTTATGTAACTTCTGTGTCCTTCCTGGCTATCTATTGGATCTTTATTTTACTTCTAAATTGTTACTATTTTATTGTATTTGCTTTTATTCTTGTGTTTTGCTTTATCGTGTAACTTGTATCGTGATCCCTCTGCATCTCTATGCACACTGATACTGATCCTGATCAAAATCTTGTGTCTCATATCTACACCAACCAGCACTTTGATCATCATTATTGCAAGTATTTCACAGCACACCAGGCAAAAAACAAACTCCAAAATAGCACCTTCTTATCAGTTTACAACCAAAATGTTAGATCACTTGGTAAACATTTTGACGATTTAAATGCATTACTCACAGCACTAGGTACTAACTTATCGTTCATTATATTTAACAGAAACTTGGCTAAATAAAGACTATGCCCAACTCTACAACTTAGCGGGTTATAAAGCCATTCATAACTGTAGGCCTAATAAAAAAGGTGGTATCACAGCTATATATTACCGAGATACATTTATCTGCAACAGTGTTATTAGTGACAGAGATGACTACTGTGAATATACTTTTGCTCAGTTTGCAATTAAATCCCTTAAATCCTCTTTGACTATTGGAGCCATCTATAGATTTCCCAATACTAACATAGCTTCTTTCTCAGATAACCTAAGGAATCTTATTATAAACAACAATCTCAACAAAAAACCCATCATTCTGGGAGGAGACTCTAATATTGACCTGGGTCAACAAAATTGCTCTCAAGTTGACTATTTCCTTAACAGCATGAACTCCTGTATGCTAATCCCCACAATCACCAAACCTACCCGAGTCACTCAAACATCAGCCACTACCTTGGACCACATATGGACAAACATAACAGCTCCCCTTGTATCTGGTATAATCTACGACAGAACAACTGACCACTATCCTACCTTTCTCATAGCGAACATGGACATAACACCACCAAAAAGCAAGAAACTTTCATTTAGGCTACACAGTGAATCAGCTTTAGGCAATCTTACAGATGCACTTCCATGGGATTGTCCATGACCTGGACAAAATAAGTATATGGAGCACCACTTGGCAAATGGAATTTAATGTTAATAAAGGCCATGTTATGGAATGTGGAATAGGAGAACATAGACCCCACACAACCTATATATTATGTG
Source organism: Procambarus clarkii (assembly GCF_040958095.1). NCBI lineage: Eukaryota > Metazoa > Arthropoda > Malacostraca > Decapoda > Cambaridae > Procambarus > Procambarus clarkii. Next base: position 32,914,610 of record NC_091177.1, read on the forward strand.
AGAAATCTTTAAAGAATTCTGATAAAGAAAGAGATCTAGGGGTGGTTCTAGATAGAAAACTATCACCTGAGGACCACATAAAGAATATTGTGCGAGGAGCCTATGCCACGCTTTCTAACTTCAGAATTGCTTTTAAATACATGGATGGCGATATACTAAAGAAATTGTTCACGACTTTTGTTAGGCCAAAGCTAGAATATGCAGCGGTTGTGTGGTGCCCATATCTTAAGAAGCACATCAACAAACTGGAAAAGGTGCAAAGACATGCTACTAAGTGGCTCCCAGAACTGAAGGGCAAGAGCTACGAAGAGAGGTTAGAGGCATTAAATATGTCAAAACTAGAAGACAGAAGAAAAAGAGGTGATATGATCACTACATACAAAATAGTAACAGGAATTGATAAAATCGATAGGGAAGATTTCCTGAGACCTGGAACTTTAAGAACAAGAGGTCATAGATATAAACTAGCTAAACACAGATGCCGAAGAAATATAAGAAAATTCACTTTCGCAAACAGAGTAGTAGACGGTTGGAACAAGTTAGGTGCGAAGGTGGTGGAGGCCAAGACCGTCAGTAGTTTCAAAGCGTTATATGACAAAGAGTGCTGGGAAGACGGGACACCACGAGCGTAGCTCTCATCGTGTAACTACACTTAGGTAATTACACTTAGGTAATTACTTCACAATATTAACTGGGATTCTGAATTCCATAATACCCAGGATATAAATTCATTAGCTAACCTCTTCCTCTCCAAAACTCTAAGCCTCTACAACCTTCATTGTCCCCTTCTTACATAGCAAGTAACTGACAAAAGATTAAACAATCCATGGCTCACAAGTGGCATTCTCAACTCAATCAACAAGAAACATGAATATGAAAGGAAACTTAAGATTGGCCTAGTTTCAAAGGAAGTAGCTAAAAGGTACTCATCAATGCTTACCAGTATCATAAGAAAGGCAAAACTTGCATATCATGTGAATAGATTCAATGAAGCAAAAGGCAGCATGAAAAGCACTTGGAAAACAATCTCTAGTACCCTAGGAACTAAACAACACTCACATAACCAAATAAAACTCTACAAGGATGGAGATATACCATCAACTGATTTAGAAACTGTTATAAATGGTGGGCTGTACTATGGGGACTCTAGTATAAAATGGATGTAGGGGCAGTAGTTAGCATTAAGAGTTATCAAATATGGGAGATCTAAAAGGCCCGGCCCCCAAAATAAAATATCCACAGTGAATATTAATTGGCTACAAGATAATGTCTTGTATCTTGTATCTTGTATTAATTGGCTACAAGATAATGAGCTTTCAGCCTCTGATTCTGCTATTGAGTTCAATAGGTTCTTCTCTTCCATTGGGTCATCCCTTGCAAATGATATTCCATCTTCCAGTACTGATGTTAAGGACTAACTTACAGGTAACTATCCACAGTCTCTGTACCTAAAGCCTACTAATTCCACTGATGTCAATGAGATAATCCTTTCCCTTAAAACCAAGTCTAGTGCCCTCGAGAAGATACCAACTTTAATTTACAAAAAAGCCTCCAGATCTTTAGCCCCTGCTATTGCATTGCTCTTCAACAAGTCACTTGAACTCCAAACCTTTCCAGACATTCTAAAAAAAGCAAGAGTAACCCCTGTCCACAAATGTGGTGATCTCACAGATGTTAACAACTACAGACCTATATCAATCCTGCCTAACTTGTCAAAAATATTTGAAAAACTAATCTACAAGCAGCTTTACTCTTTTCTAGCCAAACACAATATACTTAGCTCTTGTCAATATAGCTTCAGACCCAAAAAAAGCACTAACGATGCACTTATTAGTATGATTAACTTGACTCACGCAGCTCTTGATAAAAATGAGTTCCCTGTTGGGTTATTTGTGGACCTGCATAAGGCTTTTGACACTGTCAAACACCAAAACCTTCTTCTTAAATTACATCATTATGGAGTCAGTGGACACTCCCTGCAATACCTCAAATCTTATCTTACTGACAGGCTCCAGTATGTTTCTGTGAATAATTCAATTTCTCCCACCCTACCCATCAACATTGGTGTTCCTCAGGGCAGCATACGTGGCCCTCTCCTCTTTCTCATCTACATTAATGACCTTCCAAATGCCTCCCAACACCTCCAACCAATTCTATTTGCTGACAACACAACCTTCATTTACTCCAGTCCTGACCCCCTTGCTCTAAATGCCACAGTAAATACTGAGCTAAATAAAGTCCATCTTCGGCTAGCTGCCAACAAACTCACCCTTAACATTTACAAAACGTTCTATATTCTGTTTGGCAATAAATCCTCCAATCAAATAAATCTCAAAATAAACAATACCCAAACTTGTAACAAATTAGATGGCAAATTCCTTGGCGTTCTCATCGACCACAAGCTGAATTTCCAGGGACACATTCTAAATATATCAAAAAAAGTTTCAAAAACTGTTGGCATTCTTTCTAAGATCAGATATTATGTTCCCCGCCCTGCCCTGGTGACTCTCTATTACTCCCTCATCTGTCCATATCTCAACTATGGTATTTGTGCTTGGGGTTCTACTACCCAAAATCATTTACATCCTCTAATTACTCAACACAAAGCTGCTATTAGGGCAATATCCAACTCTAGCCCCAGACATCACTCGGTACCCCTACTCAAATCTCTGAATATGTTAGATATTAAGTCACTGCACATTCTCTCATGTGTATTATACATATATAAAACGCTGAACTGTAATGCCAATCCTGACCTCAAAAGATTCATTGAAGGCTGTAACAGAACCCATGAGCACCACACCAGAAATAAATACAGTTTTGATATTCCTAGAGTACGACTTAATCAAACTAGAAATGGTCTTCAAATCAAGGGACCCAGAATGTGGAATGACCTTCCCAACCATGTTAAAGACTGTACCTCTCTCAACCAGTTTAAGATAAAAACGAAGCACTACCTAATAAATTCCCTGTAACCTACCTTACCCCTCTGTTGTCAACCCATGTCGTTTTTTTTCAAAACAACGCTGCTTGAATGTAATTGTCTGTAATAATTTGTAATTGTATTTGTGCTGCTTTTTCAGCCATGTTCCCCCCTCTTACCTCTATTTTTATTTGTTCTCAACACATTTTATTCTTTATACCCATTAGAATTAAGCTTTAGTCATTAATGTTTTTCCTGCCCGAAACGCTTTGCATGATAGTGGCTTAGGCATTATATGTACTAGCTCTATCTATTAATCCAACAAACTTTGTAAAATCTCTTGTATGTATGTACCTTACCTAAATAAACATTTATTTATTTATTTATTTATTTATGTTATTTATAATGTCAGTCTAGAGGTTGATCAAAGATCTCCTACACAGGAAGAATGGATACTCCTTTAACTTTACTTACTTATTTATTAACCTCTTAACAACCCCATATACATTCTCACCAATAACAATAATAACAATTACTTTACCACACTATCTTACATTAAAAGCCTTGGTCCACAAAAGCAGGATATAAGGTTTACACTGAGAACAAGCTAGGGTAAAGTACTACTAGTGAAGCACTTGAAGCTTGGGCAGCTTAGGGGGTAGTGAGCCCACGTGGTACCTTAACACAACACAACACTAGGGGGTACCCAAAACACTGGCAAATACTACCCCAAGGTCTCCCCCAATCTTACAAACCCAGAGTAGGCACACTTAAAAAACACAGGACTTAACTTAATGGTACAGGAACTTAAGGTAAGGGGAAATAAGTAAGAGGAAAGGTAGAGGAGTGCAGAGCAGCTCAGAAAGGTCTTGACCCCCACGAACGCCAGAGATGGCAGAGTGTCTCCACTCTCCTCCCTCAGTTCACTCGCTGCCAGCAGACTACTCAACTAATCGTACAGCATTCCTATCCCAAGTTTACTCGTGTTTACTTTACAAATGATTAGAAAGTATTAGTAAACATAGTTGGTGCCTATTTTATTAGTTAATAATCAACCCCAACCTCAGTCTTTACATGCTCTGTGAGAAACAAGAATCGTCTTACATCTGGCAGGGAAGATACGACAAATGCACCTCACCATGCGTCCCCAATACTATAAGGTAGTTTATTTAGCTCAATTTTGACCTCTGGTTTCCACTGAGGAACCCAGGGTCATAACAGAAATGGCAAATGAATTTAATAGTTTCTTTTCATCGGTTGGTGCTAATCTTGCCAGTAAAATCCCACAGACTCAGACACATATTAACACATATCTCTCAGGCAGCTATCCAAACTCTCTTCTCCTTTCACCAATCAGCCCGGCAGATGTTGTGTCCATCATAAACTTCTAAAAACCAAGGCAGGGAACACCAGTGAAATTCCGTCCATTGTATACAAGAGAGCCTCCCATGCCCTTGCCCCACCCATAGCCCTACTGTTCAACAAATCTATAGAGTGTCACACCTTCTCTGATATCCTCAAAAAAGCAAGAGTACCGCCAGTCCATAAAGGAGGCAATCCGGCGGACGTAAACAATTATAGACCAATATCAAATCTACACATTCTATCAAAAATATTTGAAAAAATTATTTACAAACAGCTCTATTCCTACCTCGTAAAATTCGACATACTCAGCCCCTGCCAGTTTGGCTTTCGGCCCCAAAAGAGCACCAACGATGCAATCATTAGTCTCCTTGACGTAATATACTCAGCCCTTGACAAAAATAAGTTTCCGATTGGACTCTTCATTGACCTAAGAAAAGCCTTTGGTACAGTTAATCACAACTACCTCTTACTTAAACTCCAGCATTATGGAATCCGAGGCCTTACCCTTGACTACATCCGATCCTATGTTAGTGACAGACACCAATATGTAACCATCAATGATACAACTTCTTCCACTCTACCAATTACCTTTGGAGTGCCACAGGGCAGTATCTTAGGACCTCTTCTATTTCTTATATATATATAAACGATCTGCCTAATGTCTCTAATATTCTCAAACCTATATTGTTTGCTGACGATACTACCCTTATCTATTCAGACCTCAACCCACATACACTAAATAATGTTGTGAATAATGAATTAAAAAAAGTCCACTTATGGATGTCAACGAACAAGCTGACATTAAACATCAAAAAGACTTACTACATCTTATTTGGAAGCAAATCATCAAATGCAATTCAGCTACAGATAGACAACAGCAGTCTCCGTGTTGTAGTGGTAAGACACTCGCCTGGCGTTCCGCGAGCACTATGTCATGGGTTCGTATCCTGGCCGGGGAGGATTTACTGGGCGCAATTCCTTAACTGTAGCCTCTGTTCAACGCAACAGTAAAATGTGTACTTGGATGAAAAAACGATTCTTCGCGGCAGGGGATCGTATTCCAGGGACCATAGGATTAAGGACTTGCCCGAAACGATAGGCGTACTAGTGGCTGTACAAGAATGTAACAACTCTTGTATATATCTCAAAAAAAAAAAATTAACATCAGTAATAAAAATGATGGCAAGTTTCTTGGCCTATTCCTAGACAAGAGACTCAATTTCAGCACCCACATTCAACACATAACCAAGAAAGTCTCTAAGACAGTTGGTATACTCTCCAAAATCAGATATTATGTTCTTAACTCTGCTCTCCTCTCACTATATTATGCACTAATCTACCCCTATCTTAATTATGGTATCTGTGCATGGAGGTCTATCACTGCAATACACCTTAAGCCCATCATCACGCAGCAAAAACCTGCTATCAGAATAATAACTAACTCTGCTCTCAGACAGCACTCAGCTCCCTTGTTTAAATCCCTAAACTTGCTAAATATTAACTCCCTCCACACATTCTCCTGTGTCAACTACATTTACAAAACCCTGTTCTTAAATGCAAACCATGCTCTGAAACTCTCCCTGGACAGATGTAATAGGACCCATTATCACCACACCAGAAATAAATATCTCTTTGATATCCCCAGGGTCAAACTTAATCTGTGTAAACACTCTATGCAAATTAAGGGACCTAGTCTATGGAACTCGCTCCCTAGTGAATTGAAAAACTGTAAAACTTTTGCCTTATTTAAAAGCAAAACCAAAAAGAACCTAATTTCATCTTCTTAGTTTCCTACACTGAGCTTTAAATTTGCTCTGTACCTAGTGTTACCCAATCTCCTAATTTTTATGTATTTAACACAAACAACCTTATCATTGTGTTCATTGCTGTCTTTTTTTATGTGCTAGCCATATAATGTATTTTGCCTACCAATTTTTGTCAACTACCATTCAAGCTGTCATTACAATCAATCTTAGCTACCTATGTGCTTTAATATACTGTACCTACAATTTTCTCTCATCTTTTTTTTTCTTGCCATGTAACTGTTATCATTTTTTTGTTATAAATTTTGCAAGTATTTACCTACTTAAAATTTTCTTAGATTAAGGACCTGCCCGAAACGCTGCGCGTACTAGTGGCTTTACAAGACTGTAATTACCATTTTATGTATCCTCACATTCCCAATGTACCTTCTTGTACATGCATGCATAAATAAATAAATAAATAAATAAATTTAAAGTTAGTACCATTGTCAGTTTGCACGACCCGAGGCTGTCCAAAAGTGGAAAAAAATTGCAACATACGAGCAACAACAGTCTTTGCTCGGATGCTCCTTACAGCAAAAGCATCTGGGTAACGAGTTGTGATACACATCGTCGTGATTAGGTAAATATTACCAGACTTAGTTCTAGGTAATTTCCCAACACAGTCCATTACCACATGAGAAAATGGTTCCTCCGGCACGACAATAGGCCTTAGAGGAGCTTTAGGTGGAGTCTGGTTTGGTTTCCCAACAAGTTGACAAGCACTACATGCATTACAAAATTTTGCCACATCGATTTTCAGCTTGGGCCAGAAAAAAATACTTTAAGATTTTGTGATAAGTAATATTAATACCTTGATGTCCCCCCATAGGATCATCATGAGCAGCTGACAAAACTCTTTCTCTATAGCAGGTCGGCAACATAACCTGGTGGACTACCACCCACTCATTTGACAAGGGAGCACTCTGTGGTCTCCATTTTCTCATCAAAATCCGATCATTGTAGTAGTACCCATCTGTAGCTGCATCTACAATTTCCTCCTTATAGGTGGCTAACTCATGGCATTCTACAAGACTGGGGTCAGGTTTATGTAACTCACTCAAGGAGGCATCTAGGCCTTGGTCAGATGCCATTGGCCGAGGCTCAACAGTGTTCTCCTCCACCTCTTCACTACTCTCAGTAGGCGGCAATGGCAGGCTCTCCACAATGTCCTCGGCCACGTCATCGAGTCGGGCCATGAATGTGTCCGCAAGGTCCACTTGGCTTTCACCACTCGGAAAGTTCCTCATGTCCTCGGGATTTACCACCTTGGCAAGCACAGGGCTGCCCTTACATTTAAGTCCCATAGACCTGGTCACCGCGCACGCAGGGTACACAACATTATCCTCTGCGGTGGGTGGATCCAGGGAAACCTTAGGGGTAGGCAACATAATAGGCAGTCTGGAGTCCCCTACCTTACCCCCTGCTAAATCATTACCCAATATTACATCAACATTAGGGAAAGGTAGGTACGAAGTGACTCCGACTGTACAAACACCCTTGTGGAAATCAGATTCCAGGGTAACCTTACAGAGGGGTACTGCTCGAGTATCACTAGTGACACCTTCGACCAGTACCACCTCTCTAGTGTCGAGAGTGTTGGCACCTTGCAAAGCACTCTCTAAAATTAAAGTCTGGATGGCACCGGTGTCTCGGAAGATCACCACGTCCTTCCAGGAAGAACCCTCAAACAAAAGTAGTCTCCCTTTCGATAAGAATGGGGTAAGCAAGTCCAACCACTGGGGGTTGGAGGTCTTACTCCCTAACCCTTCCGAAGGCCTCAAGCCCTGTGTCACAACTAGAGCATTGGGTCTTTTTTCTGGGTACAGTTGCCAACAACGGCTAGTAATGTGGTTTGGACGTTTACAGTGATCACAGATACGTCGGGGAGAAGAGACATTACTAACAGAATTTCCCTTCGGTTCACTCTTAGGTGTTGTGGGGCTAGACAATTTAACAGGGTTAGTTATATCTGAAACAGAAGGTGCAGTAGTTAAAGGGTTAGAATAAGCTGGTCTATACTGGCTGTGGGTATAAGTTTTGCTACTCTGTGAGGTATAATTATTTTTGGGGGGCCTTTTGCCCGTTAACTGGTAGTTTTCTGCCATCTTGGCCAAATCCCCTATTTTAGAATCTACCTCTGTCCTTCCTCTAATAAATTGTGCTACATTCTCTGGTATATTATCTATAAAATGTTCCATTAACACTACATTCTTCAGTGCCTCGTATGTTTCGGCTTTAGCCGAGCGAATCCATTTATCAAACAATCTAATTTGATCATTAGCAAATTCAGTGAGCGGTTGGTTGTAAGTAGGCCTAAGGTTGCGATAAGCTTGGCCGTGAGCTTCCGGAGTAATTTCATATGCCCTTAAAATTCGCTCCCAGACTTTATCATATTTAAAACACTCGTCGTCAGGCATGTTTATAAAAATAGCTTGTGCTTTACCCTTAAGCCGCCTCAGCAAGATTTTCACCAACTCTTCCCTTGGCCAGTTCATGGACATGGCTAGTCTCTGAAAATGGTTGAAAAATCTTTCAGGGTCTGACTCTGAAAATTCAGGTAAGTTATGTTTTTTATCGGAATGCCTGGGGTTTGACTCCCCAGTAGGTGGTGGTACTATTCTTGCCGCCTCATTTTTGAGCCTTTGCTCTTTCACTTTAGCATTTTATTCTGCTACTCTGGCCTCTTGCTCTGCCAGTGTTAACTTGGCTAGTGTTAATTCTAACTCTATATTTCTACTAGCTTACACTTTCCCCTGAACTGGGCTCGCATAAAATTGTATCACTTGGCACTAGTTCTTGGTCTATATAATGCTGTAAAATTTCATTCACCAATGTCCACTTTTTATCAGTGTCGTTTAACTCGAGACCAAATTCCTTTCCTAACAATACTAAATTTGCTTTGGTGAGCTTCTTAATCTCTACCACTGAAGGATCCTTTGCCAGTTCCTGTATTTTAGATGCCATCATTAATAACTTTAGCTCCTAGCAAAGGAAAAAATAAAAAAAAAAATAAAAATTGGAAAAAACAAAAATTTGCACAGCCCCTAACACAAGGCCACACTAACCTCAATTGTGAAGGGATGCAGCTGGGTGTCCACTCAGTGCAATCCTTTGCTAGATGAGCTGGACCCTAGGCTAACACACAACCGTTCTGTGGAAAACAAGAATTTTTAGTTTTGGCACTCTAGAATCTAATTTTTTACAATTATAAAGTTCCCCCCGGTCAGACCAGCCACTTGTTATAAATGGTGGGTTGTTCTATGGGGGATCTAGTATTAAATGGATGTAGGGGCAGTAGTTAGATTTAAGAGTTATCAAGTATGGGAGATCTAAAAGGCCCGGCCCCCAACGAACATACAAAAATAAACTTATCATGGCTTATTACTGCAATTGTCAGCCTAGAGGTAGATCATAGATCTCCTACACAGGAAGAATGGATTCTCCTTTAAAACTAACTTACTTATTTATTACCCCTTAACAACCCCCATATACATTCACACCAATAACAATAATAATAATTACTTTACCACACTATCTTACGTTAAAAGCCTTGGTCCACATAAGCAGGATACAAGGTTTACACTGAGAACAAGCTAGGGTAAATGTTATGATCTCAGCCTGCAGGAGAAACGAGTCTCCCTCCTTTAGAGTTATTCGTCAAGCCTGACCTGATTAGAAGGTCTAGCAAATATTGAGGTGATAACGCATATGTAAAATAGTTGCTTGGATATGTATAACAGTTTGAGATTATGGGCAATGAAGGAGAAAACAGATAAATGACTGGCTAGGAGATATGGACATTTTGCTGGAGGCGTGAGGCTCGCTTCCGGAGGACCTTGACCTCACTTGAGTGCCAGACATCGCAGGGGAAAGCCGCGCTCCGTGAGCTCCCGCCAGAAGGGAACCCCTAGTGATATATCTCGAAGAGAAGAGAAGTGTGTAGACGTGCCAGCTGTGGAACCGAGCTGGGAACGTTGTGGTCTCAAGTCCTGGTCGACGAGCAGAGTTCAATAAGCTGCTCAGAGGCATTTTCGTGGGCTGTGTGGAGCGCCCTGACCAGACGCCGTCAGAGGGAAAGCGCCCTCGACCAGTTAATCTGTGGTAAGCACGATATACGGCAGTTCATAGTGATTGCTTGTAGTTGGTCGTGTGCCCAGCGACAGTAGCGATGTTTATTTATAAGTTAGACATGTTTTAATAAGGCAGAAAGCCTGAAATAGGAGAGTGAAGAGGGAGGAACACGGAGCGACGTCCGCCCCCTCTGAGCTCTGACAGACGACTGAGGGAGCCTGGCTCCTGACGGAGGAAGACCCTCCCAGCGAGTGAAGACCGCCGCCGGGCGAGGTGGAGTATGGACCCGCCCAAAACGGGGGAGTCCACTCTCACTGTATGTAGAGAACAGATAGAGGTTTGAGGCAAGCATATTGTGTGGTTATTTTTGTTTATGTGTTAAAGGGGAACATTTTATTGGAGTGTCGATGGGTTGCAGGTTTGTCTTTGGGGAAGAAGTTGCTGAGAATTTCGAAGCCAGCCTAGATGAAGTAATTGATGAGACTCCAAGGTAGTGAAGCAGAGGACCTCGAGCTGTGAGGAGAAGCAGTGAAGAGGAGTGTCACGTGCTTCTGTAGAGGTGGTGTAGCAGCCAAGAGAGCTGTGGGGGAACCTAGCAGAAGAGTGAAGCACCGTAGTTACTCAAGGAAACTTCATGATAGCAGCCTGGAGAAGCTGCAGAGGATCCTGGTAGTGAAGCCCGGAAGAACCTAAAGATATTAGGGTAGTGAACTTCCAGAGGTGGAAGGGAAGTACTGGTGGATTACTTGTAGGGAGTTGATAGTGTTTGGTTGTCAGTAGCGTGCAAGACGCAGTGAGAGGTGAGTGATTGTTGGTATTCTGACGTCAAGGAGTGTTTTACACTGAAGTTTAGAGTACAGTCGTAGGCTGGATTACCTACAGACGTATGCGTTCTAGGATTGATAGAGTGATCGATTGATCATTGTTGTGTATCAATGAACATTTATACTGATATGTTATTGCATTCAAATGCTGATTTTCTTGGCACACATTTATAGATACATATATATATTCTCTTGCTGATGGTGCAACAGTGTATGTAGACTTGATCAACTTGAGGAGGTTGATAGTATCAGGTGGTGAACCAGGAGATAGGATACCACTTGATAAGCTGATGACAGAGTTCTGATGGTGTTGGAGTGCAACCTGATTGTAATATTATAGAGTATAGGATTCATTATTATTATACGTGTGTATGTATTGTGTATGTGCTTTGTCCAGTAAATGTATCACAATTTGCTGGTGTTTGCCCTTGTCCTAGTGAGGCTTCCCAGGAGGTAGTAAAGAAGGAGAGAGAAAGAGAGAAAGAACCAAGAACCACTGCTGTGGACAGGGTAGGAGGTAATACTAGTAAGTCATAGGGGATTGAGGAGATCATATCTCATAAGGAGAGAGTGGGGAGTCACAGCAGCTCGAGTGGGTGTGTGCACGTGACAACGAGGCTAAGTGTTGGAGCCGCATCCCCTAAACGTGTGACGTTGAGCCCCTCTCCAAGAGCCAGAAGCGCCAAGGGTGATCTCCTAGTATAAGCACTCTACCGAGTTGTGGGTTGGGTTGTCTATAGAGAAGGATCAACGACGACAACACCAACCAACCCACAGTCTATAATAAATTGGGGGCCTGTGTCCGGGAGAGTGAACTGACACACCCACACCCTGTCCAAGAGTGGATTTGTACACCCTTGCTGAAATAAACTGCGTGACCGCAGGTGTATACTCTCTCTCTTGGGAAGACTCACAGGACAAAGATGGATAAGGTGCAAGCATTTGTGGAGTCAGGCAAGCCTGAGGACTTGGAAGGTTGCACGAGGGACCAATTAAAACAAATAGCAGAGAAATGTGGCATCAGGTTGAGAGCATCTAAAGTAGCTGGGATGAAGGATGAGATCCTGAGGCAGTTAAGAGCCAAAAAGGAAGCGGCAGAACAAGGAGCCCAAAAAGGAGCTGAAAGTGGAAAGGAGGATGATGGGCAGGATGACGTGAGATCCCAGGGATCGAGTAGGAGCAGCAAGAGTAGCCGCAGTAGCAGGAGTAGCCGGAATAGGAGCTTGGAGAGATTCCAGTTAGAGCTCCAGATGCAGCGTGAGGACAAGGAGAGACAGTTCCAGCTGGAAAAGATGAAATTAGAACTCCAGATGAAAAATGAAGCTGAGAAGGAAAAAGAAAAAACCAGACTGGAAATAGAAAAAGAGAAAGCAAGACTAGAGGTGGAGAAAGAAAAAGAGAAAGCAAGACTAGAGGTGGAGAAAGAAAAAGAGAAAACCAGAATAAGGGAACTGGAGTTGGAACAAGAAAAAGAAAAAGCCCAGGTCGAAAAAGAAAAAGAGAGAACAAAACAAATGCAGATAGAAGCGAATAGAACCTTGGCTGAGCAAAGGATCGAACATGGATTGCCAGAGAGTACCACCCAGGTATCACACCCACCAGATGTTAGGGTTAGGGAGAAGGACATTCCCTTGTTTGTTCCCGAAGAGGCGGAGAGCTTCTTCGAGCATTTTGAAAAAGTAGCCAGTATCAAGGAGTGGCCACAGGAGGAATGGGCCCAGCTGGTCCAGTTAAGATTGACCGGTGCAGCCAGGGAGGCATACACCCAATTGTCACTGGAAGAGTGCCAGGATTATGCCACGGTAAAGAGCAGCATATTGCGCTCGTTTCAGTTAACCCCAGAAGCTTATAGGAAGCGCTTCAGAGAGATGATCAAAGTTGGAGCATGTACGTTTGCTGAGACAGCAAGGGATCTGGAAAGACGATTCCAGAAGTGGATTGAGGCTGCTGGAGTTGGATCTTACGCTGACCTGAAGCAACTGATGGTCATGGAGAAGTTCTTGGAGATGATGCATCCCGAAACAAAGTTCAAGATCCAAGAAGCAGGGATAAAGGAGGTGAAAGATGCCGCAGATAGGGCGGATATGATTACTGAAGCGTACAAGAGCTTAAGGGAGAACAGAGTAAGAAGCGAGGCGAGACGCAGCAATAGCAGACCCAGTGGAGTCTGGGGAGGAAGAAGTTTTGGGGGGCAGACAAGCAGACCAGCTAGTTTTAAGCCCTAGGAAGGAAAGTTGCCGAGTCCGCCTGCTGGAGGTAAGCAGAAAAATGAAAATGTGCAGAGGAGACAAGAGTCCAATGAAGCTCCACAGAGTATGAGTAGTACATCTGGCCCAAGGAACTCCAATATGAGTGGGCAGAGTCAGAGCCACTCGGGGGCGTATAGGAGAGATTTCTCCCAAATGAGATGCTACAAGTGCAACAGATCAGGTCACATGATGCGAGATTGTCGGCAGGGCAAGAGAGTCGTGACCCTGACGACATGTGATCCCCGGAAGAAGTACGTTGATGTACAACAAGACAAACCACAGAAGGTAGATTTGATGAACGAGCGGTATAGGCCGTTCATTAGTAAAGGTTGGGTCGGCATAGAAGGTCAACCCGAGGTGGAGGTTAGTATCCTCAGGGATACTGGAGCCAATCAGAGCTTGATTCTGAGAGGCCTAATAAGAAACGATCGACTGTTAGCTGGCAGTAGGAGGATAAAGGTTCATGGGTTGTTGTCTAAGAGTGACATGCCCGTGTGTGCTGTCCAGTTGAAGTCAGATTATTTGTCGGCGGAGGTGATGTTGGGAGTGTGCCCCAACATACCTGTTCCAGGAGTCCAAGTGATCCTGGGGAACGACTTGTGTGGGTCCAAGGTGTTGCCAGAGCTGATAGTAAAAGCTGTGCCGGAGCTGAACCAGAAGGACCGCGGTACAAGTGGAACGCCGGACAAGATAGATCTAGCCAGCATCCTTGAAGATGAGGCAGAGGACAGTCAAGTCATCGTATACCCGGCCTGTGTAGTGACAGAGTCGGACGTAGCCGCCGAGGAAGACATTGGAGATGATATAGCAGTGTCGACTCCACCAAGGGAGGAGGTCAACATGGACATGTCTGGGCTGTTCGATGAAGATCCAGCTCAGAAGAATGAGGATTCAAGGAGACAGGAAGTGAAGATGACCCTACCTGAGAAGTTCAGTGTGAACCGAGCGGACCTGATTAGGGCTCAGAAAGAGGAGTTTATAGATTTAATCAGGGAGGCAAAAGGGGAAAAATCATGTCCGGAGTCCCCCGTGTACTACTACTTGGACGATGATGTACTAATGAGGAAGTGGCGACCGGACAAAGCCGGCGCAGATAAGGTATGGTTGGAGAAGCACCAAGTGTTAGTGCCGAAGGAGTTAAGGGCGGCTGTGTTAGAACTAGCCCACTCCGTAGATATGGCAGGGCACTTAGGGGTGAAGAAGACCTTAAATAAGGTGCAGGAGCACTTCTACTGGCCGAACGTGTGGAAGGAGGTAAAGAAGTATTGTAGGACATGTTTGGCGTGCCAACGTGCAGGTAAGCCGGCTCCGGCTATACCAAAGGCACCCTTAAAGCCCATACCGGCATTTGGCGAGCCTTTTGAGAGAGTTTTGATAGACTGTGTAGGTCCGTTGCCAAGGACCAGAAAAGGTCATGAGTACTTGCTGACCATAATGTGCACGGCCACCCGTTTCCCCGAAGCAATCCCCCTGAAAAGAGACGTCGAGAGACGTTCTGGATAGACTACAGAACTACATTGCGTGGGTAGGAATGCCCAAGGTTATTCAGACGGACCAGGGGAGTGTCTTCCAGTCGAAGTTGTTTAGGGAAACTGTGAAAGGATGGAGAGTAGAGCAAGTGCGCTCGTCACCGTATCACCCTCAGTCGCAGGGAGCATTGGAGCGTTTCCATGGAACGCTAAAGAGCTTGTTGAGGATATACTGCGCTGAGGAAGGGAGTAGTTGGGACGAGGCATTACCATCCGTGTTGTTCGCCATCAGGGATGCGGTAGTAGAATCACTCGGATTCACCCCATTTCAACTGGTGTACGGACACTCCGTGAGGAGCCCAGTGGGCGCGCTGAAGGAGCAGCTCACCGTGGATAGGCCTAAGGTGGACGTGGGACAATATGTGAAGACTTTTAGAGAGCGACTCTCTAGGGCCAGAGATTTGGCCAAGGAAAATTTGAGGACATCCCAGGCAGAGATGGTAAGGTACCACGACAGGAAAGCGAAGGGCAGGAAATTTCAAGAAGGAGATCAGGTGTTAGTCCTACTACCGGTAAAAGGAAGTATATACGAGTCGAGATTTTGTGGACCATATACCATCCAAAAGTCGTTAGGGGATGTGAATTATGTAATCCACATGCCAGATCGTCCGAGGAAGTCACAGGTTTGCCACGTGAACATGATAAAGAGGTACTATGACAGAGATGAAATTCTAGGCGATGAAGAACAGATGGAAACCCCACTGCAGGCGACTGTGCTTTGTGTAGGAGATGGCAAAGAGATAGAAGAGGAGAACTGTAAGTTAGAGAGGGCCGATGGCGCGAAGATATCAAATACGGAAAGCCTGGCCAAGATAGGTGAGCGTCTGGGTCATTTGGAGGATGACCAACGCCAGGAGCTGGTGGAGATTCTACAGAGGAATAAGTCGTTATTCACGGACGTGCCTAGAAGACACCGCGGAACGGTGCATGAAGTGAATGTAGGGAGTGCTGACCCCATCAAGCAGCAGCCTTACAGAGTTAACCCGGAGAAAGCGGCGGCAGTGAGAGCAGAAGTGAAGTATCTGCTAGATAATGACTTGGCAGAGGTTAGCGACAGTGACTGGAGTTCGCCGTGCCTCCTCGTGAAGAAGAGTGACGGCACGTACCGGTTCTGCACCGATTATAGGAAGGTGAATGCAGTCACGGTCGCTGACTCGTTTCCGATACCGCGCATTGACGATTGCATAGATCGGATTGGGAGTGCACGGTATGTCTCGAAGATAGACCTGTTGAAGGGATACTACCAGATTCCCCTGTCTGAGGGGGCCAAGAGGATCTCAGCGTTCGTTACACCCGACGGCTTGTACCAATATAAAGTGGTGTCGTTCGGAATGAAGAATAGTGGTAGTTGTTTTCAACGAGTAATGAATCAGGTATTACAAGGCGCGACCGGATGTGCAGTGTACATCGATGATATTGTGGTGTTTGCTGATGCCTGGAAGGATCACGTGGATCGACTTTTAGATTTGTTTGATCGGTTGGAGAAGGCCAATATGACGATCAACTTAGCGAAAAGCGAGTTCGGGAGAGCCCGCCTGGAGTTCCTTGGATATATAGTAGGGCAAGGCGAGGTTGCTCCGGTAAGAACAAAGGTGGAGGCCATTGACAACTTCCCGGTGCCCAAGAGTAAGAAAGAATTGTTGAGATACCTCGGTATGATTGGATATTACCGGAAGTTCTGTGAAAATTTCTCCACCATAGCCGCTCCTATGACGACTTTGCTATCAAAGAGCAAGAAGTGGGAGTGGAATGGAACAGCACAAGAAGCGTTTGAGAAGACCAAAAGACTGTTGACTGAGGCACCTGTACTAGTGTCGCCAGATTTTGAAGCGCCGTTTACGTTATTTGTAGATGCCAGTGATATATGGGCTGGAGCTGTACTGACGCAGCAGAATGATGGAATTTACCGCCCCGTGTCCTTCTTCTCGAAGAAGTTCGTTAAGCACCAGAGGTCGTACAGTACAGTCGAGAAAGAGACTCTGGCCCTGGTGATGGCATTGAAACATTTTGAAGTGTATGTGAGTGGAGGAGGACACCCAGTGACGGTGTATACAGACCATAATCCCCTAGTTTTCCTAAAGAAAATGAAGCATGCAAACCAGAGATTAACCAGATGGTTTTTATCGCTCCAAGAGTATGACCTGGTGATAACGCACATAAGAGGGCGAGACAATGTAGTGGCTGATGCGTTATCTTGAGCCTAGCCACTAAAATAACTCTCAAAATAAGGGGAGGGGAGTGTTATGATCTCAGCCTGCAGGAGAAACGAGTATCCCTCCTTGAGAGTTATTCGTCAAGCCTGACCTGATTAGAAGGTCTAGCAAATATTGAGGTGATAACGCATATGTAAAATAGTTGCTTGGATATGTATAACAGTTTGAGATTATGGGCAATGAAGGAGAAAACAGATAAATGAATGGCTAGGAGATGTGGACATTTTGCTGGAGGCGTGAGGCTCGCTTCCGGAGGACCTTGACCTCACTTGAGTGCCAGACATCGCAGGGGAAAGCCGCGCTCCGTGAGCTCCCGCCAGAAGGGAACCCCTAGTGATATATCTCGAAGAGAAGAGAAGTGTGTAGACGTGCCAGCTGTGGAACCGAGCTGGGAACGTTGTGGTCTCAAGTCCTGGTCGACGAGCAGAGTTCAATAAGCTGCTCAGAGGCATTTTCGTGGGCTGTGTGGAGCGCCCTGACCAGACGCCGTCAGAGGGAAAGCGCCCTCGACCAGTTAATCTGTGGTAAGCACGATATACGCCAGTTCATAGTGATTGCTTGTAGTTGGTCGTGTGCCCAGCGACAGTAGCGATGTTTATTTATAAGTTAGACATGTTTTAATAAGGCAGAAAGCCTGAAATAGGAGAGTGAAGAGGGAGGAACACGGAGCGACGTCCGCCCCCTCTGAGCTCTGACAGACGACTGAGGGAGCCCGGCTCCTGACGGAGGAAGACCCTCCCAGCGAGTGAGGACCGCCGCCGGGCGAGGTGGAGTATGGACCCGCCCAAAACGGGGGAGTCCACTCTCACTGTATGTAGAGAACAGATAGAGGTTTGAGGCAAGCATATTGTGTGGTTATTTTTGTTTATGTGTTAAAGGGGAACATTTTATTGGAGTGTCGATGGGCTGCAGGTTTGTCTTTGGGGAAGAAGTTGCTGAGAACTTCGAAGCCAGCCTAGATGAAGTAATTGATGAGACTCCAAGGTAGTGAAGCAGAGGACCTCGAGCTGTGAGGAGAAGCAGTGAAGAGGAGTGTCACGTGCTTCTGTAGAGGTGGTGTAGCAGCCAAGAGAGCTGTGGGGGAACCTAGCAGAAGAGTGAAGCACTGTAGTTACTCAAGGAAACTTCATGATAGCAGCCTGGAGAAGCTGCAGAGGATCCTGGTAGTGAAGCCCGGAAGAACCTAAAGATATTAGGGTAGTGAACTTCCAGAGGTGGAAGGGAAGTACTGGTGGATTACTTGTAGGGAGTTGATAGTGTTTGGTTGTCAGTAGCGTGCAAGACGCAGTGAGAGGTGAGTGATTGTTGGTATTCTGACGTCAAGGAGTGTTTTACACTGAAGTTTAGAGTACAGTCGTAGGCTGGATTACCTACAGACGTATGCGTTCTAGGACTGATAGAGTGATCGATTGATCATTGTTGTGTATCAATGAACATTTATACTGATATGTTATTGCATTCAAATGCTGATTTTCTTGGCACACATTTATAGATACATATATATATTCTCTTGCTGATGGTGCAACAGTGTATGTAGACTTGATCAACTTGAGGAGGTTGATAGTATCAGGTGGTGAACCAGGAGATAGGATACCACTTGATAAGCTGATGACAGAGTTCTGATGGTGTTGGAGTGCAACCTGATTGTAATATTATAGAGTATAGGATTCAGTATTATTATACGTGTGTATGTATTGTGTATGTGCTTTGTCCAGTAAATGTATCACAATTTGCTGGTGTTTGCCCTTGTCCTAGTGAGGCTTCCCAGGAGGTAGTAAAGAAGGAGAGAGAAAGAGAGAAAGAACCAAGAACCACTGCTGTGGACAGGGTAGGAGGTAATACTAGTAAGTCATAGGGGATTGAGGAGATCATATCTCATAAGGAGAGAGTGGGGAGTCACAGCGGCTCGAGTGGGTGTGTGCACGTGACAACGAGGCTAAGTGTTGGAGCCGCATCCCCTAAACGTGTGACGTTGAGCCCCTCTCCAAGAGCCAGAAGCGCCAAGGGTGATCTCCTAGTATAAGCACTCTACCGAGTTGTGGGTTGGGTTGTCCATAGAGAAGGATCAACGACGACAACACCAACCAACCCACAGTCTATAATAGTAAAGTACTATGTTATGAAAATAGTGGGCTTGCTATGGGGGAACTGGTACTATTAAGGGGTAAGGGTAGTTAGAATACAGAGTTATCAAATATAATAGAACTAAAAGGCCCGGCCCCCAAAATAAACTATCCACAGTAATAATAACTTGCTACTAGACCATGTCAGACTAGAGGTTGATCATTGCACTCCCACACAGGAAGAAGGGATACTCCGTTCTAACTTACTTGTTTATTAACCCCTTAACAACCCCCCATATACACTCACACCAATAACAATAATAATAATTACTTTATGTTACGACCCTGGGTTCTCCAGTGGAAACCAGAGGTCAAAATTGAGCTATTAAACTTTCTGGTAGTACAGATGAGTGCATATCGAGCGGCAATTGTTTGTATCTTCCCTGCCAGACGTAAGACTATTATTGTTTCTCAAAGAGCATTTAAAGAGTGAGCTGGGGGTTGATTATTAAATAATAACATAGGCACCAACTTTGCTTACTAATACTTTCTAATCATTTGTAAAGTAACAATACGTTGCATAGGGGAAGATCTTTAATGTGCTTAGCTGCACGATCAATTAGGCTCCTTCCGGCACCACAACATGGGAGGCCTAGCTGGTCGCTAGGAGGTTCTTCTCTGGCTGGCGTTCGTGCGGACGAGACCTACTCTGTGGCTGCACCCCTAATCTCCTCCCTTCTCCTCTTACTTATTTCCCTTACCTTAAGTTCCTGTACCATTAAATTAAGTATTGTATGATTTCTAAGTGTACCTTCTCTGGTAGTAACGATTGGTGAGACCTGGGGGTAGTAGTTGCCAGTGTTTTGGGTAACCCTAAGTGTTGTGTTTTGTATTAGGGTACCACGTGGGGTCGCACTACCCTAAGCTGCATCCAGCTTCAGTGCTTATCCAGTAGTACTTTACCCTAGCTTGTTATTAGTGTAAACCTTGTATCCTGCCTATGTGGACCAAGGCTTTTAACGTAAGATAGTGTGGTAAAGTTATTATTATTATTGTTATTGGTGTGAGTGTATATGGGGGGTTGTTAAGGGGTTAATAAATAAGTACATGAATTACAGAGTATCCCTTCTTCCTGTGTGGGAGCGCATTGATCAACCCTTAGACTAACATATATGGTCTAGTAGCAAGTTATTACTACTGTGGATAGTTTATTTTGGGGGCCGGGCCTTTTAGCTCTCCCATATTTGATACTCTTGTCTTCTAACTACCCTTACCCCTTAATAGTACCAGTACCCCATAGAAGCCCCCACACACAAATATTTATAACAAGTGGTTGGCCAGTCCGGGATGAACTTATAAGTGTAAAAAATTAGATTCTTGAGTGCCAAAACTAAAATTTTTTGTTTCCGCAGAACGGTTGTGTGCTAGCCTAGTCCAGCTCATCTAGCAAAGGACATTCTTGCACTGACTGGACACCCAGCTGGATCCCTTCACGATTAAGGTTAGTGTGGCCTTGTGTTAGGGGCCGTGCAAATTTTTGTTTTTTTTTTAATTTTTTCTTTGGCTGGGAGATAAAATTGTTAGTGATGTCATCTGAAATGCAGAGACTGGCAATGGAGCCTTCAGTGGTAGAGATAAAGAAACTTAAAAAGTCTAATTTAGTATTGTTAGGCAAGGAATTTGGCCTAGAATTAAATGACGCGGATAAAAAGTGGACTTTGGTGAATGAAATATTACAACATTGTATTGATGAAGAACTATTGGCAAGTGATACACCTTTATGCCAGCCTAGCCAAGCAGAAAGTGCAACTCATAGGGATAGAGAATTAGCTTTAGAGTTAGCAAAAATAAAATTAGAGGAGCAAAGACTCAAAACCGAGGAGGCTAGAATTAGAGCGAATGCCACTGGACCTCCACCTGCCGGGGATTCAAACCCCAGGCATTATGAGAAAAAGCATAATTTGCCTGAATTTTCAGAGTCAGACCCTGAAAGGTTTTTCAACCATTTTCAGAGATTGGCCATGTCCATGAACTGGCCAAAGAAAGAGTGGGTGAAAATCCTACAGGGAAGACTTAGGGGTAAAGCACAAGATATTTTTATAAACATGCCTGACGACGAGTGTTTCGAATATGATAAAGTCAGGGAATGTATTTTGCGGGCATATGAAATTACTCCTGAAGCTCACCGCCAAGTTTATCGTAACCTTAGGCCTACTCACAACCAACCGCTCACTGAATTTGTGAATGATCAAATTCGATTGTTTGATAGATGGATTCGCTCGGCGAAAGCCGAAACATACGAGGCTCTCAGGAACTTAGTTTTAATGGAGCATTTTATAGATATTATGCCAGAGAACGTATCACATTACATTAGAGGAAGGGTAGAGGTAAATTCTAAAATAGGGGATTTGGCTAAGTTGGCAGAAAACTACCAATTGGCGGGCAAAAGGCCCAATAAGAATAATTATACCCCACAGAGTAGCAAAACTTATACCCACAGCCAGTCCAGACCAGCTCATTCTAACCCTTTACCTAATGCACCTTCTGTTTCAGACATAACTAACCCTGTTAAAGTGTCTAGCCCCACGGCACCTAAGGGTGAACCGAAGGGTAATTCTGTTAGTAATGTCTCTTCTCCCCGACGTTTTTGTGGTCACTGTAATCATTCAAACCACAATATTAGCCGTTGTTGGCAACTGTACCCGGAAAAAAGACCCAATGCTCTAGTTGTGACACAGGGCTTGAGGCCTTCGGAAGGGTTAGGGAGTAAGACCTCCAACCCACAGTGGTTGGACTTGCTTACCCCATTCTTATCGAAAGGGAGACTACTTTTGTCTGAGGGTTCTTCCTGGAAGGACGTGGTGATCTTCCGAGACACCAGTGCTATCCAGACTTTAATTTTAGAGAGTGCGTTGCAAGGTGCCAACACTCTCGACACTGGAGAGGTGGTACTGGTCGAGGGTGTCACTAGTGATACTCGGGCAGTACCCCTCCATAAGGTTACCCTGGAATCTGATTTCCACAAGGGTGTTTGTACAGTCGGAGTCACTTCATACCTACCTTTCCCTAATGTTGATGTAATAGTTGGTAATGATTTAGCAGGGGATAAGGTAGGGGACTCCAGACTGCCTATTATGTTGCCTACCCCTTAGGTTTGCCTGGATCCACCCGCCGCAGAGGATAATGTTGTGTACCCTGCGTGCGCAGTGACCAGGTCTATGGGACTTAAATGTAAGGGCAGCCCTGTGCTTGCCAAGGTGGTAAATCCCGAGGACACAAGGAACTTTCCGAGTGGTGAAAACCAAGTGGACCTCGCGGACACATTCATGGCCCGACTCGATGACGTAGCCGAGGACATTGTGGAGAGCCTGCCACCGCCATCTACCGAGAGTAGTGGGGAGGTGGAGGAGAACACTGTTGAGCCTCGGCCAATGGCATCTGACCAAGGCCTAGATGCCTCCTTGAGTGAGTTACAGAAAGCTGACCCCACTCTTGCAGATTGTCATGAGACAGCCGTCTCTATGGAGGAAATTGTAGACGCAGCAACTGGGTACTACTACAATGATCGGATTTTGATGAGAAAATGGAGACCACAGAGTGCTCCCTTGTCAAATGAGTGGGAGGTAGTCCACTAGGTTATGTTGCCGACCTGCTATAGAGAAAGAGTTTTGGCAGCTGCTCATGATGATCCTATGGGGGAAATCAAGGTATTAATATTACGTATCACAAAATTTTAAAGTATTTTTTCTGGCCCAAGCTGAAAAGCGATGTGGCAAAATTTTGTAATGCGTGTATTGTTTGTCAACTGGTTGGGAAACCAAACCAGACTCCACCTAAAGCTCCTCTAAAGCCTATTGTCGTGCCAGAGGAACCATTTTCTCATGTGGTAATGGACTGTGTTGGACCATTACCTAGAACTAAGTCTGGTAATATTTACCTAATCACAATGATGTGTATCACTACTCGTTACCCAGAGGTTTTTGCTGTAAGGAACATCCGAGCAAAAACTGTTGTTGCTCGTATGTTGCAATTTTTTTCCACTTTTGGACTGCCTCGGGTCGTGCAAACTGACAATGGTACTAATTTTAAGTCTGATATTTTTGAGCAATTTTGTAAGTAACATGGAATAACTCATAAGGTTTCCAGCCCATACCATCCACAGAGTCAGGGGGTAATTGAACGTTTCCATCTAACTCTGAAGCAGATGTTGAAGACATCGTGCGAGAGATCCCACACCTTCTGGGGTGAGAATTTACTATATGTTTTGTTTGCTGCTAGAGAGGAATTACAAAGTTCACTGGGTTGTTCTCCTTTTGAGTTAGTCTTTGGCCATAAAGTTCGTGGACCCTTGCAAATGTTACAGGAGAATCTGTTAGGGAACGTAACGTTAACCGAAGGTTCGGCTTTCTTTGCGCAACACCACCAGAGACTCAAGGACTGCAAGGCGGCTGCATTAAAGTATCTTGGCAAGGCCCAAGAAAAGATGAAAGAACGTAACGATGCTAAATCTAAGTTACGGGTATTTCAGCCTGGCGACCCTGTCCTGGTATTAAAGCCTCGACTAGGGAACACTATGTCCCACAAGTACGAAGGCCCTACATTGTGACAGAAAAGACTGGGGACCTCACGTACAAAGTGAGGCACTCTGACAAACGTAACCAGGTAATGCTCATACATGTAAATCGACTGAAGAAGTTCCAGGGCCCCAGGCCCATTGCGCTAACCAATGTTTCCATTTCCAGTGAGAGAGGGGATGATTGTTCTGGGGACCCAACTAATCTCATTTTCAATAATTCTAGTTCTGTGAATGCTGTGGAGGAGAGACTGTCCCATTTGCAGATGGCCCAACGTGAAGAGGTGCAGTCGTTGGTTGACGAATTTTCCAGTCTGTTCGGGGAGGTCCCGACCCAGACTGATGCCATTTGCCATGATGTCGAGTTGACGGACTACACTCCTATTCGCCTTCAACCCTATCGGATGAGTCCAGAAAAGAAGGCCATCGTACAGAAGGAGGTCGACTTCTTGCTCCAGCACGGCCTCATCCGGCCGAGCCAGGGCTCTTGGTGCTCGCCCTGCCTTTTGGTCCCCAAACCAGACGGCTCCTGGCGATTATGCACCGACTATCGGCAGCTCAACAAGGTGACCATTGTGGATGCCTATCTGCTGCCCCTCCTCGAGGACTGCATCGACGAGCTGGGAAATGCCAAGTACGTCTCGAAATTTGATCTCTCGAGAGGGTATTATCAAATCCCCCTCACTGAACGTGCTAAACAACTAACTGCGTTTGTGACACCTGAGGGTGTTTTTGAGTATCAAGTGTTACCATTCGGCTTGCGTAATGCTCCTGCCACGTTCCAGAGACTCATGAACTCTCTGCTCGCTAAGGTGCCAAATTGTCGGGCGAATTTAGATGATATCGTGCTCTTTGACAGTAATTAGGCTGACCACATAGCTAGGTTACGCCAGTTGTTTGCAATCTTGAAAAGGGCAAATCTTACCTTAAATGCTAGAAAGTGTCATTTTGGCCAAGGCACAGTGACGTACCTCAGTTATGAAGTGGGCCAAGGAAAAGTGTTACCTCGGCAAGATAAAATCAGTGCCATTCTGGAGTATCCAGTACTAAAGTCTAAAAAGGACGTTCAAAGATTTATCGGTATGTGTGCGTACTATCGACGTTTTTGTCAGAACTTTTCCAGTGTTGCCACTCCTCTCACAGACTTGTTGCGGAAAGCCGTTAAATTTAAGTGGTCATCAGACTGTGCAGAGGCATTTAAAAATTTGAAATTGATCTTAGCTTCCGCCCCAGTGCTTGCTAGTCCAAGGTTCGACCGACCGTTTAAAATTCATGTTGACGCGTCTGACTCGGGGGCTGGTGCAGTGTTGTTGCAAACTGGGGATGATCAGGTAGAACACCCAGTATATTATTACTCTGTGAAATTCGACAAGGCGCAGCGCAATTATTCAGTGGTAGAAAAAGAGGCGTTGGCGCTAGTGTTAACATGTAAAAAGTTCGAAGTTTACCTCACAGGTAATATAGTGGAAGTGTACACGGACCATAACCCACTAGTCTTCCTGACTCAGATGAAGGGTAAGAATAAACACATCCTCAGGTGGGCATTGTACCTACAGGACTTCAATCTTTCCATTACCCACCTACCGGGCAGACTCAATGTGATAGCTGACGCTCTGTCCCGGTTGCCTGAATAACATTCATCTGAGCCACAGAAAGCCATTTACCAACTGTCATGCTTTAGTTATTTTTTTTTAGGTTCTCCTGTGACATTAAATATTCCGTGTCCAATTTATTTACTTCCCTGTTCTTTTATTTTTTGTGAATGTTTTTTTTTTTTCTTTCAGAGAACTCCTTCGTATTTTTTTTGCAGAGAAATTGTTTTTGATTGATTTTTTGTTTTTGTCATATGTTTTTCTTTTTATTCTCTGTATACTCTTACAAAAAAATATGACTACTATTCTAGTAGTCACATTTTTTTTTCTCTGAAGGGGGGAGGAGTGTTACGACCCTGGGTTCTCCAGTGGAAACCAGAGGTCAAAATTGAGCTATTAAACTTTCTGGTAGTACAGTTGAGTGCATATCGAGCGGCAATTGTTTGTATCTTCCCTGCCAGACGTAAGACTATTATTGTTTCTCAAAGAGCATTTAAAGACTGAGCTGGGGGTTGATTATTAAATAATAACATAGGCACTAACTTTGCTTACTAATACTTTCTAATCATTTGTAAAGTAACAATACGTTGCATAGGGGAAGATCTTTAATGTGCTTAGCTGCACGATCAATTAGGCTCCTTCCGGCACCACGACATGGGAGGCCTAGCTGGTCGCTAGGAGGTTCTTCTCTGGCTGGCGTTCGTGCGGACGAGACCTACTCTGTGGCTGCACCCCTAATCTCCTCCCTTCTCCTCTTACTTATTTCCCTTACCTTAAGTTCCTGTACCATTAAGTTAAGTATTGTATGATATCTAAGTGTACCTTCTCTGGTAGTAACGATTGGTGAGACTTGGGGGTAGTAGTTGCCAGTGTTTTGGGTAACCCTAAGTGTTGTGTTTTGTATTAGGGTACCACGTGGGGTCGCACTACCCTAAGCTGCATCCAGCTTCAGTGCATATCCAGTAGTACTTTACCCTAGCTTGTTATTAGTGTAAACCTTGTATCCTGCCTATGTGGACCAAGGCTTTTAACGTAAGATAGTGTGGTAAAGTTATTACTATTATTGTTATTGGTGTGAGTGTATATGGGGGGTTGTTAAGGGGTTAATAAATAAGTACATGAATTACAGAGTATCCCTTCTTCCTGTGTGGGAGCGTATTGATCAACCCTTAGACTAACATATATGGTCTAGTAGCAAGTTATTACTACTGTGGATAGTTTATTTTGGGGGCCGGGCCTTTTAGCTCTCCCATATTTGATACTCTTGTCTTCTAACTACCCTTACCCCTTAATAGTACCAGTACCCCATAGAAGCCCCCACACACAAATATTTATAACACTTTACTACACTATCTTACGTTAAAAGCCTTGGTCCACATAGACAGGATACAAGGTTTACACTGTGAACAAGCTAGGGTAAAGTACTACTGGATAAGCACTGAAGCTGGATACAGCTTAGGGTAGTGAGACCACGTGGTACCCTAATACAAAAACACAACACTTAGGGGTACCCAAAACACTGGCAAATACTACCCCCAGGTCTCACCAATCTTTACTACCAGAGTAGGTACACTTAAAACACACCGTACTTAATGGTACAGGAACTTCAGGTAAGTGAAATAAGTAAAAGGAGAAGTGCAGCCACAGAGTAGGGGTGCAGCCACAGAGTAGGTCTCGACACCACGAACGCCAGCCAGAGAAGGCAGTCTCTCAGTCTCCTTCCCCCAGTTGGCTCGCTGCCGGCAGACTGCTCAACTAATCGTACCGCAGCCCTATACCAAGTTTACTCAGGTTTACTTTACAAATGATTAGAAAGTATTAGCAAACAAAGTTGGTGCCTATGTTATTATTTAATAATCAACCCCAAGCTCAGTCTTAAATGCTCTTTGAAAAACAAGAATAGTCTTACGTCTGGCAGGGAAAATACAAACAAGTGCACCTCGTGATGCGTTTTTAATACTAAAAGGCAGTATATTAGCTCAGTTTTGACCTCTGGTTTCCACTGAGGATCCCAGGGTCGTAACATACTACTAGTGAAGAACCTGAAGCTTGAAGCAGCTTAGGGCGGTCCGTCTAGTTACCAAAAGCTCCCACAAGCTACATAAGCTTCACAAAGTTTCCTGGCAATACATTAGTAATGAATAAATATGATATATTTAATCATTATAATGTTGGTGGTAAATGTACAACACGAAAAAACATAATTTTAATCTGAAAAAGTATCTTTTTATAACGAAATTTGACGAAAATAAAGAGCTGGTGACGCCAAATCAAGTCAACGATCCAAGCGTCGGTTAGGTTAGGTTAGGTTGGTTAGGTTTGGTTAGGTTAGGTTAGGTTTGGTTAGGTTAGGTTAGGTTAGGTCAGGTTAGGTCAGGTTAGATTACCTCCTTGAAATGCTGTCTTAGACTGATGGCGCCAGAGTCGCGCACTGACCGGACCCCCTTCCTTCGTGACGTCATATTTGCCATGGGAGGTTTTCATTGGCTCCCTGTGCCACGTCGCTGTCGGCGACCAATCTGGTGTCACTGACGTCACACAGTTTTGGTGGCAAAACATAGTAGCCAGCGCCATATTGGCTTCCTAAAGGGCCTATACCACAGCCCAAAATATTCTTCTTTTACAAATTTCTCGCCACCTCGAGAACACTACACTCTCCCACATATATCAAACTGATGCCTGCGACGTAGAGAACGCTCGGGTAAAGTGGACATGACTCTTACAGCAGGCGTGGGTGAAATATAAGGGGGGTCACAATATATATATATATATATATATATATATATATATATATATATATATATATATATATATATATATATATATATATTTTTATTTCTAGTCTGACGCGACACGGGCGCGTTTCGTAAAACTTATTACATTTTCAAAGACTTCACAAATACACAACTGATTAGAACGTATCTCTGATTTTATATCTACATTTGAGTGAGGTGGGAAGGGTGATGTGGCATTAACACAAGACAGAACAGGAGGGGATATTAATAGGGTATTAAAAGTATCAACACAAGACAGAACAGAAACAATGGGTATTGAATAGAAGTGTTTGTAGAAAGCCTATTGGTCCATATTTCTTGATGCTTCTATATTGGAGCGGAGTCTTGAGGTGGGTAGAATATAGTTGTGCAATAATTGGCTGTTGATTGCTGGTGTTGACTTCTTGATGTGTAGTGCCTCGCAAACGTCAAGCCGCCTGCTATCGCTGTATCTATCGATGATTTCTGTGTTGTTTACTAGGATTTCTCTGGCGATGGTTTGGTTATGGGAAGAGATTATATGTTCCTTAATGGAGCCCTGTTGCTTATGCATCGTTAAACGCCTAGAAAGAGATGTTGTTGTCTTGCCTATATACTGGGTTTTTTGGAGCTTACAGTCCCCAAGTGGGCATTTGAAGGCATAGACGACATTAGTCTCTTTTAAAGCGTTCTGTTTTGTGTCTGGAGAGTTTCTCATGAGTAGGCTGGCCGTTTTTCTGGTTTTATAGTAAATCGTCAGTTGTATCCTCTGATTTTTGTCTGTAGGGATAACGTTTCTATTAACAATATCTTTCAGGACCCTTTCCTCCGTTTTATGAGCTGTGGAAAAGAAGTTCCTGTAAAATAGTCTAATAGGGGGTATAGGTGTTGTGTTAGTTGTCTCTTCAGAGGTTGCATGGCTTTTCACTTTCCTTCTTATGATGTCTTCGATGAAACCATTGGAGAAGCCGTTATTGACTAGGACCTGCCTTACCCTACAGAGTTCTTCGTCGACTTGCTTCCATTCTGAGCTGTGGCTGAGAGCACGGTCGACGTATGCGTTAACAACACTCCTCTTGTACCTGTCAGGGCAGTCGCTGTTGGCATTTAGGCACATTCCTATGTTTGTTTCCTTAGTGTAGACTGCAGTGTGGAAACCTCCGCCCTTTTCCATGACTGTTACATCTAGAAAAGGCAGCTTCCCATCCTTTTCCGTCTCGTAAGTGAAACGCAGCACGGAACTCTGCTCAAATGCCTCCTTCAGCTTCTGCAGATGTCTGACATCAGGTACCTGTGTAAAAATGTCGTCAACATACCTGCAGTATATGGCCGGTTTCAAGTTCATGTCGACTAAGACTTTTTGCTCGATGGTACCCATGTAGAAGTTTGCAAACAGGACACCTAGGGGAGAACCCATGGCGACCCCATCTACTTGCTTATACATGTGCCCATCCGGGCTCAAGAAGGGTGCCTCTTTAGTACAAGCTTGGAGTAGTTTCCTCAGAATACTTTCTGGCATGTCAAGAGGAGTACAGGCTGGATCACGATACACTCTGTCGGCTATCATTCCGATTGTCTCGTCCACAGGTACGTTGGTAAACAGCGATTCTACGTCCAACGAGGCTCTTATCCCTGTGGCCCGTGTGCCCCGCAGTAAGTCCACAAATTCCTTTGGAGACTTCAGGCTGAAGGCGCAAGGAACATAAGGAGTCAGCAGGCCGTTGAGTCGCTTTGCCAGTCTGTACGTGGGTGTGGGTATCTGGCTAATGATTGGCCGAAGTGGGTTTCCAGGCTTGTGCGTCTTGACATTTCCATACGCATATCCAGGTTTATATTCCCCAATGATCTTTGGCAGGTGGAGTCCGGATTTCTTGGCGTTTACAGTTTCGATCAGTTTGTTGACCTTTGCTTTTAATTCGGCTGTAGTGTCCTTCGTTACCCTTTGGAACTTAGTTTGGTCAGAGAGTATGATGTTCATTTTCGCCAGATATTCGTCTTTTTTAAGAATGACATATATTGGCGACTTGTCACCTCTCCTGACAACTATCTCCTTGTTCTCACGAAGGCTTTTAGCTGCCGCTTTAAGCTCGGGGGACAGTATGGTGCTTCTGTAGTTGCCTCGATTCTTTCCTCCTTCTGCAATAAGTTCCAAAGGGTGTCTATATTCTGTCTATATGATGTCTATATTCTGTTTGGCAATAAATCCTCTAATCAAATAAATCTCAAAATAAACAATACCCAAATTTGTAACAAATTAGATGGCAAATTCCTTGGCATTCTCATTGACCACAAGCTGAATTTCCAGGGACACATTCTAAACATATCAAAAAAAGTTTCAAAAACTGTGGGCATTCTTTCTAAGATCAGATATTATGTACCACGCCCTGCCCTGGTGACTCTCTATTACTCCCTTATCTATCCATATCTCAACTATGGTATTTGTGCTTGGGGCTCTACTACCCAAAATCACTTACGTCCTCTAATTACTCAACACAAAGCTGCTATTAGGACAATATCCAATTCTGGCCCCAGACATCACTCGGTACCCCTACTCAAATCTCTGAATATGTTAGACATTAAGTCACTGCACATTCTCTCATGTGTATTATACATATATAAAACGCTAAACTATAATGCCAATCCTGATCTCAAAAGCTTCATAGAAGGTTGTAACAGAACCCATGAGCACCACACCAGAAATAAATACAGTTTTGATATTCCTAGAGTACGACTAAATCAAACCAGAAATGCTCTACAAATCAAGGGACCCAGAATGTGGAATGACCTTCCCAACCATGTTAAAGACTGTACCTCTCTCAACCAGTTTAAGTTAAAAACGAAGCTATACCTAATAAATTCCATGTAACCCACCTTACCCCCCTGTTGTCAACCCATGTATATTTTTTGTTTTTTTTGTTTTTCAAATCAACGCTGTTTGAATGTAATTTTCTGTAATAATTTGTAATTGTATTTGTGCTGCTTTTTCAACAATGTTCCCCCCTCTTTTACCTCTATTTTTTATATGTACTCATCACATCTTCTTTTTACATATTAGTTTTAAGCTGTAGTCATTAATGTTTTTCCTGCCCGAAACGCTTTGCGTAATAGTGGCTTTAGGCATTGTATGTACTAGCTCTATCTATAAAGCCAACAAACTTTGTAAATCTCTTTATGTATGTACCTTACCTAAATAAAGATTATTATTATTATATTATTATTATTATTATATTATTAACTCTACAGCAAACACCCATACATATTCATCTACTCTTAAACCCTCTATTCTACTCTTCTCCTCCTATTCCTTACTCTACCACATACACCACATACCCCACATACTCTCCTACCCCCACACAACATGACCCCCCATCATCCCAGACCGCGTAACCAAACACCGGATGCTCACACGCGTCCGACACGTGCCAACATCCAGGAAAATCACCCTACAACACTATGTGGCTACATACCTTTGCCCCATCTGGAGAGCTGGCCCTAATAGGGCCACCTGTCCAGACGGTGCGCACGGTCGTAGTCTCAATTTACGCTACTAGATGGTAGCATTTGCATGAGAGTGATTTGCATATACATTGATAATATAAATGATGTATTTGTTAATATATTGGAATGTATGATAGTATTGTATGTTGTATTATTCTATATACTGTATGATAGGTGTCATGACTGGCCTGTTAAGTGAAGGAGAAATGATTGTATCTAATACCTGTGCATGGACAGGAAGAATATTGATCGGGGGTTGGGTTGCCAGCTGTCGCTTCCTGTTTAAGAGAAAAGTATTTATTTAAACCAGTTAAGAATGTTTATACTTTCAGTTATACTATTAGAATGTGTGAAACATTATATTAGTATGATTGTTTCTGTTTGAGAACGATTACTTTTGTAATTAGTTTGAGAGTTAAGAATATTATTAATCGTTCGTCACCCCTTGTAAGAGGCATATGGGGGTGGGGGGGGGGGTTGTCAACCAACTAAGCTTCAGTAGTTAGTGGGGTCTGGGTCTGGCCACATCTAAAGATAAGTAATGGTTTTATTCTTTTGTTTTGAGCTTAGGTTAGATATTCTTATCTGTGATTACAAGGTAACCTTGGGTGAATTATCCCATCAATTTATATATATAATATATTGTGATCATTGAGCTTATTGAAAATAATTTGTGTCAGATATAAGAATATATTATTATACTTTACATTTTATATGTGTGTTTGCGTCCCTCTCTTCAATACCTACTGGTACCAGTGCATATTCTTATCACAGGGATTATGGGATCATACCTTTAAGGATAGTAAAGGTAATAGGCCTGAGTAAGAAGTATTCCTGTGGCAGGTACGAGCCAGGTTATAAAGCGGAGGTGATAACATCAACCTTCCAAAATAATCTTTCTCAATAGATTATTCTCAATCTACATGTTATTGCAATCCATTTTTATTTGTTATTGAATAAGGAATAATATTTTCCATGTTTGATATTATGAGTACAAATTGTAACCTGACATCATGATGCAGCTCCTTGTTTCTATTTTAAAATTTATTACATGTGTTCGGAATTTATATTAATGGTTTGAAGAAAGAAAAATAACTAATCTTAATTATCAGCCGGAAGAAACTGTAGTATTATCCTGCTGTATTAACCACTCGAAGTGATCACAGGTAATTACCAACTGTACAGAAGAGCAGCAAATACCTTAAGTAATAACCTGCAAACGTTTGCCATAATAACTCACCTTAATAACCTTCAGTAATAACACATCATAATAATATGACGTAATAACGTGCAAAATTAACATAGGGTAATTCAAGGTAATATCAAGAACAAAACAGGCAGCAACACCCTGTATAACCAGCTTTCGAAATTCCCCGGCTTAATAATCCGTCTTAACTTGTCTAATAACCTTTATGTAATAGCCTGATGTAATTACCAACCACAATAATTAGTTTGTGTAAAGGATCAGTCTTAACAATCAGTTGTAAAACTATCCCTAGTGACCTGTTATAATAACCCGCCTCAATAATCAGTCTTAATATACTGAATGAACAGCAAGCTGGTATAACAACCTGCAATTATAACTTGCACTAAAAGGCTACTACAAGAGCCTTTTGTAATAATAACTGTTAGTAATAACCTAAAATAATAGCCTTTTGTAATAATATCCCGGAGTAATAACCTATAGGTTCAGTTTCTTTTTAAACCCCAATTATATCTTTTGTTCTTAGTCGCTTTTAATTGTTATTGAAGCCAAACTTCTAAAGTGACTTTATGTTTCATCTGTTTATGTCGGTTGCTGAGTTTATTATGTGTTTGGATAATTTATATTAAACTGTTGACTTAAGGTAAAAGGAAGGTTCCGTGTACATTGGGGTCGACCTGAGGGCCGTCGTGAACCCAGCGGGTGACCCCAAACACTGACCATGACTCTTCCTGATTAGTCAAGACTCACAAAGTATTGTATAGCAGACTGTCCTCCTAAGGTCTCCCAACGTCAAGAAACTGTTGTACTAAAGTAACATTATCCTAACCGACCAGAAGGCCCAAAACAGAAAACGGGAAAGTATGAAAATTTCGCGAGATGCTACCATTTTCTAGTACGACAAATTTTGGCCTTAGGTAGAGTATACGTCAAAATGCGACGTTCTATTTGGAGGACGGGTTGTATATAGACCTTCACCTCAACACTAAGTGACACTAAGAACCTTTATCTGAAGGAAGTGATAACCATTAAGGAGTGAAAACTGCCCTCAAGTACTTATGAGAAAAGTCTTAATACAAGGCTCCTGTTATTTTAAGAATGAAAACGTTGACTCGTGTCAAGACTGTTATGACCTCTGGTTCATCAGAGGTCACCAGTGTGTTTACTTATGTTGGCATTAATCAACGGTTGCACTGTAGATATCACGTGATCATGTATACTCTGTAGCTCGCTTACCACGTAGTCATGTATACTGTAGAGGTGCCCTGACAGCCACGTGGTCATGAGAACCTTCTGATCTTCCAACCAAAAGGCAATTGGCTTGTCTGGGAACGAGGTTTTCAGATATACTCTGGATATATTTATCTAGTAACGATGTTGTCATGTATACTCAGGAGATGTTACCCTAGTAACGATGTTGTCATGTATACTCAGGAGATGTTAACTTAATAACGATGTTGTCATGTATACTGCAAAGCTGCTTGTCTGAAAACTACATTGTTTTGTACACAGTGAAGCTGGCATGTCTGGCAACCACGAAGTTCTCAATATTGTGGAACTGCTTGTCTGGTAAACCAAGAGGTCAGGTACACTGTGATGTTGGTTTACCTGGCAACCACATGTTCATGTATCCTGTAGAAGCCCTTGTCTGGCAGTCACATTCTCATGTATACTGTGGAGTTGTCAATGTAACAGCCTGCGAACTATAACCAAAACTTATAACAAGACTAATAACTAGAAGTTATAAGCAGCAGTAATTATCTTCCCAAATAACAGGTAAAATTCTTGCTGTTTTTGCATTTGGCAACATTTTGCTGTATTAGCCTGCAGAAATGTCTTATTTTATTTTCTACAGTAACAGCCCACAATGATAACTTGCAGTAATAACATTCTGAAATAATATTTATCAAAATAAATATGTCATTGCAACCAGTTTTTATTTGTAATTGAATAAGGTATAATATTTTCTTTCTGAGATTTTGTGAGTACAAATTGTAACCTGACATCATGTTGCATCATGATGCAGCTCCTTGTGTCTATTTTATATTTTATTACGTGTGTTAGTAATTTATATTAATAGTTTAAAAAAAGTAAAATAACCAATTTTAATTATCAGCTGTAAGAAACTGCATTATTATAATGCTGTAATAACTGCTCGTAGTGATCTCGGGTAATAACCAACTGTAAAGAATAGCAGCAATAACAGGAAATAATAACCTTCTGTAAAAGTCTGCTATAATAACCTACAGCAATATCACATCTTAATAAATTGGTGCAAAAACGTCCAAAAATAACGTGGATGATTCCAAGAATTTTGTTGCTTATTCTTCTAGCACAAAAACATGCTGTAACACCCTATATAACTAGTTCCTCCTAATTCCCCGCCTCAATAACCCGTCATAACTAGCCTAGTAACCTTTTCGTATTAGCCTGTTGTAATAACAAAGCACAACAATCCATTTGTGTAAGTGATCAGACGTAACAATCAGTAGTTAAACTATCTCTATTCACCTGTTATAATAACCCGCCTCAATAATCAGTCTCAATATCCTGAATAAACAGAAAGCTGGTATAACAACCTGCAATTACAACTTGCACTAAATAGCTACTAGAGGAGTCTGTTGTACTAATAACTCACAGTCAAATCCTACAATCATAGCCTTATATAAGAATATCCCGGAGTAATAACCTATATTTTCAGTTTTAATTGTTACTGAAGCCAAACTTCTGAGGTAACTTTATGTTTAATCTGTTTATGTCGGTTGCTGAGTTTATTACGTGTTTGGGGAATTTATATTAAACTGTTGACTTAGGGTCAACAGAATGTTCCGTTTGCCATGGGGTCGACCTGAGGACCGTTGTGACCCCATTGGATGACCCTACACAATGACCTGATGACCATTGTGACCCCAGCGAGTGACGCCACACACTGACCAGGACTCTTCCTTATTAAAAAAAATCCTCAACCCAATAATTTACCTTAATAGTTTGAATTAAAAAAATAACCAGTCTTAATTATCAGCTGTAAGAAGCAACAGTATTTTCCTGCTGTAATAACCGTTCGTAGTGATCTCAGGTAATACCCAGCTGTAAAGAATAGCAGCAATAACCGGAAGTAATAACATTCTGCAAAAGTTTGACATAATAACTCGCCCTGATAATCTCCAGTAATAACACATCATAATAACCTGACGCAAAAACATGCATATATATAATATCTGAGTTATTTCTGCACGTAATATCTTGCAGAAATAATAAAACACAAAAAAAATGTTATAACGCCCTGAATAACAACTTCCCCATAACTCCTCGCCCTAATAACCTGCCTTAATATCCTCCCGTAATGCCTTTCCGAATTAACCTTTTCCTAATAGCCTGGTGTAAATACCAGCCACAACAACCAACCTGTGTAAATGATCAGACTTAACAACCAGTTGTTATAATTTCCCTATTAATCTGTTATAATAACTCGCCTCACTATTCAGCACCAATATCAATAAACAGCAAGCCGGAATTACAAGCTGTCCTTATATCCGGTACTAAAACCCTCCAATAATAGCATGTTGTGATCATTACTTGAAGTTTTAACCTACATCAAAAGACTGTTGTAATAGTAGCTATCTGTAATAACCTACAATAATTACCTGTTGTAATAATACAATAATAATAATAACATAAAAAATATTAAATAACAGCCTTTTGTAATAGCGTGCAGTGATAGCATACAATAATAGCCTGATGTAATAAAAACCTGTAGGAATAATATACAATAATAGACAGTTGTTAGGATAACTCATAGTAATAACCTTCAATATTAGCCTAATATAGTAATAACCCGTAGAATTTTCGAAATAAAATATCATATTAAGTATCTGTTGTTGTTGTTGTTGTTGTTGTTTGAGATTCAGCCACTCGGAATAAAAAGTTCCAAGTAGCATGGGCTATGGTGAGCCCGTATTGGACTTTATATATTAAGTATCATTGGAACCCCCAGTTATATCTTTCTTTCTGAGTCGTTTCTAATTGTTATTGAAGCCAAACTTCTAAGGTGACTTTATGTTTCATCTGTTGTTCAGGACTTTATTCAACGTGTTCGGTTGCCGAATTTATTACGTGTTTTGGGAAATTATATTAAAATGTTGACTTAAGGTAAAAGGAAGAGTTAGTTATATGGGGTTAACCTGAGGACCGTCGTGACCCCACACACTGACCATGACCCTTCCTTATTATTAAAGTCATCAACCCAGTAATTTATACACCTCAGGTGAGGTGTATAAATTACGTGTATTAGGAACTTATAATAATAGTTTGAATAAAGAAAAATAACTAGTCTAAATTATCAGCCGTAGGAAACTGCAGTATTATCCTACTGAAATAACCGCTCGTAGGAATCTCAAGTAATTACCAATTGTAAATAATTGCAGCAATAACCGGAAGTAATAACTGGAAGTAATGACCTTCTGTAAAAGGTCGGCAATAACTCGTCTTAATAATCATCAGTAATAACACATCATAATAACATGACGCAATAACGTGCATATATAACATCAAAGTTATTTCTTCACGTAATATCTTGCAGAAATAATAAAACAAAAAAACATGTTGTAAAACCCTGTATAACAACTTCCTCATAACTCCACACCCCAATAACCAGCCTTAATATCCTCACGTAATAACTTTCCGAATTAACCTTTTCCTAATAGCCTGGTGTAATTACCAGGCACAGCAACCAACCTGTGTAATTGATGAGACTACACAACCAGTTGGTAAAACTTCCCAAAATAACCTGTTATAGTAATCCGCCTCACTATTCAGCATCAATATCAACAAACAGCAAGCTGGAATAACAACCTGCCCTTATAACCGGCTATAAAACCCCTCCAATAATAGCCTGTTTTAATAATAGC
Source organism: Procambarus clarkii (assembly GCF_040958095.1). Lineage (NCBI taxonomy): Eukaryota > Metazoa > Arthropoda > Malacostraca > Decapoda > Cambaridae > Procambarus > Procambarus clarkii. Next base: position 32,952,179 of record NC_091177.1, read on the forward strand.
TTTCAGTAATAACCTACAATAATTACCTGCTGTAATAATAACCCTCAGTAATAACATTCAATAATAGCCTGTTGAATAAATAACATGAAGTAATAACCTACAACATTAGCCTGTTGAAATAATTACCTGCAGTAATAATGAAAATTAATAGTCTGTTGTTATAATAACCCATAGTAATAACCTTCAATAATAGCCTATTGTAATAATATGTTGAAATTTCGCAATAAAATATTATATTAATTATCTGTTGTTGTTGTTGTTGTTTGAGATTCAGCCACTCGGAACAAAAAGTTCCAAGTAGCACGGGCTATGATGAGCCAGTTGTGGACTTTATATATCAAGTATCATATAATCCCCCAATTATATCTTATGTTCATAGTCGCTTTTAATTGTTATTGAAGCCAAACTTCAGAGGTGACTTCATGTTTCATCTGTTGTTCAGGACTTTATTCAACATGTTCGGTTGTTGAGTTTATTACGTGTTTTGGGAAATTACATTAAAATGTTGACTAAAGGTAAAAGGAAGACATTGGAGTAAGTAATGGAGTCGACCTGAGGACAGTCGTGACCCTAGCGGGTGACCCCTCACACTGACCATGACTCTTCCTGACTAGTCAAGACTCACAAAGTATTATATAGCAGCCCGTCCTCCTAAGGTTTCCCAACGTCAAGAAACTGTCGTACCAAAGTCCCATTATCCTAACCTGGCAGAGACCCAAAACAGAAAACGAGAGAGAATGAAAATTTCGCGAGCCGCTACCATGTTCTAGTACGACAATTTTTGGCCTTAGGTAGAGTATACGTCAAAATGGGACGTTCTGTTTGGAGGACGGGTTGTATATAGACCTTCACCTCAACACTAAGTGACACTAAGAACCTTTATCTGAAGGAAGTGATAACCATTAAGGAGTGAAAACTGCCCTCAAGTACTTATGAGAAAAGTCTTAATACAAGACTCCTGTTATTTTAAGAATGAAAACGTTGACTCGTGTCAAGACTGTTATGACCTCTGGGTCATCAGAGGTCACCAGTGTGTTTACTTATGTTGGCATTAATCAACGGTTGCACTGTAGATATCACGTGATCATGTATACGTTGTAGCTCGCTTACCACGTAGTCATGTATACTGTAGAGCTGACCTGACAGCCACGTGGTCATGTATACTGTAGAGCTGACCTGACAACCACGTGGTCATGTATACTGTAGAGCTGACCTGACAACCACGTGGTCATGTATACTGTAGAGCTGACCTGATAGTACCGTGGTCATTAGAAGCTGCTGGTCTTGCAACCAATGGGTAATATATTGTATGGAATTGGTTGTCAGTCAACGAGGTGGTCATGTATACTCTGGAGATGTTAACCTAGCAACGGTGTTGTCATGTATACTTTGGAGATGTTAACCTAGTAACGATGTTGCCATGTGTACTGCAAGGTTGCTTGTCTGAAAACAACATTGTTTTGTACACAGTGAACCTGGCATGTCTGTCAACCACGAAGTTCTCAATATTGTGGAACTGCTTGTCTGGTAAACCAAGAGGTCAGGTACACTGTGATGTTGGTTTACCTGGCAACCACATGTCCATGTAACCTGTTGAAGCCCTCGTCTGGCAGTCACATTCTCTGGTATACTGTGGAGTTGTCAGTCTAACAATCTGCGAACATAACCAGACCTTGTAACCTGTTCCTATAACATAACTAATAACTAGAAGTTATAACCAACAGTAACTATCTGCCTAAATGTAAAATTCTTGCTGTTTTTGCTTTTGGCAATATTTTGCTGAAACAGCCTGCAGAAATTGCTTATCATAATTATTACAATAACAGCCTTCAATGATAACTCGCAGTAATAACCTTCCGAAATAATCTGTCTCAAAAGAAATATATGTTCTCGTAACCCGTTGTGAGAGTATGGTCTCTCAAGATTCTCCCACAGCTGACATGAATGGCTCAATGCAGTGCACAGTGCACCAATCTCGTGCCCAAGCCCTATCTCTGTTAACCCTTGATGGAAACTGTCATGTTGGGTGTCCCCAGGATGCCCACATACCCAGAAGTACTTATACAGTGGTATCATACGAAGGCCGCCGTATGCCCAGGCAGAAAGTAGATACTGGGGAGTTAAACAATTGCGCCATAGCAAATGAGAGTCAGGAAGTACACAGTGGAAGGTGCCAGGTGTGTGAGAGAGAGATAAGCTCTGACCTCTGGGGTCAATCTCAACCGATACGATGACCAACAGTGACGTAGTCGTGACGTGGTCATGACGTCACTCTTCTACCGATCATGTGGCGAGAAATATCATTGGTTCCAGCACATTCGCTGCAACGCCATTGGTCATTTGGGAGATCTGGTGTTTGTGACCCGAGGAAGTGTGCAACTGTTTGTAAGAGTATTCTTGTGAGGAACTCCGTACGTGGTTGACGTGTCCTTCTGCCTATCGGCCAATAGACAGTTCCTCACCGTCAAGTTAAACTCTGCGTTCTGCTCAATATACCAACGCTCGCCCAGAATCGCGATCTTGACTATTTTGTTTAGTAATCATCTAGAGTGACAGAAGTCTGTGAATAACCAGAGCGAAACAGACTGGTATCAGGTAACATCTGATACACAGACGATCGAGATCGTCTGTGAGTAAATCAGTGGTCTAGAGTGAACTAAGAGCCGCTGAC